>NW_016812757.1:890119-966276 GCF_001698545.2 Rhinopithecus bieti
CCGCGCCCGGCCGCCGGTTTCTTATAAATGATTGTGTATTAATTTGTGTATATTTATATATGTATAAATATAAACCTATTTTATATACTTGTGTGTTTTTATATTTTATATACTTGCGTGTAATTTTATATAATTGTGCTTTAGTCTCCTATGATAAATACATATAATATTATTTTATAACCATATAAATATATTTGTATAAAAAGATGTATTTTGATGAGTATAAGTTTTATATCAAATAAGCTGCAACTTGCCAAATTTAATTCAAGTCACATAAAACGTAATCAATAACATATTAACCAATATGATATAGCAGGAAAAATAAACATTTCTTTAAATTGGATAGGGTGGATGAGCTTTCTACTCTAGTTTTATAGCACCTGCATGCATTTTAGATAACGGAGTTACATATTTTCTAAAAGTTTGCTTTAACTATGGTGTTCTTTCTTGCATGCATTGTGCTATATTAGCAAGTGGCTTACAGCATGTTAACATGCAAAATCATGTCTCTCCGGTTAGCTACAAAACCCCCCTTCCAGTAAAACTTCTGAAGCAACATTAATGATATATTTGATTTTGAGTCCTTCATTTGCAATTTCAAAGAAAAGAAATCTTATTTTTCTACATATTCTAAAAGGCTGCTCCATACATCATGGGCTGGAGGAAGCAGGTCCTGCGTAAGTGAGGTGCAAGCATGTTCTCCTGCTCTAGTTCCTCCAGTCGAGGAATGGCAACAGGGTCATATGAGTATGACACCATGGATATGAATCTCTCCACCAATCATGAGCATAATTCCAAGTCAACCTTTTCAACGACTTACATTTTTGCATGAATTCTCTCTCATTTATTGAAGCACGCTAGGAAATGAAAGGATTATGGTATTAAAGACAGAGTGATACATTCACAATCCAGGTCGTATTTCAATCTAATTTAAACCTCAGCTGAAGGCTTCTTAAGTAGACATGGCCACTAAAAAGAATATCTTTCCCAAATGGAAAGTAAAATAAATCTGATTTTATAGGAGTTACAGACATGGGTTGAAAAATTAATCCCTGGTCCTTTTTTCCAAACCAGAAAGATTCAGGTGAACCAAAACATACTAGGCTTTAGACAAACCTTTATTTCAAGTAAAATGGAATTTTTCTCTAAGTCCTCTATTGTTTTTCTTATCTATTCTTTTGCACATTGGACTTGAAAAGTCCTTGCCCGGAGCTGGTGTGAGAGCTCTTGTATTCATAGCTGCAGCCTTGACGGAATTCTAAAAAAGGCAACGCCATAGATGGTATTAATCCATAGTGGCGATTTCCTACCCATCACACACATTATTGCATTTCACATAATTTGACCTGTGTAAAGTGCTAAGCACAGTCAGAGGGGTGTTCTCCTCTGGAAATCCAGAGCCCAACGGCCAGGTGAAAATAACACAAGGAATCTGACCCAGGGGTGAGCACAGTGCAGGAATGGGGAATTAAAAAAAAAAAAGTCAGGTGTCACTTAGATGCAGGAACATAGAGCAAGCAAGACAAAGGTGAAAATGCAATGAGAAATCCTGGGTGGGAGCCAAGTGCTCCTGTGCAGGGGTGTTGCCAATGAACAGAGAGCATCACAGTAGCAAGGAATGCTCGCCACACGGGGACTGCATGAACTCATTCCTCTGACTTGAGCTTCACCCACATGAAGGCTATGTCTACAAACTGGTTCTGGCTTTACATGGTTCCCAATCCCTGGGAGAGGAGCAGTGCAAGAAGAAGGTAAAACACAGGCTTGGAGCTGGACTGCTTGGGTTACCATCCCAGCTCTGCCACTTACTAGCTTTGGACAAGTGGCTTACATTCTCTGTACCTCTATCTCTTCACCTATAGCATGGGAAACTAATAATATTTACTTCAAAGTCTTATCAAAAGAAACGACTTATTCCAAGAGTAGCATTTATGATGATAAGCGTTTGAAAGGTGCTTCATTGTGATGGTAGGTTATTTCCATGAAATTTTCTCCTGCATTTTTCAGTCACAAGTAATTGCTTTTGAGAGAAGAATGTTTTAGTCTTTAAAGTTTGAGTTCCAAATGTCTTTCTTAGCAGAGAGTGTGTCTAAACTAATATTGTCACATAGAAACATTAGTTAAGGAAAACACTTCACTTAAGTTAATTCAGGCCTGTTTTTCAAGGCAGAGGTATGGCAGGTTCTCAAATAATGTCATTCTGTTCAATGTTGTTTTGTAATAAAGTTTATGAGAATAAACTTTGCCCCCGGCCAGTTCAACTCTCTGTGTAGGTTTTCTCCAGGTACTCAGTTTCCTCCCACATCCCAAAGTAGGGCACATTGGGTTCATTGGTGTCTCTCAGTGGCCTCCTTCTGCATGAACTGAGTGTGTGTATGAGGGCATCCTGCGATGGGATGGCGTCCTGTTCAGGGTTGGTTCCGGCCTTAGACCCTGAGCTGCCCAGACAGGCTGCAGTCACCTGCACCCCTGAACTGGAATCACCAGATAAATATCTTATTTGTTTTTATTAGCCTTTCTTAAATGTATACATAGCTCACATTTATTCCAACATTCAATATTAGAAGTGTTTTAGGGTCTTTATTTTTGAAGTTTGGTGATGTTTTTGTGACCAGAAGTATGCCATAGGAATTTAAGTCACGTTCATATCAATTAGCCTACAGTAATACTGACTTCCTTATACATCATTTTGCTTAAAATTCCAGTTTCCAAGAACCTATTGATGACATAAGGAAGGACTCACTGTATATGCAAACTCATATTCACCATAATGAGCAATTACATAGGCTGAATTTTAACAAACGACATCTCATTTTAATAAGTAGAACCGTACTTGATGGCAGGGGCCGTCTTATTACAGTAAAATTCAACACAGTATTTAGGAGCATTGCTCATGGATCCAATTCCTGAATTCAGCACATATTACTTTTGTGGCCCTGGACACTTTTAAGCTCTCTGAGTCTCTGTTTTCTCATCATTAAATGAAAGTAGTAATAGTACTTGCCTCACAAAGTTGTGAGGATCAAAAAAGATGCTACATGAAGAGTCTCTAGTATAAGTATTAGCTATTTTTATTGTACCAATTTCGAAGTTCCTGATGCTAAGCAAATTTAGCTGACTTGCCCCAAATTGTATACATTTATTTGAAGTAGACATTAGAGAACTGATGAGTTTCAGCTGTGAACAATCATATCAATCACCAAAATGATTATCGTATTTTCAAATCTCTTGAGACAGTTTTTATTTAGATTTTTATATTTGGAAGGCACATTGTTGAGATTGAATGATAACTATACTTGCAATATTGCCAGTGTCTGAAAAAAATATCCACATAAGTGGAAGGCATCAGGTCCAGACCTGCCACAGTAATTTCAGAAGGTTGGAGACTATATTGGAGACAGAATTTCCAGGACTTAAGATTGCTTATTGAGGCCGGGCACGGTGGCTCAAGCCTGTAATCCCAGCACTTTGGGAGGCCGAGACGGGCAGATCACGAGGTCAGGAGATCAAGACCATCCTGGCTAACACAGTGAAACCCCGTCTCTAATAAAAAATACAAAAAACTAGCCAGGCGAGGTGGCGGGTGCCTGTAGTCCCAGCTACTTGGGAGGCTGAGGCAGGAGAATGGCATGAACTCGGGAAGCGGAGCTTGCAGTGAGCTGAGATCCGGCCACTGCACTCCAGCCCTGGCGACAGAGCGAGACTCCGTCTCAAAAAAAAAAAAAAAAAAAAGAAAGATTGCTTATTGAGAACCAATCAAGGCTCTGCAAAACAAGCAGCCTCCAGAACTGGAGGCAGCATGGTGGGACAGGAAAAGAAACAGACATGAATTCGACTTGAGCACTTTCTATGCTTGAATTGGACATCCTGCACAGCATCCCTTTATCTTCCTGTCCACCAACAGGAGGCGACAGTACCCTCTACTTACCTTTACAGCCTTGTTTTGAAGAATAAAGTAATAATGAAAGCACTGTGTAGACCCTAAAGTAACACACACTATAAAGAGTGGAGAACCCAGGCGTGGAACTGAACCAAAAGCTAAGTCAGAGTATGGAATCTGAGAGCATCTTCACGCAGATGCAGGGTCCATTTCTGACCCCAGGCACCTGAGTTAAGGCAGTGGTAAAACACTTACTATGTCATATTCAGGATTCAGTGGGGGGTAGTTAGCAAGAAGCCAGGGGAGACAAGGAGGACAAACAGCCCAACAGAGGAGGCCCAGTCTAGCCCCTTCATGAGAAGGACAATGGGTTGGTCTTTTGGCAGAGTCTTCCCAGGGTAAGTCACCAGACCTTGGTCAACAGGCAGTAGGGGAGTGACTGGAGGCTTGGAGGTTTGGAAGTGCATATAACAATATTGCTTGGAATAACCAATCTGTAATAATACAACCATTCATGCCAGTCACAAAGACACTTAGTAAATGATAATTATTAGTATCATTAATACAAAACTACAATGTGGTAAAGCTACCAGTAGAATGAACAGTGGAATGAAAGGAGAGTGATCATTACAGGTTGGTGGAAGGGGAACTGGGAAAACTTTATAGGAAGGGTGATTTTTTTCATCATAACCCTAAATACATTCAGGACTTCCTAAATTACATATATATATAGTTTATATATATTATACATACGTTTATATATATAATATATAGATAGATTAAAAGATTGACTGTGCTTTAGGCCAAAAAAGCCACATAAGAAAGAAAATATGCTTTGGCTTAAGATGTACTGTGTCCAAGGAGACAGCAATGTGTCTGTATTAGTCTGTTCTCACATTGCTCTAAGGAACTACCTGAGACTATGTAATTTATAATAAAAGGAGATTTAATTGACTCACAGTTTCACAGGCTGTATAGAAAGCATGACTGGAAAGCTTCAGGAAACTTACAATCATGACGGAAGGCTATGGTGGAAAGGGAAGTGAGCACATCTTTACACGGCAACAGGAGGGAGAGAGAGAATGAGAGAGAGAGAGGTAGCACTAGGGCATGAAGGGGGAGGTACTACACACTTTTAAAGAACCAGATCTCATGAGAACTCTATCATGAGGCAGCACTAGGGGGATGGTGTTAAACCATTAGAAACCACCGCCATGATCCAATCACCTCCCACCAGGCCCCACCTCTAACACTGGGAGATTAAAATTCAACATAAGATTTGGGTGGGGACACAGAGGCAAACCACATCAGTGTCCGAGATAAAATTTTCCACTGAACTACACATAGATCAACATTTGGCTGGAGGAAGAATTGGCAATAAATAGCATTAATTAATTATTGTCAGCTTTATTGAGGTATGATTGACAAATAAAAAATTTATATACTTAAGATATAAAATGTGGTATTTTGATATAAGTATAACTTGTGTAATGATTTTCAGAGTCAAACTAATTAATATATTTGTCACCTCACAGTTACCTTTATTTGGTAAGAACACTTAAGATCTGAAAAATTCAAGTATACAATACCTTAACTATGGCTACATGTCAATAGTATTTATTTAACAAGAAAAATGCTTACAGGTCATCTCCTAAGTGCCAACCACTGTTTCATACTTTAGAGTTACATCAACAACAAACCATGAACAGAACCAAGGTGATACTAGAAGATGGATTGATATCATCCTTCAACAAAAGGATGCTGCCAAGTCTTCCACTGAGAAAGCAGATCCTAAATGCCAGTCATATCTCCTAGAATAAGATTAAAGAGCCTAGTAGACCTGGTTATCTAAACCACCAAATGCGCTGACTCTGATTGGACTCTGAGGCTATAATCCATCCCCAGATTAATCTCCAGAAGGCTACTCAAAAGCTACAAAAAAGATCCAGTTAGTGTCCAGCTATAGATACAGATTAAATGACACCAAAGCTTATCCCTGCATGAGATACCTTGTAAAAATACCAATATTTAACTTTACCAGTATTGAAAGACTCTATGGTTGATTAGTGACAGATTTGAGAAAATCTAAAGCAGAGTCCTATGTGAAAGCAGTGAAGAGTTTTCTGTAAAGAGTTTTGTTTTTTTTTTTTTTTTTTTTTTAAGCCAATGTACAAACATCACCAGCATTTAAATTAGACTTTGAGGACTAAAGGAGAAGTCTGAATCAATGTGGTTATTCTTGGCGCTCAATGCCTGTACCTAGCATCTTGGGGGATACCGGTTTTGAAGACTACATTCCAGATCTAATGTCTTGGTGTTTGCATTTAGTGATTTTGAACCTCTGTGTAGCTGAAACATTGAAAGAGAGATCAAAATAATGAAAAATAAAAATGTAAATGAGCTTATTTAACACACAGCCAAAATTCTTTGATGTTAGGTAATTGCTCAATATACCAAGATAAGCAAGAAATTATCAATTCATCATTTTGAAGTGTCTGCTAGTCTGTGTATATTGACTATGTTAGAAATTATGTACCTCTACAAAATACATCTATATCTATAAACTGGTTTATAAGCATGATTAACTTTTCTCATATATATTGTAACAAATTTTATTAGGATTCAAAAAATTGCATATTCTAGAAATGATGACACTGACTGAGGCTCTGTCATGTAGCTCACCTGTAATTACCTGTGACGGAAAAGGGCCCAGGGGCTGGCTGTGTACAATCAAGAGCCACCAATGATGAGTTGATGCATTTCTATTTGTGTGTGTTTGTGCCTGATGGCTGACTCTAACTGACATGAAAGAAAGACCCTTTCTCCCTTAGGTAAAGCATTCATGTTTTGAAAAGAAAGGCCAGCTTTTAGGCCTCTGCATCTTGGAGAAAGAGATTATAAAAATGAGACTCCCTCCCTGTATGCTGCAGTTCAAAAAGACCTGGCATTGAATAACTTAATCTTTTGCAGATCTCTTTTTATGTGCTGACCTGACACGTTCCCAGAAAGCATTGATACTACAAAGCAAATTAAAATCAAACACACAGGGAGTTAAAAGCTTTTACTGTCAAAGCAGAGACCAGGAGAAAGATGTCTCTTTTACAGCACTGTGCTAGACCCCAGAGACCAGACCAACCTGGGCCCTACAGGCTGGAAGACACTGAGGGGAACCCAGAAGCCAGCACGAGCAGAATTTGGATTAAGGTATACTCCAATTTCGAGGAAAGAAGACAACGACATAAGCTGGGCATGGATGGAACTGGTACCTGAATATTTTTGCTAGAGGGGACCCTGTGTTCTGGGCATGGTCCAGATTGGGTGGTACCACACACCTGGGACAGTCAGGAGAAGTCACACAAGCGCTGAGCTCTAGTCTGAATGTTCTGGAATGCTGGTCTACATCCTAGGGCTAGCAAGGCTCATCTGAATCACCTTGGAGACTTTTTAAATTAGAAGGTTCTTCTTCCTCCTTCTTAAACTCCTTCCTCCAGGAATCATAAACTAGTATATTTCAGGGGGTAACCCTAGAGTCTGTCCATATTTTTATGCATTCCCACATAACAATCATTATTAATGATGCCTCACTCTTGTCTCACTCCCCAGTTCAGTCATTCTCAATCCTGGCTGTACCCTGGAATCGCCAGGTAAACCTGGACACTACCGATGGCTAGTTCTCCCTGCTGATGGTTGGTTTTTATTGGTTTTAAGCAGAGCCCAGGTGTTAGCAAAATCTCCCTTATGAATATTGCATGCAATCCATATTGAAAACTGCCTCTTCTGATGCACAAGTATCTTCAGTAATATGCAGACCGCAGGGAAATTTGCCCTCCTTTTCTAAAGGCCCCAGTGACACAGAATCTCCTTCGTCATGATGAAGTCAATTTCAATTTGGAGGGTCCAGTAGCAGAAAAAAAAATTTTTTTGAAACAAACCAGAATCTGCTTCATGGCACCCAATTGTCATGGTCCTGATTCTCCCCATGGATTAAATTGGCCCATGGGCCGTTAGAACATATCTCTGCTTTAGCTGATGTCTCCTCTGTAGGCTGGCCACACTTTCTTCATAGTTCTAGGGCAGTAAGCAAGGCTGGCAGGAGATCTTATTCAATCAATACACACTTATTTGGAGCCTATTAGCTTTCAGGTGCACCAGGCTTTAGGAAAACAGGCCAGACATGCCAGCACAGTCTCACCAGTGTAGGGCTGAAAACACATGCCAGTGGAGGCAGCTTGTAAGTGCAGGCATCCATAGTCAGCCTGGGCTCCAGTTCCAGTTATGCCTTAATCCGTCTGTCACTCCAGGCAAGCTATTTCCCTGAGCTTCAGCTCCTCCAGTTATACAGTGGTGATAATAACACAAATATTTATGGGGTATTATGTATCAGATAATAGAAATTCAAAAAAGGTATAATATGATATCCAATTTAGGACAAAATATGCATGTAACCCACAATGCACATTGATGATGTATCATAGGAAGTGATACTAGAAGAACTGAGAAAGGGAAAGACAGCATAATTTTCATGAGGTTCACACCTGGGCACATCACATAAAAAAACTGGTAATCAGGTTGGCCAATGCTCAGAATGTAATACCTATTGACTCCTTGCGTAGCACGAACTCGGTGACCTAGACGAGATAATGTGCATGCCCTTTGTGGGTCTACGATAGATATTAGCTGTCATCCTGTTGCCTCAATTGTCCTTATTCCAAAATGGACGAGACTGACTACAGACCTGAGAACAAAGGTCTCACAGTGCCTAAAATCCTTCCAGCTGGAAGAACCAAACTACAAGACTGTACTCTGGGATACAGATACCTACAAGTCACTGCAGGAACTGTAGAAACATGACACCTGCTTTTGGAGGAGGGTCCCTGTGTCTTCCCATTTTAACCTTCTAAGCAATAGGGTTCAGCTCTATTGCTTCCTCCCCAAACAGTTAATGGCTTTTGACCACTGTAAAATAGATCCAGATAGGTACACAGGTAGTATTGATCTATTTAACAATAAATGTATTTGTAAATGTCTATGTTTTCAGTCTTGTCAACACATTATGCAATTTTCTACTTCCTTGCACTAGCTAATCAATCTTCCTCATTGGAAATACTTTCCTCTGTAAGTTTTGCTGATCGCTCCTATCTTTCCATTACAATGGTGCTTCCGTACCTGGGCTATAAGTTAGAATCGACTGGAGCACATTAAACAATCCTGATACCTGTGGTGAGGTATGGTCCGTGGGGTTTTTGAAAACTGCTCATTAATTCTATTCTACATTCATTTTGAACCCCACTGCCTCACAGCTGGGATAAACCTTCAGCTCTAAGCTGCAGCCTTCTCTAATCACAGCAACTGTAGTGATGGCTCCTACATCTGAATTCTAGCAGTAATTACTTCTCGGGAACACCAACTTACAGACAGCTTCACAATATAATTATTTACAGAATGATCACTAGGTCAAATTAGGTGTACATTCTAGCTTAGATCACTTCTACCATAGCATGTAGAAATCTTAGAAAGTGCATCCCTGAGCCTTCATTTCCTCATTTATATTACGATACGAGCATTGTATTAGATGATTTCTCAGTGGCCTCACAGATTAAGTACATATTTTGAAAGTCAGCATCTTGTCTTCTAAAATAATTTGCAATTCCCTGGAGGGCAGGGACCACATCCCATGCTGCTTTTGTTCCTCACAAGCAGTGGAGTGTTTCAGTTAAACTACAGATCTTACTTTTCCTGTGTCTGCTCCATCACAAGTTTCTAGTGAAAGCTCATTCTCACCATTTCTGTGGCTGTTACTAAAAAAATTACTCACCATTCTTAGCTCCCACATTATCTTTGGAACTATCTGTTATAGGCACCATTTGTTAGGCACTACAATAATCACTTTACATCCATGACACGTTCAAATATAATTATAATTCTGAATGGTGAATATTATGTCGTCCAATGTTTGTTTGTGGGTTGGTTTCTAAATTAGTCCTGTTTGCATGTTATTTTTTCAATAAAAAGAGAATTATGATAGCTTGATGGTATAGACCTCCACTGACCAGATAAATTGGTGAAAACTATAAAAAAAAAATTAAAGATCCCTGGAAATGGTACAAAGTACAAATAGCAAATAAAGAAACATCTATTCAAGAACAATTACAAAAATCAGCAAGGAAGAACAGAATCTGTCTTATTTTAAATGAAGATGGCTACAGCTCAGTGAGGTGGACTCTCCACTCCAGACTGCCAGTGCTGCCAAGCACCGGGGTCCCTTTCCCTGGCTCTGGGCTGGAGGCTGTCTTCCCAGAACATCCGCATTTCTCATCTCACCTCCAGCTACTTTGTGCTGGGGCTGAGTCTTGGGTGACTGCACTGCCCACTCAAAGCATAGCAGGCTGATGACACCAGGCTCCTCATAACCCTGACCCAACTAATGAGGTGGTGATCCTAGGCCTGCAGACATAACCCGAGAGTCCCTCAGCTGGCTGCTTCACTAGCCCACCCAGCACCACCGACTAGAGTGTGGTGTCACTCAAAGAGAGACTTGTCATTGTCCCAACCCAGGCTCCAGAGTCCTGGTTAAGAGATATGCCGGGGTGGGGGGAGAAACATTTAAAACAGCTCCTGATCCCTTCCCAAAGGCATTGACTTCACTTGCAATAAAATACGGAAAAAGTCAAGACCAAGGGCTTTCTCAAGAAGAATGGAGTTGTGGTGAAAAATCTGAAAGGAATTTATGAGTCACATAATGGTACAGGTTAGATCATGATCCAGCTAGCTTTCAGAAGACAGATGTACACTTGAGCCTTGAACAACATAGAAGTTAGAAGCCCTGACCCCCATGCAGTTAAAAATCTGTGTATAACGTTTGACTGCCCCAGAAACGAACTATTAATAGCCTACTGTTGAAAGGACATCTTACTGATAACATAAACAGTTGACTAACATAGATTTTGTAGGTTATATGTATTACATATTGTATTCTCATAATAGAGTAAGCTAGAGAAAGGAAAATATTATTAACTAAATCATAAGAAGGAGAAAATATATTTACTATTCATTCAGTGGAAGTGGATCATCATAAAGGACTTCACCTTTATCGTCTTCACGCTGAGTAGGCTGAAAGGAGGAGAAAAAGGAGGTGTTACAGGTAGTTAGACAAGCATGAGCGGGGCAGGAGAGGGCTCCTTCCCCACCAACTAGAAATATCCGGTGATGGTTTGGCACTTACCACATTGCCTCTTTAAAAGCGATAAATTGGCAGCCTGTGCCAGGGAGAGGCCATTTTCGGAAGATTCACAACTGCTGTACTAAAATGTTAATTGAATGCAGGCACCACGGAGACACAGCTTCCTGGGCGTGCGCATTAAGAGACAAAACGGCAGAGTATAACGTTCTGAGGACAGTCCCCTGGAAAACGGAAGAAAGCCTCAGAGAGGCACGTCTGCAACTTCCTAAACATACCGCGCACGCTCACCTCCCCAGGGTAAGAGCGTCCTTACTGCGCATGTCCATACCGCGCAGGCTCACCTCCCAGGGTAAGAGCACCTTACTGCGCCATGGCCTAACCAGCGCAGGCTCCACATCACCCTAGGTAAGAGCGTCCTTCCTGCCGGGGGGGGCCCATGTTCCATTACCGCGCAGGCTCACCTCCCCAGGGTAAGAGAGCGTCTACTGCGCATGTCCATTACCGCGCTAACAGGGCTTCACCTCCCAGTAAGAGACGTCCTTATGCGCATGGCCATACCGGCGCAGGCTCACTCCCCCAGAGTAAGAGTCCTTACTGATGCCATGCTCCATCCCGCGCAGGCTCACCTCCCCCAGGGTAAGAGCGTCACTTACTGCGCATTGGCACATACAGCGCAGGCTCACCTCCCCAGGGTAGAGCGTCCTTACTGCGCATGGCCTACCGCGCAGGGCTCACCTCCCCAGGGTAAGAGCGTTCCCATTACTGCGCATGGGCCTACCGCGCAGGGGCTCACCTCCCAGGCGTGAGAGCCGTCCTTACTGCGCATGTCCATACCGCGCAGGCTCACCTCCCCAGGGTGAGAGCGTCCTTACTGCGCATGGCGCATACCGCGCCTGCTCACCTCCCCAGGGTAAGAGCGTCCTTACTGCGCATGTCCATACCGCGCAGGCTCACCTCCCCAGGGTAAGAGCGTCCTTACTGCGCATGTCCATACCGCGCAGGCTCACCTCCCCAGGGTAAGAGGGTCCTGACCGTGCATGTCCATACTGCGCATGCTCACCTCCCCAGGGTAATTGGTTCCTTACCTCCACCCTGAGTGAAAAACCATGGGAAAGGGGACAGCATTTAAAGTCCTAGGATGAAGGTTAAACACTGCACGTGACCTCGGTGCACCCTTGAGTCTCTTCCAAGCGTACTTTCCTTATTTTCTTTCCCGTTTTAAATCCTTTTAAAATAAACTTCCACTCCTGCTCGGAAACCTGTCTTGGTCTCTTTTTCTGCCTTATGCCCCTCAGTGAAATTTCTTCTGAGGAGGAGGCAAGAATTGAGGCTGCTGCAGACCCATGAGGATTCGCCATCAGTAATTCGGATACCTTCCACCTGTTACAGAGGCATCGGTTTTACTGTCTCATAGGTGGCAGAGGCAGAAGAAAAACCA
Source organism: Rhinopithecus bieti (assembly GCF_001698545.2). Lineage (NCBI taxonomy): Eukaryota > Metazoa > Chordata > Mammalia > Primates > Cercopithecidae > Rhinopithecus > Rhinopithecus bieti. The sequence continues at coordinate 902,618 of NW_016812757.1, forward strand.
CGTATAAGTAGATGTGGTGTTTTTTTTTTTTTTTTTTTTTAATCGTAGCTCATACCTGTGTTGCTCAAAGGTCAACTGTGGATTAGAACAGCTGGGTAGAGTCCTCTTAGTGTCAGAACAAATATCAAAAACTGACTTCACAGCCTGGTAAATATGGTGAAACCTCGTCTCTACTAACAATACAAAAAAAATTAGCCGGATGTGGTGGTGTGTGCCAGTAATCCCAGCTACTCAGGAGACTGAGACAGAAAAATTCCTTGAGCCCAGGAGTTAGAGGTTGCAGTGAGCCGACATTGTGCCACTGCACTCCAGTCTGGGTGACAGAGTGAGACACTGTCTCAAAAAAAAAAAAACACAACTGACCTCAGAAACAGATTCATCCGAGAAGCCACAATCTCTGAAGAAGAGATACAAATGGTCAATTAGCACAAGAAAATATGCTTGGCATCATTAGTCATCATAGAAATGTAAGTCAAAACCACAATGAAATACAACTGCACTCCCATTATGATGGCTAGAATCAAAAAGTCAGATAAATGTTGGCAAGAATATGGAGAAATTGGAACACTTGTGCATTACTGGTAGAAATGTAAAATGGGGTAAAATCCTTTGGAAAACAGTCTGTCAGTTCCCATAGTAATTAATGGTTTTTGTATGATTCAGCAATTCCACTCCTAGGTATGTGCCCAACTGAAATGAAAGGATATGTCCACAAAAATGCTTGTACATGAATGTTTATGGCAGCATCATTCATAATATCCAAAAGGTAAAAATAACTCAAATGTCTGTCAATAGGTGAATGGATAAGCAAAATACGAAATGACCATACAATGCAATATGACTTGCCTATAACAAATATGGAGTACTGACACATGTTAGCATATGGATGAACCTTGAAAACGCTCTGCCAAATGAAAGAAGCTCAACACAAAAGACCACATATGATTCAGTTTATTTGAAATGTCCAGAATAAAGATATCCACAGAGATAGAAAGTGGGTTAGTAGTTATTCAGGGCTGAGGTTGGGGACAAAGGGAATAATGATATTCTAGAATTGATGGTGATACTATTTGCACGTATCTGTGAATATCCTAAAACCCACTGAATTGTACACTTTACATTGGTAAATTTTATGTTCTGGGAATTGTATCTCCATAAAGCTATTAAAAAAAAGAAAAGGAAAATCAGATTAGACTTAAGGATATCAAAACAAAAAGGAACAGTTGCCAAGATGGTGTTAGAGGAAAAAAAATTATTCAGGGTTCTTCCCATGGAGGATAAAGAAAGAGCAAGCAGTGTTGTCAAGGAGAGCCTTCAGAGCATAATACAGACCTGACTTGAACCAAGGGAGGGTAAAAGCGGGGGATGCTTGGGTAGAAGGAGACTCAGAGTGCAATGAAGTTCTGAGCAGTTCTAACCCAGCCCCAAAAGGAGCTCCGGCATAAAGCATGGCTATTAATGAGTCTTACACGAGCAGATGGTTTCTTGTACTGCTGTCTTGCCTAGTCACTGGCTGGGAGCTGCCAGGAGAAGCGTGACCTCGGTTCAAACACTGTCGTGGATCCCAAAGGTGCAATTGATGAAGGCCATCAGCTGATTACTCTTCTTATAGCTGATCAACAAGTTCTTAAAGATAAATTGGAGTATCATAAGTCCATGTATGCCACAAAGAGCCTTGAAGTAAATTATGTTTTAGATCTTGAAATCATCATTACAGAGGACATAACAGTGTTAGCTGTGGTGAATCTGTACAGGTCTCAGCAACTCAATTCCTGCTTCCTCACAGGAAAGAATTCATCTGAGCAGCATAAGGCAGAGTGACAGACTGAGGCAAGGTTTAGGGTTGGAGTGAAAGTTTTATTAAAAAGTTTTAGAGCAGGAACAAAAGGAAATAAAGTACCCTTGGAAGAGGTCCAGCCGGGCAACTTGAGAGATTCAAGTGCACCATTGAGTCATTTGACTTGGGATTTTATATGTTGACATACTTTCAGAGTTTTTTGCATCCCTCCTTCTTTGATTTTTCACTGGAGTGGGCTGCCCACAATGAGCAGTGGCCTGCAAGCACTTAGGAGGGGCTACAAATGCAGTGTGTTTACTGGAGTTGTGCACATGGTCATTTGAGGCATTTCTTACCAGTCAAGTGTTCCTAGAGGAGGGTCATTATACCAGTTAAACTACGCCATTTTGCCTCTTAGTGCACATGCTCAAGCCTACTCACCCAGCTCCTTGAATCTTACTGAGAAGCTGCTAATCACCAGCTTCAGGCATTTTCTATATATTGGAAGACTACCTACCCTTCCCTAGCTCCAGATGTGAGCAATTACTATTTTAGACAAACAGTTTAACAACCTCCTGACCATCACCTGATGGTTGCCTTCCATTCCTCAGAGGGGGCCCCCTCCTGCCCTGCTCATGTCTGCTTAGCTACCCACTCTAACATCAGGACTCTGATGAAAATGACAGTAAATCCAGTGTCATGAGTATATGGAACTTATTTTCTAAATCCTAAATCCCAAATCATAATAAATAGTTTGATCAATTTTTAAATTATGAAATCATATAATTTCAGATGCATAGTTTAGAAATATTTCCTCTTAGTACAGCATTTATAGCACCATAAAGATTACTGACCTATTGAACAGGCACAGCTGATACAACATTCTTACTAGACTTTTTAAATTCTTATTATTTTGAGACAGGGTCTCGCTCTGTCACCCAGGCTTGAGTGCAATGGTGTGACCTCAGCTCACTGCAACATCCACCTCCTGGGTTCAAGCGATTTGTGCCTCAGCCTCCTGAGTAGCTGGGACTACAGGTGCACACAACCATGCTGGGACAATTTCTGTGTTTTTAGTAGAGAGGGGGTTTCACCATGTTGGCCAGGCTGATCTCAGATTTCTGGCCTCAAGTGATCCACTTCCCTTGACTTCTCAAAGTGCTAACATTACAGGCGTGAGCCACCATGCCCAGCCCTTTTTAGGCCTCTAATGTAAAATAATTAAAAGAGACATCAATGTTTGACAAGTCTGTTATGAATGCATGGCATATGAAAAAGTAAAATCCCTTAGGCATTAGGAGTCCCCAAATCTGATGTCCTTTATATAAGGGAGTTGACTCTAGAGGTCTTTCACTTCCAGATTATCCACTGGTCATGATGATATTTGCAATAATAATTAAGACTTATCAATTCTAATTTTTTATAAACTGCTTGTGATGGTGATTAAGCTCTTATCTCCCAGCTCCAAACACAATCTTTGCTCCTTTGCTTTGTGATGCTGGATTTAGGCTCTGCAGATAATTTTTCTGCTGTGCCAGCTGACTCTAAATTCAGTTTTGGCAAAAGGCTTACAAGAGCAAGGCAGGCAGAAGGAGGTAAGGACTTGTTTCTTTCTGCTTTTTCCCTGTCTTTCTCCTCGTCCTACAAACATCATCCTAAAATCACCCCATGCTTCTGTCTGCAGCAGCAAGTAAAGACACTTAGCAGCTCTTCAGTACTCAGAGAACCAGAGACGAATCCTGTCTTCTCATAGAGACCAGTAACTGCCTTTCCTTGGGAGTCTTATGTTTCAGCTCCATGCACCCCTCCTTGAGGCTTCTAAGTTCCAATAATACACATCTCTCTTTCTAGTTCTGCCAGTCCTAAAGAGTAGGGCAAGCTACTTCCAGTAGTTGCTACCCTCATGTATTAGTGTTGTGGTTGTTTGTTTTGTTTTCCTTTTTTTCAGTTCCCTACTTAATTTTATATAAAAACCTGCTTAGGTCTTCTCTTAAAATTATGTTCTCTCTCATATGTTATATACTTTCTATTAAGATATTTGCTATATTTTCAGTTATATCAGTTATATCTTCAGTTTCCTAATTGAACCTGACTAATACAGTACTTTATGCACAAGATCTAATGTAATTTTTCCAATAACCTACCTAAATAGATATTATCCCTATTTGACAGAGGAAGCATCACCGCCTCAGAAATTGTGACTTGCTCGGAAACTCCGTACTTGTTAATGAGAGACCTAGATCAAAGCGTTAGGAATTCCAAAAATCTTACCATCATAGGGTGTTTTCTGATGAGAGCCCATGGGATTCCTGACTTTCTTTGGACACAGTTGTTTGCTTCTCTTCCAGAACTTTCTGGAATTAGTTTTCACTCTGAGTTTCTGCCGTGAGCATAACTGTGTGTTTGGCTCCATAAAACATTCTAAAATATTTCACTCACATTTTCATAGTCTTAGTATATAGACTGCAAGAAAAAAAAAGGAATCCTAAATCATAGATAAGACATTTCTTAAATTTAGTAATATTGACATCTTAACTTCTCCTTAACCTTTATTTTTTTCAAGGAGCTGAGGCATTTCCATTTCGCGACTGTTGGAAAGCCCATGCGTGGATGCACAGCTTCCCTCCTTGACAGCTGTGTCCTCAAAGTGCACCAACTATGTCCTCTTCAGTGACAGTAGCCATGGCCAAAATGCCAATGTGCTGCAGTCATCACAATCCTCGATTTTAAAACATTTTCATCATCTCAAAAAGAAACTCTGGACTCGTTAGCTTTTACTCCTCTAGCCTCCTGTCCCTCACCTCATCCCCAGCCCTAAGCCATCACTCATCTGATTCCTGTCTCTATGGTTTGGCCTATTCTGGCCATTTTATATAGATGAAATCATGCAATATTTTGTGCTTCATGGCAAGTTTCTCTCAGCATAATGTTTTCAAAGTTCATCCCTGTCGTGGCTTGTGTCAGTACTTAACTCTGTTTAATGGCTAAATAATATTCAGTGTATGGGTATAACATATTTTCCTATACATTTGTTATTAGGTTGGCACAAAAGTAGTAGTGGTTTGCCATTGAAAGGAATGGCAAAATCCATGATTACGTTTGCACCAATCTCATAGTTGGTGGACATTTGGGTTGTTTCCATTTCTAGGCTATTGTGATTGATGCTACTATAAATATTTGTGTATAAGCTCTTATGTGGACATGTTTTCATTTTACTTGGGCATGAACGTAGTAGTGGAATTGCTGGGTTATATAGAAATTCTCTGCTTAATCATTTGAGGGCATCTCAGACTGTTTTCCAGAGTGGCTATACCATTTAACATTCCCACCAGCCATGTGCCAGTGTTACGATTTTTCCCCCTTGCCAATACTTGTTGTTAGGTGACTTTTTGATTTTAGCCATCCTACAAAGGGTAATGTAGTATTTTATTGTGATTTTTGGCTTGCATTTCCCTGATGACTGATGATGTCAAGCACATTTTCATGTGTTTGTTGTCCATTTGTATGTTATACATAGTAAAGTGTCTGTTCAGGTCCTTTGGTTATTTTTTTTTTAAATTAGATTCTTTTTCTTTATTATTGAATTGTAAGAGTTCTTTATATATTCTAGAAACAAGTTTCTTGCAGATAGATGCTTTAAAAATGTTTTCTACCATTCTGAGGGTTGACGTTTTACTGTCTTAATGCTGCTTTGAAAGCCAAAACTGTGAAAAAGAAAATTTGGATAAAATGAAACTTACATATTTATTTTGATGCTGTGCTTTTTGGTGTCATATGTAGGACTCCTTTGGTAAAATTAAGGTCATAAAGATTTATATACCTCTATTTTATGATAAGAATTTTACAAATTTTGCTTTTACATTTGGATCTGATCCATTTTCGGTCAATTTTTGTATGTGGTATGAAGTAAATGTCCAACTTCATCTACTTGCAAGTTGCTATGCAGTTTTTCCAGCACCATTTTTTGAAAAGACTATTCTTTCCTCATTGAATAATTTTGTACTCTTATGGATTATCGCTTGACCATAAATAGATAGATTTTCTTCTGGGGGGGCTTTCAGTTTTATTCTATTGTTCTATGTAATTGACTTTTTGTCAGTTTCACCCTAACTTAGTTACTGTAGATTTGAAGTAAGTTTGAAATCATGAAATATAACTACTCCTATTTTGTTTTTCTTTGTAAAGATTATTTTGGCTAATTTTCCTGAAATCCCATATGAGCTTTAAAATCAGCTTGTCAATTTCTATAACCAGCTGAGATACTGATGAGAATTTTATTGACTCTGAAGATAAGTTTGAGGAATAATACCATCTTAACAATGTTAAGTCTTGTGATCAATGAACATAGGAAGATTTTCTAATTATATACATAGTCCTCAATTTCTTTCAGTCACATTTTATAGTTTTAGAATATGTTTCATCCTTTTTCCATTATAATCCCTTTAAGTATTTTGCTGTTGTTGTTAATATTATTATTATTATTATTACTATTATTTTTGAGATGGAGTCTCGCTCTATTGCTCACTGCAAGCTCCGCCTCCTGGGTTCACGCCATTCTCCTGCCTCAGCCTCCCAAGTAGCTGGGACTACAGGCGCCCGCCACCACGCCTGGCTAATTTTTTGTATTTTTAGTAGAGATGGGGTTTCACGGTGTTAGCCAGGATTTTCTCAATCTCCTGACCTCGTGATCTGCCCACCTCGGCCTCCCAAAGTGCTGGGATTACAGGTGTAAGCCACCGCGCCCAGCCAAGTATTTTATTATTTTTGAAGCTATTGTCAATGAAATTGTTATATTAACTTCATCTCCACAGTGCTTACTGAAATTGTACAAAAACACAATTAACTTTCATTTTGATCCTGTATCCTTCAACCTTGGTGAATTCATTTATTAATTTTTTGTGTGTGAATTCCTTCAGATTTTTTATGTGCAGAATTATGCCATCTACAAATACAAATAGTTTTACTCCTCGCTCTTCCTTGTGGGTGCCTTATTTCTTGATCTTGACTAATTACCTTGACTAGAATATACAGTTTACTGTTGAATGGAAGTGTCAACAGTGGATATACTTTTATTATTCCAGATCTTAGGAAGAAATTATCCAGCCTTTAACCTTTGAGTATAATGTTACTTTCTTCATAGATATCAATTGAAAACATTCTCTTCCGTGATGGTTAATTTTAGGTGTCAACTTGAATGGAGTAAGGGATACCTAGATAACTGGCAGAACATTATTTCTGAAATGGCATTTCCGGAAAAGATTAACGTTAGAATCAGTGGACTGAGTAAGGAAAATCTTCCCTCACTTAATGTGAATGCTCACCGTCCGATCAGCTGAGGCCCAGATAAAGCAAAAGGTCAAAGGAAAGCGAATTCTCTCTCTCTCTCTCTCTCTTTCTCTTTTTCTCTCTCTCTCTCTTTCTCTCTCTCTCTGTTTCTTCTCTCTCTCTCTGTCTCTTAGAACTAGGCTTTTCTCCTGCCATTGGTCATTTAAACTTCAGGTCCTCTGGCCTTTGTACTCCACAGCTTGCATCAGCAGCCCGTGGGTTCTCGTGTCTTTGGATTGAGAATTACACCATCAGTTTCCCTGGTTCTGAGTCCTTTGGACTTGGTTTGAGCCACAATACTGGCTTACCTGGTCCTCTGGCTTGCAGATGGCCTGTCATGGGACTTCTCCGTCTCTATAATCATGAGAAATAATCCCCCTAATAAACTTATTCTCATATAACTATATCTAAGGCAGTACATTCAATTGGTTCTGTCTGTCTGAAGAACCCTGATTAATACACTTTCTTTCCTAGTTTGTTGACTTTGTTTTGTTTTGTTTTGACCCAGTAATCCCATTCCTAGGTATATGCTGAAAGGAGTATATACATTTTTCTACTGAAATGACAAATGCATGTGTATGTTCAACACAGTACTATTCACAATAGCAAAGACATGGAGTCAACCTAAGTGCCCATCAATGGTGGATTGGGTAAAGAAAATGTGGTACATATACACCATGTAATACTACACAGACCATAAAAAAGAATGAAATAATCTATTTTGCAGCAACATGAATGCAGCTGTAGGCCATTATCCTAAGCAAATTAACACAAAAACTGAAAACCAAATCCACATGTTCTCACTTACAAGTGGGAGCTAAACATTAGGTACATGTGAACATAAAGATGAGCACAATAGACATGGAGGATTACTCGAAGGGGGAGGAGGGAAAAGTTTGAAAAACTACCTATAGACCACCATGATCATTACTTGGGCAACAGGATAAATCATACTGCAAATCTCATCATGCTGCGATATACCCATGTAACAAACTTACATATGTATGCCCTGAATCTAAAATAAAAGCTGAAATAAAAACAAAAAAAATTCTATTGAAATAGGGTAATGTATTAATTGAAAGTCAGATGTTAGCCAAGTGTAATGGCACATATTTGCAATCCTAAATAATTGAGAATCTGAGGTAGGAGGATCTCTTGAACCCGGGAGTTCAAGACCAGCCTGAGAGATAGAGCAAGACCTCCACTTAAAAAAAAAAGTTCAATTCAAATATTGAGCCAACTTTACATTCCTGGGATAAATTCCACTTGGTCACGGTATATAATTCTTTACATAGGTTGGTGGGTTGAGTTTGGTAGTATCTTGTCCAGGATTTTTGGATCTGTATTTATGAGACGTATCTATAGTTTTTTTTTCTGTGATATCTTTGTCTGGTTTGGGTATCATAGTAATATTCTTCTTGTAAAATGAACTGGAAAATATTATCTCCTTTTCTTTTTGTTTTTTGTTTACTTCTTGAAATGTCTCTGAAGAACTGGTATTATTATTGTTTTAATGTTTAGCATAGTTAAGCAGTGCAGCCATCTGGGTGTGGGCTTTCTTTTGCAAATAGTATTTTGTTTTATTTTGTATTGATTACTTATTCAATGATTCACCTACTACAAGTATATTCAGATTGTTTATTTCTTCTTGAGTTAGTTTGGTTAGTTTGTGTCTATCTAAGAATGTGTTTATGTCATCTAAGTTACCTAATTTATAATTAGTGCACAATTGCTCATATTAATTGTTTTTTTTTTTTTAATTTCTGTTGCACCAATAGTAACCTGCATTTGTTCATTACTTATCCTAATAATTTGAGATTTCTCTTTCTTTTCACTTTTTTACACTTGGCCATTATAACTAAATGTTTCTCAACACTGTTGATCTTTTCAAAGACTCAGCATTTTACTTCCTGGATTTTCTCTATTGTTTTTGTATTTTATAATCAATTACTTTCAGTTGCATTCTTTATTTCCTTTGTTCTACTTATTTCAGTTTTAGTTTTCTCTCCTTTGTCCAGTGTTATTGATTTCAGAACTTTTATCTTTCTTTCTTTTTTTCAATAATTTCAACTTTTATTTTATGTTCTGGGGTACATGTGCAGATTTATTACATGGATATAGTGCATGATACTGAGGTTTGGGATACAAATGATTCCATCACCCAGGTACTGGGCATAGTACCCAATAGTTACTTTTTAAATCTTGGTCCCCTCCCTCCATACCCCCTCTAGTACCTCCCAATGTCTATTGTTGCCATCTTCGTGTCCATGTGTATCCAGTGTTTAGCTCCCGCTTATAAGTTAGAACATGTAGTACTTGGTTTTCTGTTTCCGTATTAGTTTGCTAAAGATAATGGCCTCCAGCTTCTGTTCCTGCAAACAACATGACCGTGTTCTTTTTATGCCTGCATAATATTCCATGGTGAATGTGTAACACATTTTATTTATCCAGTCTACCACTGATGGACATTTAGGTTGATTCCATTTCCTTGTTATTGTGAATAGTACTGCAGTGAACATATGTGTGCATGTCTTTATAATAGAATTATTTTTATTCCTTTGGGTATATACCCTGCAGTGGGGTTGCTGGGTCAAATGGCAGTTCTGCTTTTAGCTCTTTAAGGAATCACTACACTGTCTTCCACAATGCTTGAAGTAATTTAAGTTCCTATCAATGGTATATAAGTTTTCCTTTCTCTACAACTTTGCCAGCATCTGCTATTTTTTCACTTTTTAGTAATAGCCATTCTGACTGGTATGAGATGGTATCTGTTTGTGGTTTTGATTTTCATTTCTCTAATGATCAGTGATGCTGAGCTTTTTTTGATATGCTTCTTGCCACATGTATGTCATCTTTTAAGAAGTGTCTATTCACATCCTTTGCACACATTTAATTGTTTATTTTTCCTTATAAATTTGTTTAAATTCCTTATAGATGCAGATTATTAGACCTTTGCCAGATACATGGCTTGCAAAAATTTTCTCTCTTTCTATATGTTGTCTATTTACCCTGCTAATGGTTTATTTTCCTGTGTAGATGCTCTTTAGAGATCAATTTGTCAATTTTTGCTTTTGTTGGAACTGCTCTAGTGTCTTTATATGAAATCTTTGCCTGTTCTTATGTTCAGGATGGTATTGCTTAGGCTGTCTTCTAGAGTTTTTATAGTGTTGGGTTTTACATTTAAATCTTTAATTCATCTTAAGTTGCTTTTAGTATATGGTGTAAGGGTGGGATCCAGTTTTAATTTTCTACGTATGGCTAGCCAGTTATCTCAACACTATTGAACAGGGAGTCCTTTTCCCATTGCTTGTTTCTGTTAGTTTTGTTGAAGATCAACTGGTTGGAGGTGTTCAGACTTATTTCTGGCTCTCTATTTTGTCCCATTGGTCTATGTTTCTGCTTTTGCACCAGTGCCATGCTGTTTTTGGTTCTGGTAGCCCTCTGATGTACTTTGAAGTTGGGTACCATAATGTCTCCAGCTTTATGCTTTTCACTTAGGACTGCGTTAGCTATTTTTTGGTTCCATGTAAATTTTTTAAAAGTTTATTTTTTTCTTTGTTCTAAAAATAATGTATGTAGTAGTTTCATAGGAATAACATTGGATCTATAAATTGCCTGGGGAAGTATGGCCATTTTAACAATATTTTTTCTTCCTATCCATGAATGTGTGTATTAATTCATTCTCACATTGCTATAAAAAGTAGCTGAGATGGGGTAATTTATAAGGAAGCAGGTTCAATTTGCTCATCGTTCTGCAGGCTGTACAGTATGCATGGCAACATCTGCTTCTGGGGAGGCCTCAGGGAGCTTTTAATCATGGCAGAAAGCAAAGCCAGAGTAGACACATCACATGGCCAAAGCAGGAGCAACAGCTGGAGGGAGGTGCCACACACTTGTAAACAACCAGCTCTCACAAGAGCACTCACTATTGCTACCGAGGGATAATGGTGTTAAGCCATGAGAAACCACACCCATGACACAATCACTCCCCACCAAACCCCACCTAAAGCAATGGGGATTATATTTCAATGTGAGATTTGAGTGGGGCCACAGTTCCAAACCATATCAGCAACAAATGTTTTTCCATTTGTTTGTGTTATCTCTAATTTCTTTGAGAATTGTTTTGTAATTCTCCTTGTAGAGATTTTTCACCTCCCTGATTAGCTATATTCCTAGGTACTTTATTCTTTTTTGTGGCAATTGTGAATGGAATTATGGTTGGCTGTTGGCTCGTCTGTTGTTGGTATATTGGAATGCCAGTGATTTTTGTACATTGAAACATTGCTGAAACTCTTTATCAGCTGAAGGAGCTTTGGGGCCAAGACTATGGAGTTTGTTATTCTGCCTTTTTCTGTTTTCCTCTTGCTTTGTAGATTTTTTTCCCCATCTCTTTATTTTGAGCCTATGGGTATTGTAGCTAGTGAGATGGGTCTCTTGAAGACAGCATACCAATGAGTCTTGGTTCTTAATTTAACTTATTGCTCTCTGCCTTTTAATTGGGGCATTTAACCCATTTATATTCAAGGTTAGTACTAATATGTGTGTGTTTGAGCCTGTCATCATGTTGTTAGCTGGATATTATGCATATTTGTTTATGTGGTTGCCTTATAGTGTTACTGGTTTATATAAGTCTGTTTTTGTAGTGGCTGGTAATGTTCTTTCCTTTTCATTTGTAATGCTTCCTTCAGGAGCTCTTGTAAGGCAATTATTTTAGTAATGCATCCCTTCAGCATTTCCTTGTCTGAAAACAATCTTACTTCTCCTTAACTTGTAAAGCTTAGTTTCTCTGGATGTGAAATTCAGGGTTGGAATTTCTTTTCTTTAAGAAGGCTGAATATTGGCCCCCGGATTTTACTGGCTTGTAGGGTTCTGCTGTTAGTCTGATGGGCATCCCTTTGTAGGTGACCTAACCTTTAACATTTTTTCATTCATTTTAACCTTGGAGAATCTGATGATTGTTTATCTTTGGATATTCTTGTGGAGTGTCTTACTGGGGTTCTGTAAATTTCCTGAATTTCAATGTTGTCCTCTCAAGCTAAGTTGGGGAAGTTTTCATGGTTGTCATCCTGAAACATGTTTTCCAAGTTGCCTGCACTCTTCCTGTCTCTTTCAGGGACACCAATGTGTAGTAGATTTGGTCACTTTACATAATCCCATATTTCTCAGAGGTTCTGTTTTTTTCTTTCCTTTTTTTTCTCTATTGTTGTTGGCTATCTTATTTCAGAAAGCCAATATTCAAGCTCTGGCATTTTTTATTCCGCTTGTCCTGTTCTATTATTAATAAATACTTGGTTATGTTCTTTTCTATACTAGCTCTTTTGTCTGTCAGTTCCTGCACCATTTTATTGTGATTCTTAGCTTCCTTAGCTTGAATTTCAACCTGCTCCTGCATCTCAATAATTTTCTTTCCTGTCCATATTCTGAATTCTATTTTCAGCCCTGTCTGAAGAGGAAGACCACTCTGTGGAACTCAGGTCCAATAACTCCACTAAGGGTAAAGTCTTCTATGGGAACAATTCGAGCCTAAGGCTATCCCTTCCCATGCTCCACTACTGATGCTCCTACACCAAACCCTTTGGGTTGCACATCACCTGGCTTTCTGCCCCTACCACTTTGCTAAGCAGCATCCTTGCTAACTTAAGTGTCCATAGTGTTCAAGAGGTCTTGCCCTGCTGGGATTACAGAGGCCCATGGTGAGAACAGGTTGCTTCTTGCTAGTTCAATTTATTCATTCTCCCAGAGTTGCTGGGGGCCAGGAACAAGTCCCAGTATGTGATAAGCCCTTGCATGGTTACAAGCTTCCTGCTCCTTTAGCTCAGCTTCTGTGTCTTCCCTCCATTCACTCTCAGTGCCTTCGCTCTGAAGATGTTAGTAGTGCACCAGTTGTCTCGTTCCCTCAATGGCAGCTATTCCACCTGTCTCTGACTAGTGGGCCATCTTGCTTTCCCCTATCTTTCTTAATATAAGCATGTACTGTTCCTCTCTGAACACTTTTTAGCTCCTATTTCTCTCCGAACACTTCTTTAGCTCCATACCATAAGTAGAGGTATTTTGTGTCCACATTTCAATATGTGTTCTGATTTGCATTTTAATTTATTCTTTTCCACCTTAGTTATTTATTACTGTGTTGTTTAATTTTAAAATATTTGCAATCGTCCTATTTTTTTCTAAGTGCATTGCATTATGATTGAAGAACATGTTTTAAATTGTTTCTATTCCTTTACATTCATTTTATGTTCTAACATATTGTTTAACCTGAACAATGTTCTATGCACAGTTGAGAAGTATGTATATTGTGTTACTGTTGAGTGAAGTATTCTATACATACCTGTTACTTATAATTGCATTGTAGTTTCATCTTCTACTTCCTTGTTGATCTCTATCTAGTTATTTAATCTACAAGTGAAAGTGAAGTATGGAAATCTCCAATATTATTGTTGACTCATCTATTTCAACTTTTTATTCTGTCAGTTTTAAATACATATGTTTAGATTTTTTTTGTTGAAGTACATAATATAATTTTTAATTGTTATACATATTATATATGTTTATAATTGTTTTATCTTTCTAATAAATTAACTGCTTTATTCGTTGTCACTGTAAGATGGTCTATTTTATTCTGGAAAATTTTTTTACTTAAAAGTCTATTTCATCTGGTATCAGTACAGCCACTCCATCTTTCTTGTGGTTTACTGATTGATTGCATACTATATATTTCTCCAAACCACTTTCAATCTATTTGTGTTTTTAAATCTAAAGAACATTTCCTTTAGATAGCATATAATTGGATAATTTTTAATTCAGTCTGACGATCTCTGTCTTGTGATTATTTATTCCATTCACATTTAATATTATTCTGAATATAGTTTGATTTATGTTTGTCATTTTATATCTTCTGTCCATGTGTTTATTTGTTCCTCTATTACTCCATTATACCTTTGTTTTGTATTAAGTGAATCTTTTCTAATAAAACATTTACATTTGTTAACAAACATTGTTGCTGTATTTATTTAAACATTGGTTGTAGTTATTCTATGGCTTACAACACACATCATATCTTATCCAAAAAGCTTCATTTATACTAGCTTAATCCAAATAAAATACTACTGCTATATAGCTCTGTTATATTTCCCTTTCTTGTGGTATTATTGTTATGCATATTGCATCTATTAATGTTATAAACCCAGAAATGCATTATTAGAATTATTGCATTGCTATCTTAAGATTTTCTCCTACCATGCTTTGTAAAGTTATTGGCAAATATATTACACAAATATTTCATTTCTATATGTTATATGTGCATCAACATGTTGTATATGTATTATTTTATACAGTTGCTTTTTAAAATATCTTAAGAAGGGAAAATATGAATACATATTGTCTCTTATAATTTCATAATTACCTTTACTAGTAATTTTGGTTTGTGTGGATTCAGATTACTGTATGGGTCACTTGTCTGAAGAACTTTTTTTTTTTGGCGGGGGGACAGAGTCTCGCTCTGTTGCCCGGGCTGGAGTGCAGTGGCCGGATCTTAGCTCACTGCAAGCTCCGCCTCCCGGGTTTACGCCATTCTCCTGCCTCAGCCTCCCAAGTAGCTGGGACTACAGGTGCCCGCCACCTCGCCCAGCTAGTTTTTTTTTGTATTTTTTAGTAGAGACGGGGTTTCACTGTGTTAGCCAGGATGGTTTCGATCTCCTGACCTCGTGATCTGCCTGTCTCGGCCTCCCAAAGTGCTGGGATTACAGGCTTGAGCCACCGCGCCCGGCCTGAAGAACTTTCTTTAGCATTTCTTGTAAGGTGGGTTACCAGAAACAAACTCTCTCAGTTTTTGTTTATCTGGGAGTGTTTTTATTTCACATGCATTTAGAAAATAGCTCTGCTGGATCTTTGTTTAAAACCTTTTTGTTTGTTTTATTTTTAAATTTTCCTTTGAGGCCTTTGAATTCCATGTATTATCTCACTGCCTGTTGGCCTCCATTATTTCTGCTGAGAAGTCAGCTGTTAATCTTATATTGGGATTGCCTTGAAAATCACTGTTTATTTTCCTGATGCCTTGTTTTGTTGTGATACTTAGTTCTATTGTATAATCTCTATTGCTTTATTTTCAAGTTCACTAATTCCTTCATCTGACAGTTTAAACCTACTGTTCAGGCCCTCTGGATAATGTTTTTGGTTTGTTGTTACACTTTTCAACTCCAAAATTTCCAGTTTCTTTTTTTCTTAATGTAACTTTTATCTCTTTATTGATTTTCTCTATTTGGTGTGATATTGTATTTATACCTTGAATTATTTCATTTATCATGCATGCCTTTGGATTTTGAACATAATTCTTATGGCTCTTTTGAAATTATTTTCTATTAAACCTGACATCTGGTCACTCTCACAGAAATTTATGGTTGCCTACATTGTTACCAGTGTATGGGATATGCTTTACTGTTTCTTTGCATGCCTTGTACTTTGTTGTTATTGTTGGAAACCACACATTTTAAACACCATATTGTAGCAGCTCCAGGTATTTGTCTCACCATCAAATATATATCCAAGACTTGCTGTTGTTATTTACTTGTTTTTCCTTTTTCCTTTTGAATAGTGACTAGCTGAATTATTTTAGTGAAGTCTATTTCCTTCCTCACAGTTATTATCCTTTGTTGTTGCTCCTCCAAAATGATGATATTTGGGATATCTCCACCCTTACCCTGTGATGACAATAGCTTTGATGAGGATATCTTCCAGTCTTTACCTGACCAAATCCAGCTGACAGACTTCACTAATGACAACTTATTGCTTATTGTCTTCTACATTGTTCTGGGCATGAATTTTGCTACAAACTACTTCAATCAAGTTATGACTCTTTTGATGGATTCCCTTCTGTGGTCAGTGTTTAATGTTTGTTCTGACATCAGAAAGACTCCATCTAGCTGTGTTATTTTCCAGTACCTAGGCAAATGAACTGTCCTGAAGTCTAGCTGTATCTCTAGTAGATCCATGAGTCTCTTCACAATGGACTTTTCACTACAACCTCTCTTTTTCTTAAGGGAACCCTTAGGCTTGAACTTCTCAATGCTCTGTTTCAAGAGAAGACAGTTACTTTGGGAAGAGATTAGGAGCTATCTACTCTTTAGCTTGCTTCCCCACCTCCTCCCAACCTCCAAGTAAGAACTCAGAAGGTGGAATTAGGGACAACAGCGAGCTTATGTCTAGTGATTCCAGTTCTAGTGCATGAGAGTTTAATGGAAGGAGCAGAGGCAGTAGCATGGACCTTTTAGTTTGCCTCTTCCATCATAGACCTACAGGTAAGGGAATGTCTATTAAGGAAGCAGTATTATACCCATGGTAAAGTCATTGTTTCATGACTAGAAACTGGATGAGAGAATGAAGCTCTTATCTCTTGACTGCCCTTGCCCAAGGCTAAGACACAACAAAGCATAGCTATAGGTCTAATGAAAACTGCCATGTCCTACTCTTAAATAGAAGAAGGCCTTCCATCTAAGAGTGGGAGTAGGGGAGAGAGGAGGGAGCCCTGCATTCTTGGCTGCAATAGGCTAGAGTTGACTCTGCCTTGCAGAGCTAGAAAGTAGAGGGAGAGGGATGTCTTGGTTCAAATACCATAGACTCTTGCTGTCTTACCAAGTTTTTTGTAGGTTTTCTTGAATAGATATTTCTTCATTGGATGTTTTTCTTAAGACTATTTCCAGAACCTTTGAATGGTGGTATTAAAAAAAAATGTGGCAAGACTCAGGGGCTCATGTCTGTAATCCCAGCACTTTTGGATGCTGAGGAAGGAGGATTAATTGAACCCAGGAGATTGAGACCAGCCCTGGGCAGTACAGTAAGACCTCGTCTCTACAGAAAATTTAAAAATTAGCCGAGCATAGTGGCACAGTGCCTGTAGTCCCAGAGGCTGAGGTGAGAGGATTGCTTGAGCCTAAAAGTTGGTAGCTGCTGTGTGTCAAGATTGCACCACTGCAGTCCAGCCTGAGCAACAGAGAAAGACCCTGTCTGAAAATAATAACAATAGTAATGATAATAATTTTTTCTAGTTTTTCAGGGGAGATGGTCAAGAGAGATCATCCTGTTGCTGCGCTAGAAGTTGATGTCCTGGCAATTATTTCCTGGAGGACCCAAGTGACACATCCCTCCACCATTGCTTTTTTTCATGTGGGCTTTGAGAAACAACACTGAACACATATTTGCATGCAAAGGAAAAATATTTCCATAGCAGTTGCTGTCAGTTCACCTGACTATGTAAGAATCTTCCTTAAGCAGCAGTCTGCCTTTACAGAGAAACAGCATTAACTGAGTGGCTCATTCTTCAGAGCTCTTGACAGCCCCAGGGCTGAGCCACTCTATTTTAATACTGCTCTGCAGATAATGATCTTCATGTTGGCAGAACCTCAAAATGACCTTGATGTTTACCATAGCAGGGCAAAGCAGTGAATTGGCTGACAGCATTAAAACAGACAATTAATAGCAAGAGAGAAGGGAACTCCCTGTTCTTCTAATGTACACATATTTTCTAGTAAAAGTAAAAATCCATAATCGCTTGCTTAAATAAATGGTATACTATTTTCAACTTTTCATCTCAATTTTATAAAACTGGAGAGAGTATTGTCAGGTTCTTTTAAACTCGTAAATCATACTCTTCTTTCTGAAAACTTATGTTAAAAAATAAGGGGTTATAAAATGTGATCTAAAAATGAAGTGCTATATGCAAAGTGTAGAATTAGAGTATTCATTTCATGACTTCAAAGCAATACTTTTAACCCCTTTAAGGCCTAATTTAAAGATGAAAAGTACTTTTGATTATTTCTTTAAAGTTTCTATTTAGCACTCTAATTTTATTTTTTATCTAATAAAAGAGATTCTTAAAACTACCCATAAATTATCCTATGAAAGCAAAATAACCATTAACCATATAAATCAAGTGAGGACTAAATCATATTCTGCTATTTATAACAAGCTTTTGCTGTGCATTATCCCAAATTGAACTAACATACACTTTGACTTTTTTCCTGACATAGTTTATAGAAATTTGGCCTTTTTATGACTTTCATAGCCATTATTCTTTATTTACTATTGATTATAAGTCAGCTTAGTTTGCTTTGGGACATCTAGTTAGTGGTGATTCAGATTAAAGTCTGTTACAACTATATTTAGCTAATGTAAAGAAAATTAAGCAGATGACTCTTCAGAACTATTGAGAAGGCAACAGCTAACCTTAACTAATTATGCTTACTTATGATATTCTATGGCCTTTATAGTAAAACCCATTAGCTAATGCCAACTCAGTTGTGATCTCTGCATAGATTACTACATCTCAGAAAAGTGTGTATTCTCTCTATGCAGGTAATGGTCCAGAAATTAGTACAGCTAAAAAACAAAGAAATTCTTTTTGTATAAACACAGCTATATTGGTCATGTTTACCTATTTATAAAATGCAAACTGTATAAATTAGATATACAGAATGTTATAAAATTTTATTCCTCTAGTTTTGCCATGTAAAAAAGAGCTTGGATAATTAAGATTAACAATGGCTAGAAAATATTAAGATAATAAAAATTCAGAAAGAATCTGTAACTCTACTGATATTTATGACAAAAGTTTGGGTATTAACTGCCCTAGGTTTCACTATTGTGAGCGAATAGGAAGAAAGGTGATATGATTTGGATCTGTGTCCCCACCCAAATGTCATGTTAAATGTAATCCCCAATGCTGAAGATGGGTCTGGTATGATGTAATTGGATCACGTAACAGGGCTTCCCCCTTTGAAACTGTTCTTGTGACCAAGTTCTCATGAGATCTGAATTTCTAAAAGTGTGGCATTTCCCCCCTTGTCTCTGCTGATTTGGCCATGTAAGACATGCTTGCTTCTCCTTTGCCCTCCATCAGGATTGTAAGTTTCCTGAAGCCTCCTCAGAAGCTGCTCTGCTTTCTGTACAGACTTCAGAACTGTAAGTCAATTAAACCTCTTTTATTTAGAAATTACTCAGACTCAGGGATTTTTATAGTAGAATGATAATGACTAATACAGAAAATTAATACTGAGGAGTGAGGCATTGCTCTAAAGATATCTGAAAATTTGAAAGCAGCCTTGGAACTAGGTAATGGGCAGAAGTCAGAACAGTTTGGAGGGCTCAGAAGAAGACAGGAAGATGAGGAAAAGTTTGCAGCTCCCTAGAGATTGGTTGAGTGATTGTGACACAATTGCTGAAAGAGAAGGTCAAGCTGAGGGAGGTCACAGATGGAAATAATGAACTTATTGGGAACTGGAGTAAAGGTCGCTTTTTTATGTGTTAGCAAAAAGGTGGGAGGCATTGAACCCCTGTTCTAAAGATTTGTGGAACTTTGGACTTGAGAGTGATGATTTAGTGCATCTGACAAAAGAAATTTCTAAGCAGCAAAGCATTTAAGATGTGGCCTGGATGCTTCTAGAAGCCTATGCTCATATGCATGAGCAAATAAATGATCTGAAACTGAAACTTATATTTAAAAGGGAAGGAGACAGTAAAAATTTGGAGAATTTGCATTGTGGTCGTGCAGTAGAAAAGAAAAGCTCATTTTTTGGAGAGGAATTCAAGCTTGCTGCAGAAATTTGCATGATTAAAAGGAAAGTAAATGCTGATAGCAAAGGCAATAGGGAAAAAGGCCTTGAAGGCATTTTAGAGATTTTTGCAGTAGCTTTTCCCATCACATGCCTAGAGACCTAGGAAGGAAGAGTGGTTTCCCGGGCCAGGCCCAGACTCCTACTCTCCTTCACAGGTTTAGGGCACTGCTCCTGGCATCCTAGCAGCTCCAGCACAAGTCGTGGCTAAAAGAGGCCTAGGTAGAGCTTTGGCTGCTGTTTCAGAGGGTGTAAGCCGTAAGCCTTGGTGGTTTTCACCTAATGTAAAGCCTGCGGGTACACAGAATGCAAGAATTGAGGGTTGGGAGCCTCTGCCTGTATTTCAGACTATATATGGAAAAGCCTGGATGTCCAAGCAGAAGCCTGCTGCAGGGGTAGGGCCCTTATAGAGAACCTCTACTACAGCAGTGCAGAGGATAAATGTGGGGTTGAAACCACCACAGAGATACCCCACTGGGAACCACCCAGGGGATCTGTGAGAAGAGGCCACCATCTTCCAGGCCCCAGAATGGCAGATCCACCAACAGCTTGCACCCTGTGACTGGAAAAGCTACAGGCACTTTATGCCAGCTCATGAAAGCAGCTGAGGTAGTAGAAGGGGCTGTACTTTGCAAAACCTCAGGGAGGGGGCTGCCCAAGGCTGTGGGAGCTCACCCCTTGCACCAGTGTGTCCTGGATGCGAGAGATGGAGTCAAAGGGGATTATTTTAAATATTTAAGGTTTAATGACTGCCTTCCTGGGTTTCAAACTTGCAAAGGACCTGTAGCCCCTTTCTTTTGGCCAGTTTTTCTCTTTTGTGATTGTAGTATTTATCCAATGACTGTAACTCCATTTTATCTCGGAAGTAACAAATTCTTTTGTTGTTATTTTACAGGCTTATAGGTGGAAGGGACTAAATTTGTCTCCAATGATACTTTGGACTGTGTACATTTGAGTAAGGCTGAAAAGAGTTAAAACTTTGGGGGATGTTGGAAAGACATAATTGTGTTTTGCAATGTGAGAAGGACATGAGATTTGGGAGGAGCTGGGGATGGAATGATATGATTTGGATCTGTGTCCCCACTCAGATCTCATGTTGAATTATAATCCCCAGTGTTGGAGGTGGGTCCTGGTGGAAGGTGATTGTATCCTGGAGGCAGGTTTCTCCCTTTGATGCTGTTCTAATGATAGAGTTTTCAGGGGATCTGTTTGCTTAAAAGTGTATAGCATATTCCCCATCTCTTTCTTTATCCTGCTCCAGTCACGTAAAATGTGCCTGCTTCTCCTTCTCTCTCTGTCATGACTGTAAGTTTCCTGATATCTTCCCAGAAGCTGCTATGTTTCCTGTACAGTCTGCAGAACTATGAGCCAATTAAACCTTTTTTCTTTATACATTACCCAGTCTAGGTATTTCTTTATAACAGTGTGAGAACTGACTAATACACAGGGCAATTATAGTAAAATCTCTTTGATCATTTCTCTTGTGTGAATAAACTAAGAGAACTAATTATTTCATTCATATAAATACACATAAAACAACTCATCGTCTTGAAAAAGGAACATGGTATCTGTAATATATTACCACAGCTATTTGAGTGTCAGTTTGTTCAGGCTGCTATAACAAAATAACATAGACTGGGTGGCTTATAAACAGCAGAAGTGTATTGCTCACAATTCCAGAGGAAAGACGGTTCAAAGTCAAAGTGCTGACAGATTTGGCATCTGATGAGGGCCCGCTTTCTGGCTCCCAGACAGTGGCCCCTACCTGTGTCCTCAAATTGTGGAAGGGGAGAACAAGCTCCTTTGGAACTGTTTCATAGGGACACTAAGCCCATAAAATTGGCCCACTAAGACCAGAAAATTTGTCTGAATTTTTGAAATTTAGACCTCATTTGAAAAGTTATTTTTTAAATGGGTGATACGTAAAGAAATCTAAAATAATTTATATCTCTTATTTTGATAATTATAAGAGACTATCTTAAGGAAAGAATAAAATGCAGGAAAATTATTTCTTTAAAAAATACATATCTTGTGTGATGTTTATATAATTGGAAATAGCCTGTGGTCCCAACTGCTTTGAAATTACTAACTATATTTTGATTTTGATGTTTATATTTAACAGAATAAAGTACAACAGTTTAAAAGTAATATTTATGAAGAGTTTATATAGCATGTGCATGAAAAAACTGCAGATAATACAATTCTTTAGCTAGAACAGTAACAACTAGATAAGCATTAAAATGAACATAAATCAATGATAGATGAATACTAGAAATAAATGGTTGTCTTTGGGTGGTAGGCTTATGAGTAATTATTATTTATATTTTTGTGTTATGTTTATGTTTTGCAAACATTTACAATCAGTATATAACCTTTGTAATGGAAGTTTTAGAAGATTTTCATCATTTTGATTGGGATATAACAAAGAATGTATTCTAATTTAGAGGTCTACTTAAAGTAAGAGAAATCATAGTGCAACAGAGTTAAATTCACTTGAGTTCATTGACTGTTACTGTTGCAGGTGCATACCACAGCGGAGCAATGCATGAACATTACAAGTCAAGGAGAATAAAGGACGGTATGAAGGAGGGAGAGTGTATGGGAGGGGAGTTGCCATGTTATAGCACTGCAGAGAGACGTTCTCTTATAAAGTGGTATTTGGGCAAAAGTTGACCTCTGCAAATAGCTTGTGGAAGAGAATTCCAAGCAAGGAAGCCACAAGTTTAAATGCTCTGCTGTCAGAGAAAACTGAATGTAAGAACAAAGGGACTCTAGCAGAGGACAGGTTAAATTTAGGTTGGGGGTAGAGGTGAGAGAAGAATAGCCTTCTATAGAAGAGCAGATTTCTGAGTTAAATCCTTTAAAATGAGTAGTTTTGCAAAGAACCAAAAAAAAAAGAATGAGGAAAGGAGCCCAGTGGATAAACTGTCATATGCAAAACATGGAGGTGTAAAGCAGGAGGCCCGGGGATCAGCAGCCTTTGTGTGTGGCTGAACCATAGGGTCCAGTTAAAAGTGGAAAGAGGAAAAACAGGGAGGGTTTGGTTTTAACCAGGAAACTTAGACTTTACCCCATATGTGACGAGAAAGCACTGAAGACCCATAAGCTGACCAGACATGTGTTCTAGAAAGTCCACCAGAAACAACATGTAAGATGTTAGAGAGCCACTTCTGGAGGCTTGAAGAGGTGGGCTCTTAGATTATTTTTACAATTACATAGACAGAGGCAACGAGGTACGTCACTTAGGCACAGGTAGTGATCCGAGAGCAGTTCAGGAAATACAACCTACAGCAATGGGTGATTAACTGAATACTCTAATACACTGAATGAAGGCATGGACTTAGTCCATAATAGACTTTAGATTTCTATCTTCACTGTGAGATTTTTATACTTGAGCAGGGGGTTGGGGGATTATGTCATAGTTTACGTGGGAAGAAACGCCCATTTTCAGTAAACCTGATGACTTTCCATTTGGGTGTCTCTTATGAGATGTTGTAGCCATTAGTGTAAATAGCCAGTTTACACTGAGATATATGAGTCTAAGCTTATAAAAGGTGGTTAAGAATAATAAGTCTGCATCTTCAACATATGGCACTAAGAGTAGACAAAAGAAATAAGTTGAAGGAGATGCATGATATTGCAGTATTTTGCTCAATTAAAGTCACAGTATAAAACGACAGTAGATATTTTACAAAATCATAGTCAAATAGTAATGATAGGCACAACTGAACACAATGAGGTGGTTTTCTACAGTGGGGAAAGAAATGAGCATGTAGAACAGGAATATGAAAAAAGGATAAATAAACAAGCAAATAGATAAAATAGTAAATGAGTTCATAAACTAAGAAAGAATTTTGCATATACCCATAATGATTTTATGCTCTCAGCAGAAGCACCCATTTATTTTTTGTACTTGATGTCCAAAAAATAAAAATAAAAAAGGATAGTGAGAAATACTAGAAAATACAAAGATAAAGTTATAAAGCATGTTTGGGAATGAAGATTTGGTAATTACAATAAATGCTAATGAATTAAATCCACCAACCAAAATATAAACTCTTGGGATTGTTTAAAATGAAATAAAAAACAATACAATACAATTCTCTGCCCCTGTTTTTTATAAGAGAAGTACTTAAAAACAGAAAGATAAGATACATAAAGTTTGAAAATTTAAAAAGATAGCTAAGAAGTATAGAGCAAAGAAAGGAAGAGTACCTATTTGAGTATCAAAAAAATAGATTTAATTTTAAGACAAAAAAATGACAATGAATAGAAAGCGCCATTTCATATCAGCAAGAGAAAAAAATGCATCAAGAAGAAATAATATTGATGAACATGTGGATTTTTAACATAACCAACGCCAAATAATAAAACAACAACAGATAAAATTACCAGGTAAAATATGTCAACTAACAAATACAGTTGGGAATTTTTTTAACATAACTTTCCTAAATAGGTAGATCAAGAAAGTCAAAAATAAGCAAAGACATAGAAGATATGAATAACAATAAGGTTTAATATAGATATGTGTGCATGAACTTTACACAAAACAGAGACTTTGTTTTTAAAATAATATATGAATTATTCATGAACTTTTACTGGGCGTTAGCGTACACACACACAAACACACACACATTAATTTCCAAGGATCAACTTTATACCCACTTTATTGAATGCAATAAAATGAGAAAATGTTAACAAAATGAAAGCAAAAAGAAATTTCTGGTATCCGAAAATTATATAACATTATAAAATAATTTGAGTTGAGGAAAAACAACATTGAGGAAATTGGAAAATAATTATAAATCAACAATGTAAATGCTATGTGTCAGAATTTGGAGCATATACTAATATCAGATCATGAAAATAATTTTATACCTTTACTTTCGTCAGAATACATGAATGAGCTAGGGTTTCAAAAGAAATTGTTGGAAGATGAACAAATTAAAATGCTGACAAAAGTAGAAAAGACGGATATAATAAATGCGAGGCAGAAATCAGTTTAACAGAAAGTAATGCCTGAAAAAAAGTAATAAAGGAGTTTTACAGGCCTGGGTCATCAAATAATGTCAAAAACAAAGCAATTAAGAAGTTTAACAACCCCAGTTGTTGGATGTAACAAGCTCATGCACCACACATTGCAAAAAAGAAAAGAAAAACAGAAGAAAATACAACACTAAATTAAGAAATTGGGAAACAGCCAAGCAGAAAACAGAGATTACAGACAAAATAAATAAAATAAGTATATATGAATAACTTTGGTGGTCCAAGTGTAATAGATGAGTTGCTAGAAAATACAGAATGTTAACAATGGGTTGAAAATAAAGAAAATTCCTGAGTAGACTAACAACCTTAAATGGATTTGAAACAGTCATCAAAGATCTTATAAACACTTTTTCCTCTCCCCACCCTTGCTTTTAATACAATAAACATTTTATTATGTTAATACAAGTTTGATTATAAAATGAAGGAGGAAAATGAAAACTTCAGAGCTAATTTCATTTATGATTATAAATGCAAAACCCTTAAATATGTATTAGATAAACAAATAAATGTTGTATTAAAACATATACCTTAATTAACTTGTATTTATTTCAGTAATGCAAGAAACATGTTCAACATCAGAAATACCACTGAAATTTACTACAATGAGCAAAATTATAAATAAATGGAATGGAATGGATAGTGTAGAAATAAATCCTAGAAAGTAGCAAGACAAAAAAGACATGTATCTGCAAAAGAGCCAGAGTTACGCTGATGAGATTTTTTTTGTTGAGGAGCAGGGGAGGTCGGTAGAGACAGGGTCTTGCTATGTCGCCCAGACTGATCTTGGACTCCTGAGTTCAAGTGATCCGTCTACCTTGGCCACTCAAAGAGCAAGAATTATAGGTGTGAGCCATCATGCCTGGCCAATAAGATTTTTAATATCACGAATGGAAACCAGATTTCAGTGAGGTACCTTCAATGTGCTGAGAAAAGACATTTCTTAACCTGTAATTATATGACCTAATTTAAGAATGAGGACAGGGAAAAAAAATCCAGACAAACAAAAAATGAGAGAATGAACCACCAGAAGATCTGCTTTAAAAGAAATATTAAAGGTTGTATTTCAGGTCGAAAGAAAGTAATCCAGGATGAAAGTTTTGAAGGAGGAATAAAGAGGGAAGAATGATAAGTATGCAATTAATATAAACAAGCTTGACTTAGAATAATACCAGCATTTCATCAGGTTAAAATACAACGTAGCTAAAATACTCAAAACTACTACATATAACCAAGACAGGAAGAGAGGAATTAAAATATTTTAGGGCCTTTCTGCTTCTGGACGGAGGGTAAATATATTCACGATTTCCAGACTCCAGCCAACTGAGAACCAAGTGTGGTAGTCCAGGCCTTGGAGAGGTGGGAGGTTGGGGGACTGGTGCCCCAGGAGCAGGCAGTCCTGAGTGAGGACTCACTGAGTCTCCGGGGACCCAGGCACTGTGCTGTCAGCCTACACCTGACTTTCAGAAGGCAATGAAATGTCCACGGCCTTCTTCAGTGCCTTTGTGTCCATCACCTTCACCCCCTAAATCTTCCAGATGTGAACGGGGTTCTGATTCCTTTATCTCGTCTGTGGAGTTTTTCACTTCCTTAGAGGACTCGGACAGGTTATAATTCTGTAACTATATTAACGTTTTCTTATCAGTTGTGTGAAAGTGACACTTTCTGACCACTTTCTGCCTCCTCAGTGGATGGGATTCTTCTTCGGTGTTTTTTGAATGAAACTTTTCAAGCATGATGTCCCTCATTCCTCATTCATAAATTCATTTTATTAAACAAATCTATATATCAAGATTTGTGCTGAAATGAGCTGATTCTTGAGAAAGTTATCAACTTTCCTCAGATGTTCTATGCCCCTTAGAAGGGAGGAGGATGCCTGGATCCCCGGGGACATGGAGCATCCTCTCTCCCTCCAGGGAACCGCCTTTGCTCCTCTGCTGACCAGTGCATCTGGGTGGCACAGCGTCTTTTGACTCAAGAGACAGGGTGGGTGTGCAATCTGCTAGGGTTTATGCTGGGTCAAAAGTCACTTCATTTATAACGAGTAATCATCAACAGTTCACCTCTGTGTGTTAGGCAATTGGCTAACATTTTCTCAGTTGGGAGAAAGTTGGAACCATGTTTGTCCTCTGTAGCAGGAAAGTCGGGATCTGGATGCAGGGGGTCTCACGAAGTCCTGAGCTCTGGTCATGCCACTCTCATTCCACTGCCTGTCTCTGTGGGGCAGGAGCCCAGGCTCAGTGCTGCACATGCTGGGGGCCGGGCTGACGTCCAGCAAGGGGTCCATCCACTGTAGTGAAAGCTCACACCGCAGTAAAGACACTGCTGCTTAAAAGACACTGCCTTTCATGAAATTGTCATGAAAGAAAATGAAGCAAGTTGTAGTTTTTAAAAGATATATAAAAATAAATAAATGGCCACAGATAAAAGGCTTCAAGCTCTGCACTTATCTTAAGAGCTAAGGGGAGAGAAAGGTTATATTTTTTCACACTCGGGTGTCCCCATGGTAACATGAAAAATCCTTTCTACTCTGCAAGCCACACTTGTGCTATCAACGCTCCCAGGAAATGTTTGCCTGTTTGTAATCTAAGACGAAAGAAAAATAGACACAGATGTATAATGCTTTGGAATGTTGACTTTTGAGAGCTTTTACCCTAGGAAAATCTACTCTATTATCTCACTCCCTGCAATCTTTCTCTCAAGGGTAGATAGAGGAGCTGCTACAAACCAGCTCTGTCCCAGATGATTACCATCTGGGAAGTCCCAGGTTGTGGTAGAGCCCAGTGGCCACAGAGCTGGTGTTGTCAGCTCTGCGTGCTCCTGGTGGCAAAGGTCCTAAGCCCTGCAACATCCCCAGCATGGAAAATGGAAGCACAAGTTTCCATGATACACAGAAAATGACATTGCAATAGCATATGGTCAGAATAATGGGAAATATCACTTAAAAAGTACATTTGACAGAGATCTTATTTTATGTATTCAGTAAGTGTCAGCAATTCTGGGCAGCCCAGACTCATTATTTAAAAGTCTTAACAATCAGATTGTCTACAAATAGCTTCTATCAATTAATATAGTTAACAAGGAATGGCAAAATACATTTACTTTTTACTTATTTAACACAGTAGATCCAGATATTTTTATACACTTTATAAACCTATAAACCAACAATATATTTTAAAAAAGCAAGATTCAGAGGAGGGTCTTTTGATGGATTGCATTGCCCCTGATAACTATATCTTATCAATATCTATTAGGGCTACGTGCTAAGTAACTAATAGCATAAGGCAATAAAATGGAGAAGAAAAGGTGTTAACATCAGGACCACACTCTTTCCCTAGGACTTGCATGTATAATTGCTTATTTATTCTTTGTGACCTCCCAGACCTTATCTCACATGGCTATTGTGGAGCTTAACACACAGAGCTGTTTCTGTGTACTTTGCACTCCACTTAGGAAGACCCCTTGAGTCAGAGTCTATTCCCCATTTATATTAATACTCCTGTAGCTAGAATCCAGAAGGTAGTCATGGGTCTTCAATGATCCTAAACACCAGCATGAGTGAAACAACAATAAACACAGAAACAAGCACAATCCCTTGAGCAAATTTTCATAACAAGGAGGCACAAAACGGAGACG
Organism: Rhinopithecus bieti; assembly: GCF_001698545.2. NCBI lineage: Eukaryota > Metazoa > Chordata > Mammalia > Primates > Cercopithecidae > Rhinopithecus > Rhinopithecus bieti. The sequence continues at coordinate 931,001 of NW_016812757.1, forward strand.
AAATTAAATTTGCATGCACCGAGCAATCTACAGACATGATTACATTTAACCTTCAGAAGGACCCTATGCAATGAGAATTATTACTCTACTCCTTTTATTTTTTATTTTTTTAATGAGTAAACTGGGACTCAGCTTGTTTAGGTGACAGAGGACCCAAGAAAGGTTAGTGTGATAAAAGCAAAGGGTAAGAGATGAAGGAGTTGAAGACATGCAGTTGTGCTTCTGGCTAGTGTAGACAGGCAACATCCTCCTTCCACCCCCAAACACAAGTATACACATAAGGCGGAAGCATCTGGGCTTTGGCAACAGCAGTGTTTGAATCATGGCTTTTTCACTTACTAACTGGTATTTCTAAACATGTTCTCAATAAACAGTAAGGACTAGACTGGGCACCATGGCTCACACCTGTAATACCAGCACTTTGGGAGGCTAAGGCAGGCAGGTGGATCGCTTGCGCTCAGGAGTTCAAGACCAGTATGGGCAACACTGCAAAATCTTGATGCTACGAAAAATACAAAAATTGGCTGGGAGTGGTGGTGCATGCCTGTAGTCCCAGGTAATTCAAGGCTGAGAAGTGGGGAGATCGTTTGAGCCTGGGAGAAGGTGGTTGCTGTGAGCTGAGATTGCCACAGCTCTCCAACTTGGGTGACAGAGCAAGACCCTGTCTAAAAAAAAATAAAAGTAAAAATAAAGGATTAGTATATTTCTGCAAGTCATTATTATCATAGGAAGATGTCATTTAACCCACAAGTTAACCAATCTATGGTACTTCTTGGTATAGTAACTGGCTTTAGTGCGTTCTTCCTGAGAAAGACATTCTCTGTTGTATAATCCTTTTAACGAGCATTGTAAAATACCTCCCGAAATTCTAAATGTAATAAAACCTCTGCAAATCTACTACAGGAAAGAACACATAGGTAATGAATCAAATGAAGTGAGACGATGTTCCTTGTTTCATGCTATGAGTGCACGCTCATCAGGAAACTACATGTTTCTGCAAGGACATTTTATTGCCAATGATGCTAGGCAGCAATTCAAGTGACACTGTACAGCACAATGCCTAGCAAAGGATCTCAAAGGCTGTTTCCAGTAATCAGGGCTTGCTGATTCCTATCTCTTCAGTGTGGCCTGCATGCATTTATTTTCTCACCAACCTGGCCAGTGTTACACACCAATAATTCAACATTGATGTTCAGATAAAATCTTGCAGGTCTGGATACTCAGGTGTGAAGTTCATTTCCTTAACGATAATTACAGTAAAGGTGTTCCTGGAACAAATCCGTTTAATACAATTACAGAAAATATCAGGACACGGCTAGGAGAGAAGAGAACAGCAGGCACTTTATCACTGAAAATAAGATAACACCGTTTGCTTCAAGGACTGTATCTACACAGAGAACTACTTACGTAGTTCATAGAGGAGTTGGTTTCTTGGAGGGCATCTACACCCAGTATCCAAGGAAACGTTCAGAAAGGTGTCTTGGAATAAGTGTTTGTTGGATGCATAGGATCCTCCTTCAAGCATGTGGTTAAAAAAAAAAATGTACCTCTTGATCAATTCTAGAAATTGGACCACTGTGATTCATTCAAAAAACGCAGCAGAGCAGACGCAAGGTGCCACCTTTGAATGGCTCTAAACTTCCTAGCTCCTGAAAGGCCCTCCATTGCCTGCCTTTCAATACTCACACTCACTCTTCAAAACCAGCTTCAATTTTATTTTTAGTTACAAGAATTTCTTGACCCTTTGGAAAAAATAAATGATACCACCTGTATTATTTTAGTACCAAGTAAATACTCTTTTTGTTTCATTTATTACCCAACACTGACAAGTATTTGTTTAGAAGTCCGTGTTGAGTATAGATTAAGTACTCAGTAGAAATTTGTTGAATCAAGTATTCCCTTCTATCTCAGATGGTGGTGTGATAAGAAGCCATGAATAAATGAATTCTTAGAAACTGAGACTCAACTCATGAACAGTGAGGGTTTTTTCCTGTATTAATTCATTCAATCATCCAATTAACACATTTAGTGAGCATCTATTATAGCTACACATTATGCAAATCTCTGGAGAAGAAAGTAATGAATAAGCTTTTTATTTTATTCATAAGCTTAATGAAAAGACATATTTCTTATTTTTTGCAAAATTATATAAAATTTTATAGATTTTTTATAATTTAGATTAACATATTTTAAATGTAATTACTCTTCAGAATAATGCTGTACTTTTCTTTTCTCTGAAAAGGCACTGTGAGTGTGCACTTCCTCAAAGATGTAGAGAGCATTTCAGGCATTATGAAAACAAATACCCTGAAGCCTGAGAAGAGAATTAAATCCTCACCTTTGTGAACTTTAGCTTTGCCATCTACTGTTATCAAGACGCCTGCATTCAGGCTGACTGGCACTCTTTGTTGAGTGTTCCCTGGTTTTGTTGAGTGTCCCCTGGGTGAATAGCATTGTTTTCCAGCACTAATAGAATAGAAAACAGAATTTCCTTGCTGGTTGTCTGAGGCACTCCAAAGAGTTAGTAAAATCCAGTTGAGCAAGAGGGGTCTCTCTGAGCCTTGGTTTTCTCTTCACTAAAATAAATGGGTTGGGAAAGCTTGCCTACCTTTACCTAAGAGATTCTTTAATCTTCATATTCATCTCACATATGCTGACAAAACAACCATCAGCTTGGAGGGGTGTGAGGAGAGTGAAGCACTGTGGGAGACTGGAGAGAGAGAAGAGAAGGAAGCGAACAACCTTCATTCGAATTCTGCTCCATAGCAATCCAAGTCTATTTCCATTCTGTCTTGGGTTCTCTTCTCTGTGATTAATCACTAACTTGGGGCGGAAATACAGGTCTACACTTCTCTGTATCCACTGTCTGTATCTACATCTGTGTCTGTCTGGTTAGCTAGCTATTTATATTAAAATTCAAAAATAAGGCACAAATAGTAAACAAGGATGTTCATAGAGCAACTCAGGTAGCGTCCTGGGCTACCAGCACCCTCCAGTTGCGTGGTGTAAATGTGAGGATGGTCACTCATATTTTAATGTGTCAAGTGTATATATCAGTGGTTCTCAAACTTGAATGTATGTCAGAACCATCCAGAGGGACCATTCAAATGCAGATTGATGGGCCTGACCTTAAGATTTTCAGCTCTAGTCAGTTTTAGATGGGTCCAAGAATTTGGATTTCTCACAAATTCCCAGGGGAGACTGATGCAAATAGTCCAGAGATCACCCTTTGAGAGAGAACGGTGGGGCCAAGTGATGTGAGAAATGCCTGTTCTCTGTACCAATCCCTCTTCCTAATGGGAAAAATGTACCATAGCAAGGACATGTCTTCATTTGCATATTTCATGTTATCTTTTGCAAATACTGTTTTCTCTTTTGGAGTTCAGGCATTTGGAGGACACCTGTTCATTAGCCTCTGTCTATTGTTGGGTAAAGGAGGCAAATGCAAAAAATTTCTTACAACAAAGAAATTGTAAAAACTCAGATATGCTCAATATTACTTTATAAACGACCCTTGCTGCCCTTACAGTGTATAAACTGTGTATTTGCTCTACCTGAGCACCTTTTAGGTCCTAAGATTTTTCCTGGTTCTTTGGCTATTTATCTCCGTATTTCAGCTCATGAACCACTTGACAGGCTTTGCTTTTAAAAAATGAAGAAATTGATAAGGGTTTTACCATAACATTTTACAACAATAATATAGGAAGCAGTAAATCTTAAGAAAACATATTAAGAAAAGAAAATGTGTATCACTTGTCTGCTTTTCTTTTGTATCTTTCCCTAGCAATTACTGTGGGGCTATCCCCTCAATGATTTATTTATTTATTCCTTTTATAAAACTGTATTCACTCTTGGAAGCTCTTCTAAGCTCTTGGATTGTTGTCTTGGGCTAACTTTTCAATGTTTTAAAATGGCATGTTTTTCTTAATGAAATAAGCTTGGTAATAGTTTGATTCTTGCTCAATTATAATTAGGGGAATAGTTCAAAATCAACATTCATTACCTCATATGAGGCTGACAACTATTCTGGTAGTTGATATGCTTACACCCATTTTACAGAGGAGGAAACTGAGGCATAGACAGGAGAAGTAACTTCATCAGGTATCTGGGCACAGATAATAGCTCAGAGATTCAATCTGAGTGTGTCGTGTTCCAATGATTCCACTATGCATTATTATGTACAGAGTTACATATACTATAAGATAAATTGTATTCAAGATACTTAGTTATATTTTTTATTTTGATCCAGAAAAATTACCACCCTGCCCACAAATGCGCTTTACAATCTCTTCTGTTGCATTTGAAGATACTCTATCAGTAAAGCAAAAAGATGAATGACAAAGAGCCATCTACATCACCTAAATGTTACACAGGGGTTCTGGATAAAAATATGACTCCTGGCCCAGGGTTTTTCTCTGCACTGAAAACCACAATTGTCCTCTTGTTTCCTTGTCTTAGTCATGTGATGCTCCATGGAGTCTCAAGGTCGCCTATCCTATCTTGTCCTGTACACATTGGAAGGTTGAGATGAGATAGAATATTTACTCATTCTTTCATTGGCATTTATAAAGAACCCTTATGGCATATAGTTCACAGGTGCTAGGATGATGCGAACATGAATAGGAGAAGATTTCTGATCTTCAGTGGCCACCAGATCATTGGAAGATATAAAGCAAACGCCTGTGATTAGCAAGTATTACATATTAGCTGTTATTTCCTGAAATTAAAGTGGTTGTCACAAACCAGAGCCAGTAAAAGACCATGAGGTATTAGAAGAAGTTAGGATTTCAGGATGGCAGGATTAGGAACATCTTAGTGGAAGAAAGTGGCATTTGGCTGTACTTTAATGTTCTGTTTTTAAACATATGTGCACATGCTTCTGAGATGTGCAAGGTGACCAACTGTGTTATAAGAAGAAACCATGAAATTTGGAAATATAATAATTTTTATCTAAATTATTTCTAAAACTACATTAATACTTGATTTACTACTGAGACTGGTACTTTCACCCATAACCAAGTGTCATGTCTGACACGTGAGTTGTGTCCAGGGAAGGGTGGAGCTCCATGATAGATGGAGGAGCTGATACTTTGCCTCTACTGACTCCTTTAACTTGCTAACATAAAAAAAAAAAAAAAGATCCACCTCTGAGGGCAGGGAAGAACAAGTGCCCCTGAAGACAGCAGCTTACTACCAAGAGTTTTGAAGGGAGGCGGCCTGGGCAGTGCAGCCCCCTTTTCTTCTTCCCAGCTCACCAATTAGATAAGCTCCTCCTGTGACAGAAAAGAATTGAGTGTATAGGATTTACAGAGTCTATTATTTGGCTTTAATTAAGTTACACAGAGAAATGTACAAGTGGTTTGAAAATGTCTACCTAGAAGACATGGATTAAAGATGATCTTACAAAGTCATCAATAAGAACATGGCAGAACTTTCTTTCAAATGCTTCGTACAAGTTCACTTTCAATCACATTGTAGACACTTAGAACCCCCAAACCAAAATAATCAGTAAGACTATTTTAATTGTGGATTTACAGCCACAATTATTCATTATCTACCTCATCCAACATGTATATTTTACCCTTATGTACTGAATTTATTAAGAAATGTGCAAGTGTTATATTGGTGGACAGATGAATGAATACCTAAAATCTAGAAATTATGCTTTTCTTTAGAATGTAAGTAAAACCAAGCATTAAATGACTCAGATCCATAGATGAAAATATGTTAGCGATAAAGACATGGGTCTTGATGTTTTTCTATGCATTCATCAACTTGCAAATTTGGGAATGTCAAAGCCTAATCTCACACAAAAATTGACTTTAACATTTCTGCTTACAGTAATAAAACATGCATTTATTACAGGAAGACATGTACATGTATTATAGAGTATGTATCAATGATTTTTTTTACCAGATAAAGTCATATGCTCTAAAGTTTACACATTATTGCCTACTAGATGGGCAAGATTCTATACTCTAGTGATCCGAGTAATACCCTGATAAATTTGCAAATTGTGTGGATCACTCCAAGCCCTGGTCAACTTGGCATCCCCAGCACCTGGCATCACACTTGTTAATAATAGTCACTTAAAAATTCACTGTCGAATAAAGGTTAAAATAAAATACACACAAGTTACATGATAGATGGATTGAAATAATTTATATTTTCTTTTAAAAGAGGCTAGAGAAGAGCAAAATTACAATTCTAGATTGTACATTTCAGTGAAATGAAAACTGATGACTCGTCCAAAAGGAAATAGGTATTACAGCCTTCCAAAGCATATGTCTACATTTACATAAACAACATGAAATATTGTTATTTGGTTCAACATTTGAAATTATATCAAGCATATTTTTATGTTATCTCCTTCCCTTTTCTCTCATAGCTATTATTTAACATCAGAATTACAATGTTTAAATAATTACTTATTCTAATTACTTTAGGCAATGAGAGATATTTATACCTTTTTAACAGCAAATGTTTAATTAGCATATTAATCAAAAAATGAATAATTTACAAGTTGACTAACAGATATGAATTATTCTAAAAGAGGCTTTGCCCATGAGGAGCTCAGAGAGTCTATCAGTTTTTTGAGATGTTCGCAGGCATGTAACCAAAAGTGTTACTACCTATTTAATCAACTATTCAGAAAAATAAGATTAAGAATCTCAATGAATTAATGACATTTAAATTATCTCTCAGGTTCGTCCTCTGCCTTAAAGTCCTGATCTCTCATTTGGTCCTGTCTGAAACACAAAGCAAGAATGAGAAGCAATTAACCCCAGATTGCCCTTGACGCCATGGCCTCAATAGCACCCAGACATGGTGAGATAGTCAGGCTTCTTGCTCAACCTAGTGGAAACTGGCTTTGAGGCCTGAGTTGCACTCAAAATAAAGTTAGTTTGCTTAGTGCCTATGAAGACACACTCACACTCACAGGGTCTTGAGGACAGAGGTAACTGAGCATTAAATAGAATGCTTTCCTTCTGGATCAATGCCAAAAACTACAGGATCTTTTAAGACCAACAGGACTGCTTGTCATCTCAAGACCTGTTTTTCTATCCTTAACACAATAGCTTATACCAAACAATTTACAAATAGATAACCAAGGTGAATAGGTCACTGTCTTGGGGCTAGGGAAGACTCTATCTCTTCTATTCTCTGATTTATTTATTTAAATACCTCATTTGTCCTTTCAACTCTGCCTTTGATACCAATACTTTATAACAGTTACTGTAACTGCAGCTATATTACACCAAGGCACTGGTTATAGAGTGAAACTCAACCGAATGGTCATTTTGTGATTTGCAGTGCATTATGTTTAATAATACAAAGTGACTCCATGTCAGGTAGCTCTGGGGAGAGTGTTGCTCTAACCCTAAAATAACAGGGCTCTCCCAAGCACTCCCTCTATATGCTGACAGTCATGGTGAGGCCACTGGGTGTGGTCTCAGGAGGATGGTGGAGCAATGCCTGCTAACAGATTTTTCTGCCAATGTCGAACAGGCTCCAGAGCTGTGAATGGCACCCCCGGGGAATCCAGGCAGGATGACAGAAGAAAGAAGAGATAAGAAATGTAACACGGGGTAGTTATGAATACTCTTTCACCGGACATTTCCTGACTTTGTCATACATTTTGATCCCCTAATTTAATTAGAAACAGGAATGAATGAATTCCCAGTACAATTTTCCCCTTTTTTATCTAGTGAGATTTTTTTAGCCCATATTTTTATTTTCAACTAAAGTGTTTTAGAGTATGAAAACTGGCAATGAAAATCCCTTTGGGGTTTCCGCAGAACAACCCACCAGCATTTCTTCCTGATAAGAGACCACGGCCACCGAGACCACTGACAAGTCTGGGTGGGCGCACGGTCAGGTCTTCATGCTCTCTGCTGCACCTTTGGACATCAGCGGGCCAAGAACAACACCCTCTGATCATGATAAGTAAGGCCACCATTTGTTGAGCTTGGGTCCCCTGAGGAGTCATGAAACTGAAAGGGGCAGACACCAACACACATCTAAATTGTCTTTGCCTGTACTTAATATAAGTGCAATATATTGATAGGACTTTGAAATAAGTGATAATTTTTATTAGTCAGTGCATTTTTATCCATGTACTAAAAAGAACTTGAATATCTATGAGACGGTTTACTATGATGCCTATTAATCAATGTGTCAACAGATACCCAGTAGAAGATGTTTAATAGCAGTACATGTTTGAGAAGGAAATAGTGGATGAGGTAAATAAATATTGAATAAAATCACAGACTTAAATTACAAATAAATGAATGGCTATAAATGTTAGAGACAGGAGAGCTGCGAGACAGGATAGCTGCGAATCTTGTTTTTCTTCGGCTCCCTTACCTTTGTGGATATTGGGAAGCTGAAGACGCTTTATCTCAGGGGTAGGCCTCTGGGTAACACTTCCTGCAGGTTTGTATCTGTTGTAATCAAAACACAATTACTATGGAGCTGAAAACAAGGCTTTCAAAGCTGAGAGGGGAAACAAAGTGTGTTCATATATTCATGCTTTCATTCTACAAATCTATGAGGAGAATGTAAATATGATAAAATGTTGAGGACCACCACAAATGGGGTCACCAATGACCGTAGGAGTGTGAGAAGGTCAGTGGGGCCTGTGCTGGGTGCAGTGGCTGGATGTGGAGAGATGACAGCAAGGGAGTCGGGACGACTTGCCCCAGGAATTTGTTAAGTGGTTCAACCTGTCAGTCTTGTCTTTGACCTTCAGACCTCATGATACCTTGAAAAATAGTTCTAAATTATAACACGGGGTTAATCAAGTAGGCTGTGTGGGACTTCATTTTAAACATATGAAAACATGAGTGAGTGTGTGTGGATGTGCTTCAAGGAGTGACTTTCTACAAAATTACGATTATATTTAGAAATATTTAACAAAGCTTTCTCAAGGCATGCAAGTAATTAGCATAGGCTAATTTTGAATTAAAGTAAGGGTCTACCCTTATTTTCACCTAGTGTGCCCAAGAGATGATGTTAAAATCAAGGCTCTATATAAGTTGAGATAAACCATGCCTTTGCCTCACAGAAGTGCATGGCAGCATCTACTGTTCACCTTCCTCCTGGTTCCAGTCCCATCACAGGCACTCAGAATGGACACCTAGCTAACTCCAGGTGCCTGGTCCTAGAACCAATGCCATTAAGACCTGTAAGCTAACAATAATATCCTAAGACCAAACTCTTTGAATGGAGCCCCTCTTGGCCAAGGGGACTCAAGAGTAATCTTGGAGACTGAATTTCTGGCTGTGATGGGATGAGAGGTCAGACACGCCTGGTTCTACCCTCTCCCTTGCTAACCATGACTAGGCTTTCTCCCTAACACCTAATAGAAACCAGCCCTTTCAAAAGACTCCACAACTGACATCAACCAACCACCTGATGCTGACCCTCCCTTTTGAGGTATGTGCAGAACAACCCACCAGCATTTCTTCCTGATAAGAGCCCATGGCCACTGAGTGGCTCTGACATGTCTGGGTGGATGCACAGTAAGGGTCTTCGTGTCCTCTGCTGCACCTTTTGACATCAGAGGGCCAAGAACTCCACCCTCTGATCTTGCTAAGGCCACCATTTGTTGAACATGGGTCCCCCGAAGAGGCCTGAAGCTCAGCTGCACAAACCTGTGGTTTTCCTCATAAATATTCATGACTTTATCCATAGCCTATTGAAGATGTATATTTGACCTTCTGGCTCAGCATGAATTCCTGTGCCCTTTGCTCCTCCCTCCAAGTGCCCCTTCCTGGCCTCTGACTGGAGGCTATGCTTCCCAGGCAGTCAAAATGGCCACCCCATAGCCTGTAGCCCTTTATGAGAATAAGGCTCCCTTTTCCAAATTTAGGAACCTCATCATACCTCAGTTGACAGAACCAACAAAGTCCCACGGAATGGGAAGTTTTGTGCTGAAACGGCAAGAACTCCTGAGAGGCACATCTGTGCTTAGGGCAAAGGCACCGCTATGGACTGAATGTGTGTGTCCTCGAAAATAAATCCTCACTCCCAAGGTGATGGTGTCAGGAGGTGATGAGGTCAGAGGGTGGAGCCCCGGTGAATGGGATTGGTACCCTTGTAAAAGGGACCCAGAGAGCTGCCTTGCCATTCCCACACGTGAGGACACAGCCATAAGGTGCCGTCCCTCAACCAGAAAAGAACCTCACCAGACACCGATCTGCTGGTGCTGTGCTGCGATCTTTCATTCTCCAGCCTCCAGGGCCGTGAGAAATAGACAGATTTGTTCATAAGCTTCGTTGTCCACGATACTTTGTGAAGGCAGCCTGCACTCATGAGGTGCTTAGGCGATTCCTCCAGCCATCACCTGCTGCCTTCTGCCACAGACACCCCAGCCTTCTCATGAGGACGTGATCCTGCCTGGCTCAGTGGGTGTCCAGCCAGTCCCAGTTTCCACAGAGCCCATAGTCCCAGTCCTGTGAGGTCTGGCCCTGTCCTCTGTAGGACACCTGAGGCTGGCAGCCGGTCTTGACATTGCTTCGCTCAAAGGCCCAGGTTTGCTTAGTCCTGGCCTGGACTGCTTCTCTCTCCTTACCATGTGAGTTAATTTTGCTGCTTTCTTTTCCGGTGGACTCCGGAAGGACAGGCTTCCTCCCACTGTGCTTTAAACCCTGTGGCTGATGGTGGCCGGTCTTCAGTGTTTCTGGCCCTGAGGGTGCAGAGCTATGCTTGTCTCCCAGGCCGCACTCCTGAGAACAGGGGAGGCAGGTCCCCGTGCACTGTGCTTCACGATGGGAGGGACACAGAGTCCCAGAGGAAGGGAAGAAGAAGGGAGGCTCCACAATCCTGCCAAGAGTGGGCCCTGGGGTAAAATAACGTGATGCTTATACTCAGACCTGAGACACAAAGACACACACAAACACACCACCATACCACACACACCACCACACCACACACACACCACACCATACACACCACTACACCACACACACACTACACACACACCACACACACATCACACCCCCACACACCACACAACCATACCACACATACTGCACACACCTTACCACACACACCACACCACCATACCACACACATCACACACACCACACACACCACACCATGATACCACACACCACCATACCAGACACACCACACCACCATACCACACCACCATACCAGACACACCACACCACCATACCACACACCACACACACCACACACACCTTACACACCACACACACACCAAACACATCACATCACCATACCACACCACCATGCCACACACACACACACCACACAACCATACCACACACACCACACCAACATACCACACACCACACACACCACGCCGCACATACCACACCACCATACCACACATACCATACCACCATACCACATAAATCACCCACACCACACACACACACACACCACCACCATACCATACACATCACACACACCATACCACACATACCACACACACCACACAAACTGCACACACCACACCACACACACACCACCATACCACACACACCACACACACCACACTACCATATCACATAAATCAGCCACACCACACACCACTCACCACATATCACACCAAACACCCACCATACTACACAGACACCATACCACACAGGACACTATACTACACCACACACACACCACAAACACAGACATTACATACCACATATACCTCAAATCACACCACAGAGACCACACACATTACACACCACACACCACACTGTACGTGCTGCACACAAATTACCATTCACACCACATACAACACATACCACACTGTACATACTACACACAACACTACCACACACATATACCACACACAACATACCACACCACTATACCACATGCACCACCCACATCACACACACACCTCACTCCACACACACACCACCATCCACAGCACACCATTATACTACATACATCACCCATATCACACCACTCACCACATACTACACCACACCATACACACACCATACCACACAGATCACACGCACCATCCTACACCACACCACACACACTTCACAAACACACACACTACATACCACACACAGCTCACATCACACTCACCACAGAGACCACACACACCACACCACCACCCACACTACACCACACCACACACCACACCACCATTCATACCACAAACACACCACACCATACATGCCACACACCATACCACACACAATATATATACCACACATATCTCACATCACACTCACCACAGAGACCACACACTACACTCACCACACACCACTCACCACACACCACAGCGCCACCCCCACATGTATACCACACACACACACACAAAATACCACCCACTACACATATGCACTAACTTGAATACTAGAGATATTTAGCCTTATGCTAAATTTTTCATCCAACTAATGTAAAATATTCAGTAAGCTGTATTTGCCATGCATTGAGCCAGCCTGGGAACGCACAGTGGAAACAGCAGAGCTGCTGTCCTTAGAAGCTCACAGGGCTCTGCACAGCACACACAGGCCAACTGCTGGTTACGGTGCATGATGAGAACACTCAGCACACGGGGAACCCGGAGCCGTTTTCACTTGGGTTCCCATTATCCCTTGGAAATTGATTTCACAGGGGAAGTTCTTACCTTGTCCATGAATGAAAACTCTTGAGAGGCTCAATGGTTTTCTAATTATTCTCAGATAATTTGAAAGCTTAGAGTCATTTTAAGGGACGAAACACCATCTTGAGTCCGAAATTAGAAAGCACATTTCCATATATTCATCAATAAATGCACCCTGTTCTTTCCATGGTGAGGCATCTCCAGAAGCCCAGGAAGCAGCCAGGGCCCGCAGCAGGAGGAGTTGGGGCTCCTGCCTTCTCTCACCTCCTTTCCTGCTCCACTCCTCCGCTGCCTTTTCTGACTTTGTTGCAGGGAGGAGTAGCTGTGAGGAGAGAGAGGTTTTAACCAACTGGTATTGCTATAAAATGACTTCACACCCTTCTGTCTGGCCAGCATTAAAATCTGGATCTTGTGAATCCTCAGTGGGTTCTTCAGAAGCCCCATGTACCTTGACATGGAAGAGCCCGTTTATTCCGGGGCTACCTACCAGCTCAGTTCCTCCTTTGCTGAGGGCTCTTCTACACTCTGGGCAGTCCGCCCATAGGCAAGGACCTGAGAGGACTCCACACCAGATGGCTGGTACGTGGCTTACATGGGGTCCATTAGGAACACTCACTCATTCCTTGAAGAGACTCTTGACACAAGGGCTAATCTAGCCTGCCAGTTTCTCTCCCCATCTGAAGACTTAGCTGGCACAATTCAGGGACAGCTCACTGTGTCCCACAAAGTCCAGAGGGCACACTTTAATCTCTGCAGGTAGTCCTGTGAAAGAAAGCCCATCTCATTAGGTGCAAGGCGAGAATTAAGAACCTCCTACCCTTGTCCTTGGAGGTGAGATTCACAGGATCCCAGCAGCTCTTATTGAAGAATCTTCAACAACTCCTCTCCTCAGCTTTTCCTATGCCCTTTGGGTGTTTTAGGGAGCATCCTATTTTAAATGTTTGAAAGTACTATCAATGGTCTATTTCGAAATTCATTTTGATGGTTTTACCTAACTGTTATTGGTGCCTCAATTTTTTTATTTGGTTCCTCGGTAAAAATTGCTAATATAATATCCTGCTATAAATAGAATGTGAGTGAATATACAAGATGTAATGGAAGGCCAGAGGAAGGGTTAGTGCTGGAGAGTTCATTTCCTGCCTCCAAAACTCTTTCCAGGTGCTAAAAAAAAAACATCCTCAGGACATTTCTTTCTAGATATGCAACGTAACAGGAATAAATTCACCCACATTTCTATCACATGAAACTTTTGTTTTCAAGGAATGTTTATTAACTGCACATTGTCAAGTCAAAAGTAAAGATGATCCTCATATTTTGGAATTTTGATAAAATATAGGAGTAGGCAAAGGGAAACTCAATTAGTTCAGTACAATTTTAATATAGATTTCATTATTTTGAATTATCAGCAAATACACGGACAGTGTAAGTCAGTTAAACTAAATCTCTTTAGTTACAAAAGAGATTCAAGCTATTTTAGTATAAAACAAATAAATAAGTAAATCATTTAGTGGCCCAAGGCAAAAAGTTTTGTGTATCTTCTGTATAGGAAAGGAATAATTTATAACATGAAGAAAGCCTGATTTTGGCACTCTGCTACAGAATTACATCTGTTTGACATGCATTATGTTTTTGGACAGAATAGACAAAGTATAATATATGGCAATTTAACCAAACTTGTAAAGCAGAATAAATCATTCTCTTTTACTAGCAAAACTCAAGCCAGAATGGAATACCGCCAGATTTGCCTGCCACTTTTTTTAACCAACGCATTTGGGAGAACATGACTTTCATTGTAAGATGTCTTTAATTTCTATTCTGTAATTTGGATCACATAATATTATCCTCCATCATTGATTACTTAACAACACGCTATCTCTACAATTAATTTTAGGCAAAAAGTAAAGTTAAAAGCTATATTCTAAAATCCAGCGGGTGGAGGGGATGAATCAAATATGTATATATTTAATTCTGAGGAATTCAAAAATATTGTGTCATTTAGAATATATTTAAATGTCTTTGCAATATGACCAGGTTGTCTATAACTGTAATAACAAACATTGTAAATCCCGCCCCTTCTGATCTTCAATTCTTGTTTGTTTTAAGAGAAATAATTATTCAGGCTAGGTGTGGTGGCGCACATATGCAATCTCAGGTATTGGAGAGTCTGAGGTGGGAGGATTGCTTGAGCCCAGGAGCTGGAGGCTGCAGTGAGCACCACTGTACTCTATCCTAGATGACAGTGAGACCTGTTTCTAAAAGAGAGAGAGAAAAATAGTGTGCTCGCTACCTTGCAAATGGTATCTTGTCATCTTGGACATATGTGGATCTCTTTGGCTCATTCTGCTCTTCTGCCTCCTTGCTGATCCCTCATGGAGGACAGGACTCCGAGAAGATCTGATGGCTTCCCCCGACCAGAGAAAGTTGCTCCTCTCAGGATCAACTTGTCTTTAAAGCACCTTTTCCTCCTGGGTTCTGCTCGCACTTCCTTCTCTCTGCCCTTTGGCTGCAGGGTACTCTACTATCCCTTCTGGGTTTTGTTGTTGTTGTTGCTGTTTATCCTACCAAGACCTATACACATGGTCTCTTTATTAAATGCTCCTCAGATTATCTCAATTTGAAGGTTCCATTTGTCTGTTGCTGGAAGTCCATTTGAAACCACGAATTTCTAAATCTCTGTGTATTTCTGTAGATATACATGTGCCCATACACCCTGGAATGGTTTAAACTGTGTTCTCCCCAAAGATATGCCCTTGTCCCAACCCTGGGGACCTGTGAACATGGTATGATGCAGCCACAAGCCATGGAGCCCCTGAAGCCACTGGAAGCTGCAAGAGGCATGGAAGGGCCCTCTCCTACAACATCTATGGGGAGCACAGCTTTGTTGAAGCCCTAACCTTAGACTTTTGGCTTTGAGAACAATGAGAGAATACATTTCTGGTCTCTTAAGCCACCTAGTTTAATGCTCACCTGTTTATATAAACCACAGGAAGTAAATACATGTCTGTATCTGCATCAACATCTATACATTTGTTTATACAAGCATAGGTAATTTCTATAAATACATAGTAAAATCTTGTATAGTTATTTCTGAGAATGGGACAGGTGCACTTCATGTATTATTTCTGCAAATGTACGTGTGTGTTTAGAATGTATTTACGTTGATAATTTAGGAAAAGAAATTATGAAAAAAGGAATTAGAGCATAAAATTTCCTTTAAAGAGTATTTCAGTTGGACAATGGTCACAGAACTCAACAAACTGAGTTTTCTCATGGCAATAAGAATGACCCCAGGCTGGGCATGGTGGTTCACGCTTATAATTCCACCATTTTGGGGAGCCAAGGCAGGAGGATCGCTTGAGATCAGGAGTTTAAGACAAGCTTGGGCCATGTAGCAAGACCTCATTTCTAAGAACATAATAATAAATTAGCCAAGCGTGGTGACACACGCCTGTAGTCCCAGCTACTCAGGAGACTGAGGCTGGAGGATCACTTGAGCCCAGGAATTCAAGACTACAGTGAGCTGTGATCCCACCACTGCACTCCAACCTGGGTGACGGAGTGAGACTCTGTCTCTAAAAAAGAAAAGAATGCCCCCTTTTGTAGTCCACAGTGAGTGGAGTACATGCACAAGTCATTTTGTTGCACTATGCTTTATTGTGCTTTACAGATACCATATATTTTTCACAAAATGAAGATTTGTGGCAACCCTGCATCAAACAGTTATTGGCACCATTTTTCCAAGCACTACCTGTGCTTACATCGTATCTGTTTCACATTTTGGTAATTTTCAAAATACTGCCAACGTTTTCATTATTATTATGTCTGATATAGTCGTCTCTGAGCAGTGACATTTGATGGAACTATTGTAATTGTTGTGGGACTCCATGACAGCAACCATAAAAGATGGCAAACCTTATCAATAAATGTGTGCGTTCTGACTGCTCCACTGACCAGCCTTTCCCCATCGCCCTCTCTCTCTCTTCTGTCCCACCTATTTCTTAAGACACAACAACATTAAAATTACACCAGTTAACAAATGAGCAATGGCCTCTATCTGTTCAAGTGAAAGTAAGAATCTTACATCTCTCATTTTAAATTAAAAGGCAGAAAAGGTTGGTGAAGCTTAGTAAGGAAAGCAGTAAAAAAGCTGAGATGGCCCAAAAGCTAGGCCCTTTGTGTCATGCAGTTAGGCAAGTTGAGAATGCAAAGGGGAAGTTATTGAAAGAAACTAGATGTGCTGCTCCAGTGAACAAAAGATGAGAGGAAAAACAGTCTTACTTTTGACTGGAGAAAGTTTTCAGGGTCTGCATAGATCAAACAGCTACAACATTTGCTCAAGCCAAAGACCAGACCAGAGCAAGTCTCTAACTCTCTTCAATTCTAGCAGAGGTTGGTTCACAAGGTTTAGGAAAAGAGCCATCTTCATAAAATAAACGTGCACGTTGATGCAGCAAGTGCTGATACAGAAGCTGCAACAAATTATTCAGAAGATCTAGCTAAGATCATTGATGAAGGTGACTATGCTAAATGACAGATTTTCAACTTAGATAAAACAGCCTTCTGTTAAAGAAAACGTCATCCAGAACTTTCATAGCTAGAGATAAGTCAATGTCTATCTTCAAAACGTCAAAGGACAGGGTGACTCTCTTGTGAGGGGCTAATGCAGCTGGTGACTTCAAGTTGAAGCCAAGGTCATTTACCACTCTTAAAATCCTAAAACCCTTTAGAATTATGCTAAATCGACTCTCCCTATACACTAAAAATGAACAACAAAGTTTGGATGACAGCACATCTGTTTACAGCATGGTTTACTGAATATTTCAAGCCCACTGTTGAAATATACAGCTCAGGAAAAAAAATTCCTTTCAAAATATCACTGTTCATTGACAATACATCCGGTCACCCAAGAGCTCTGATGGAAATGTACAAGGAGATTAATGTTTTCATGCCTACTCATGCAGCATTCATCCTGCAGACATGGATCAAGGAGTAACTTTTAACTTTGCTATTGAAAAATACATTTTGTAAAGCAATACCTGCTGTAGATGGTGACTGCAATTAAGAACATTGGTGATTCATGGGAAGAAGTCAAAATATCGACATTAAGAGAGACTGGAAAAAGTTAATTTTAATCCCCACAGATGACTTTGAGGAGTTCAGGACTTTGGTGGAGGAATTAACTTCAGATGTATGGGAGATAGCAAAAACAAAACAAAACAAAATTAAAGAAAAAACTAGAATTAGAAGGAAGCCTGAAGATGGGACTGAATTGCTGCAATTTCAAGACAAAACTTGAAGGGATGAGGAGTCGCTTCTTATGGATGATAAAGGAAAGTGATTTCTTAAGCAACACCGCATGTTCTTACAAGTGGGAGCTGAATGATGAAAATGCATGGGCACATGATGGGGGAACAGCACACACTGGGGCCTGTTGGAAGGGGAGTTGGGGAGGGAGAACATCAGGAAGAATACCTAAGGGATGCTTGGCTTAATACATAGGCATTGGGATGATCTGGGCAGCAAAGCACCGTGACATACGTTTACCTATGGAACAAATCTACACACGTACCCTTGAACTTAAAATAAAAGTTGAAGATTTCCTGTTCCCTCTGTTGTGTCTTGGAGTCTGGAATGATGAAGACCTTGTGCTCTTAGGCAGGTCCTTCCTCTATACTGTTTTAGAATTCTTCTGGACTCAACTATTGTTGAAACTCAACAATAGTTTCAATGTGTTCTGATGATTGGTTGTTATAATGAAAATAAGGCCCTTTGATAACAACACGGAAATTAGAATTGGTGACATAGACCTGGAAGATAACTGTCCTTTAACATGATTGCTCTCATTTAACTAGGAGTTTTATTTTCCTGTCAATTATTGTGGGATCAAGAAAATGATGTTCCAAATAAATGACATTGCTACATTATTGGAGATCAGTTACAGACCAATGTTGGATACTACCAGTGAATTTTTAGTGGTTTGCTTTGTAAAGAAGCTCAAATTCCCATCTGTGATACATTTTGGAATGAGTGGGTTTGATGCCAACACATTGAAAGATATCCCCCAAAAAACAAAAAGATAAGAGTCATCAGCTCCCACACAAAGTTACAAATGTGAACCTAATTTTAGCAGTGTTAATAAGGAGCAACTATCCATGAGTCTTTGCATCAGCAATGCCTGTGTTAGAACATCCTCTCTTACCTAAGGCACAGGGTCGAGTGGTACATAATACCTTCTTGTCTGGGACCAGTTTAATTAATACTGTTGTTAGTTGTAGGTGTCCATAGATGAGTAGCGGCATCTGTTACCAGTTTCACTACCTTTTGGAGTTTTGGATAACATATCTATGCTGTGATATTTACACGTTACAATGAATTATTTTTAAGTAAAATTGCTATTCTAACTTTGTATGTGAAATAAAGTTCATACATCATAAAGCTTGCCTATAAAAAATAAAAATAAGATAAAGTTTTTTAAAAAAGAAAGTGGTTTCTTGAGATGGAGTCTATGGAATCTACACCTGGTGAAGCTGCCATGAGCATTGTTGAAATGACAATAAATGATTTAGAATAGTCCATAAACTTAGTTGATAAGCAGTTGTCAGGGTTTGAGAGGACTGACTCTAATTTTGAAAGAAATTCTACTGTGGGTAAAAATGCTACCAAACAGCATGACATGCTACAGAGAAATATTTTGTGAAAAGAAGAGTCAATGGATGCAGCAAACTTCATTGTTTCATTTCAGAAACTGCCACAGCCACCCCAGCCTTCAGTAAGCACCACCCTGGCCAGCTAGCAGCCATCAACATTGAGGCAAGATCCTCAACCAGCAAAAATAGTAGATTAGAATGTATTATAGGCTCAGGTGATCATTAACAGTTTTTAGCAATAACGTATTTTAAATTAAGGTATGTACTGTTTTTAGACATGTCATTGCACACTTAAAGTACAACATAGCATAAGCATAAATTGTGTATACACTCAGAAGCCAAAATACATCCAGCGATGTGACGCTTTTCACTGTAATATTCACTTTATGGCAGTAGTCTGGAACAGACCTGTAATAGCTTCGAAGGATGCCTGTAGATGGGAATTGAACAGGAAATGTATATTGTTTTTCTTTTCTTTCTCATATGTATTATTTTTAGGACCGCCCTTCTCTGACCTTCACAAATATGGTTCAGGTCCTGAAGTAAGAAGTCCTACAAAGCTACATTCTTAGAAACATCTGCATTTCAAACAAAACAAACCAATAAACAGAAAGATATTTTAGTATCATGGCATACCAAAGAAATTCATGTAAATTATTATCCATTAGCCATATTAAACACAATGATGTGGTTGTACTTCTCTATTATTCTTCCCAATTTTTATTCTAAATCAGTGCAAGCATCTGAATTAGTGAAGAGTCAGTATTCTTTGCCTTGTGGTTTTACATGTATTATGGGTCTTCTTCACAAAAATTGTCTTGTTCAATTTTGCAGCAGACTATAATTTAGGGAGCATTAGAAGGAAGTCCAACATTTATATAAAAAATGAACACCATTTTGTTCAGTAGGAAATAGCCCAGCATATTGTAGACACTTCTGTTTACTTATATGTAATAGCCAATTCTAAGCAGAAAGTAAATTGTTGTACAGAAAGAGAATTGCACAACAAGAGTGTTTTTCTGTCCACTTACCTGAAAACCATGCTAACATCTCAAGACACTTAATCTTCCCCATGCATCTTCCCCATGCATCCTCTTTCTTCCAAACAATATGTTTTACATTTTTGTTTTACATTATTTTAAATGGAAAGACTCTGATTTCAGTCTGTGTTGAGAGAAAATTTACTTTGTGCTAATGGTGCAAGGTGGAGAATATTGGTGGTATAAGTTTAAATGCATTTGTTATTGGAGATTTTTTTTACAAGATTGTTAACACGTTAGGAAAACATAGTTCTTATCAGTAAGCAGCTAAATGTGGGGCTGAGGGGAAAATCAATTTTCTGGGTGTGTTTCCCAACATTACATTAAACACTATCTTTTTAAAAAATTGGGTTGCTTTTCTTTTGGTAGTTATTTCATATTGTTTTAATTTTTTAGCTGGATTTACATTATTTTAACTTATTCACTCTTTCCTCTTTTGTTGTTATGGGTTTTTCTTTTCTTTTTTTTTTGAGATGGAGCCTTACCCTGTCACCCAGGTTGGAGTGCAATGGCGTGATCTCGGCTCACTGCAACCTCCACCTCCCAGGTTCAAGTGATTCTCCTGCCTCAGCCTCCTGAGTAGCTGGGATTACAGGTCCGCCACCATGCCTGGCTGATTTTTTGTATCTTTAGTAGAGACGGGGTTTTGCCATGTTGGTCAGGCTGGTCTCAAACTCCTGACCTTGTGATCCTCCCCGCTCCGCCTCCCAAAGTGCTGGGATTATAGGCGGGAGCCACCGCGCCCAGCCCTCATTCATCGTTTTTTAAATGATCGCTGATGTGCAGTGTCTCTGTCGGATACTGAGGGGAACATAGTGAGAATGAGATGACACAGGGCGTTGTCATCACCAAATGCATTTCTGAGTCTTTCGTGCCCAGCACACAGGCCGAGAAGCTGCGTTAGCACTGGCACCTCACGAGCCATCATGTGGACCTTTTGCTATCAGCGAGCACTCTACCTGGTTTCAGGCCCAAGGATTTTAATGTTTCCAGCAAATTAAACATTACTTTTTTTTCTCCACATAAGATTGTAGATTCCACAGCCAAACTAAAACTCCAGGCAGTGATAGATAGGATCTGTTCCTACTATAAGCCTGCTTTTTAAAATACACTTTTCATTTTGGCACAATCTTAGATTTGTAGAAAAATAACGGGAACAGAACAGAGTTCCCCTATGCTCTGTACCCAGTGGTTCCTAACTTCCGTGAATATGGTGCATGTGACACAATAAATAAGCCAATATTGGTCCATTGTCATTAGTTAAAATCCATGGTTTACTTGTATTTCTTGTTTCTTTGTTTTGTGTTTTACTTGCTTTTCTTTTTTCTATTCCAGGTCCCATCCAGGACGCCGTCCTATATTTTGTTGTCGTGTCTCCTTTGGCTCCTCAAGGCGATGGCAATTTCTCAGGCATTCTTGCTTTTGAAGAACCTGACAGTTTTATGTGCTACTGGCTGAGTATTTTGTAGAATGTTTCGTAACTGAGATTTGTCTGATGTTTTTGTCATAGATTGGACTGTGGGTTTTGGGGAGGAAGCCCACAGACGCAAGGGGCCATGCTCACTGTAGGTACTCGCAGTCTTCACCTGGTGGAGGAGGGAGGTCCTCTTTCTTCTCTGTAAACTCACTCTTTTGTTCCCCTTTCCACGTTGTAGTCTTTGGAAAGAAGTCACTATGAGAGTCAACCTGGGCTTTAATCTCAGTTCCGGAATCTGTCAGCTGTCAAATATTTTAAACTCTTGGAGCCCATACTTTCCACCTGTGAAACGGGGATGAAATGCCTGCCTCAAAGAGTGGTTGTGATGATGAGAAATTACTTATTCTGAATAGTTTCATAAACAGTAATTCTCCCTGTTGATCTTCTATGTAATAATGTGTGCTAAGGAAATAAGTCCCTTTCTCATTTCCTACAAACAAGTCGTAACATCCAATATTAAATGTTGTACTAAGTAATAGATATTTCTTGATAGTTGCTTATTCCTTAATATAATGTTATGTATCTTTTTAAAGATGATTCATTAGGACCTGATTACATGCTTTGGTTTTCACTTCACTAAGTCTGTCATATTTTACATGGGGATAACAACTCACCGGTTTTTCTTCCTACTTACTGCCCTCCTTAGATAATCTTATTAAGTTCCAATTATATTACGGGTGCTAAATATCATCTTTGTTCCTCAAAACAAACTGTGTTATAAGGAGTTACTTTCATGTATTCATACTGAACTTAGATTCAGAGAGCAAAACACTTGTTCAAAATTCTAGAAATAGCAAGTAAGAGACACATTTCAGAGTTGGATTTAATGCTTGAACTCATTCTTGTTGGATTGAATGTTTGAACTCATTCTTGCTGGATTTAATGTTTGAACTCATTCTTGCTGGATTTAATGTTTGAATTCATTTCGCAGAGCATCACACCACATCAGCAGCCTGTGATCTGGTGTTAGTTCAGGTTATCACCTTTATACCTCCTTCATCCTGTACGTCTGTGGTGTCTTTCCCTATGTGAGATGTGCAGTATTTATTGTGAAGACAGCCACCTTCCACCAGAGAAGGTGATGATTTTTTTTTTTTTTTTTTTTTTTTTTTGAGGCGGAGTTTCACTCTTGTTGCCCAGGCCGGAGTGCAATGGCATGATATTGGCTCACCGCAACCTCTGCCTCCTCGGTTCAAGTGATTCTCCTGCCTCAGCTTCCCAAGTAGCTGGGATTATGGGCATGCACCACCATGCCCCGACTACTTTTGTGTTTTTATTGGAGACAGGGTTTCTTCATGTTGGTCTGGCTGGTCTCGAACTCTGGACCTCAGAGAACACTGGCCTCGGCTTCCCAAAGTCCTGGGATTACAGGTGTGAGCCACTGCGCCCAGCCTGGTGATGATTTTTCTGCAGAGAAAAAAATTATTTTACTATTCTTTTGTTCACTTTGGCTGCTGTGAAAAAATACTCCCTGAAGGCTCTTTTAAACTTTATATTTGAATATCCCCTGAAATATTATATTGAGAATAAACAAAAGAAAAAAAAACAACCCTAGTTTAATCTGCTTTTCTTTCAGATCAGTAACAGCACAAAAGGAAACCTATAGAGGTTACAGAAATGTTCGCTTAGATAACATTTAGGCTTATTATGGAACGTTGGTCTTCCAATGTACACTGTTTTACACTTACTATAAATTTTATATCAAGAGAAAATTAGTTTTACACATTAAAATAGCATATAATGAAAGATTTATATAAGTAGAATCTGAAAAAGTAATACAATACATTTTGACCAAAGTGTATTTAATTTATTTGGTTAACATAGAAATTAATTTGACCAAACACCTACTTCTATAAATAAGAGCAAGAAGTAGGAAACCTCATCGCTGAATTAAGTTGCTGTCACGTTGCATGCAGCCATAATCACATTGGGATGTAGTGTGCTCTGTAGCAAATACATATCACAAATAAGTTTTGGTTGCATACCATATAGTATCATCTATTTAAGTGAACTTTCTTTTTTTAATGGTTTACTCTGCTTTGAAAAGTACATTATAATGTTTGTATTATGCTTTTCCATACTTATTGGTAATGGGACTATTGTAATAAAGTATCTTGAAGAAAAATATATCTCAGAAATGTAAGCTACTCAGAGATATACAAGAGAAAGTCACTGTATCAATTAAATCATTCCATTAAGATTAAGACTGGCAAAGGTGAATATTTAAAACTAGGTTACTAATTTACTTAGACCCACATTTGACACTGAGACAGGAGTTTGAAGCACCATTGTATCACTCGTTAGGGATTGCTACTAGCCCTATTCACCAGATCTAAGATTCCCCTCTATTCTCCACAAACATACTCAGAAATTGGGTGTCAGTGTGTCCCACAGGCAGACTGAGAAGGCCGAACCAGGGAGCTAGCAGGACCCTCACAGGAGCAAGAACATGTCCATGGAGATAGGTGAGGCCAGGGCAGGGCAGAAGAGCCCATTGTTAAAGCGAATCTGGGAGTCTGGAATTAGGGCATCAATTTATGCTGACAGCATATTCAGGAACAGAAGGTTATGAGTCAGAGTCACGCTATCGAAAAGCTATCCAGGCATACATAAAGAACAAAAGCACGGAAAAAGGTCAAAGATTACTCAGAAAACCAGAAACCAGAGGGGTATAAATCCCAAAAGCCACAACGCAAGCATTTGATATAATATTCTCATTCCTGCAATGGCCTCATTCAGCATCATCTGTGTGATGCCAGTATCCATTCCTCTGACGCCACCCTCATCCCCAGGCTTCTCGGGACCAAAATCTCTGGAGTCTAACTCCAAAGAGACACCATTATTCCCTGGGCTTCATCAGAGCTTTTCACTAGTAAAATTATCAACTCAACCCTTGCTCTCTGGCCTCCACTTCCTGTCCTTGTCCTCGTCTTTGGGAGTTGCTACATCACTCTTCTCTAACCCATCAAGGCAACGATAATCCAGTTTCTGTCTATAGGTGCCTTCCTGACTTCACATCTTGCTATATATCACTTAGATTTTAAAAGTTGAGTGCTTCATGGCTGGGCCCAGTGGCTCACACCTGTAATCCCAGCACACTGGGAGACCGAAGGGGGTGGATCACCTGAGGTCAGGAGTTCGAGACCATCCTGGCCAACATGGTGAAACCCCATCTCTACTAAAAATAGTAATAAAATAGGCCAGGCACGGTGGATCACACCTGTAATCCCAGCACTTCGGGAGGCCGAGACTGGTGGATCACGAGGTCAGGAGATCGAGACTATCCTGACTAACATGGTGAAACCCTGTCTCTACTAAAAATACAAAAAATTAGGTGGGTGTGGTGGTGGACACCTATAATCTCAGCTACTTGGGAAGCTGAGGCAGGAGAATCTAATTGGTTGAACCCAGGAGACGGAGCTTGCAGTGAGCCAAGATCGCGCCATTGCACTCCAGCCTGGGTGAAAAGAGTGACACAACACCTCAAAAAAAAAAAAATAAAATAAAAATAAAAAAGTCTATTGCCTCAAACACTCTCTTGCTAATATTCTGAACTCCCTGGATTTATCTGTTTTCACTCTTCCTTCTCTGGGGATTTCATATCTAGGAAACCATACAATAAATGGTCTCCTGCTACTTGCTTGTTTCACCTAGTGTCATGTTCCTGGGATTCATTCATGATTTAGTATGTGTCAGCATTTCATTCATTTTTACTGCTGGAAAGTATTCCATGGTATGGATATACCATATTTTGTTTATCCCTTCACCAGTTGAGGCATATTTGGGTGGTTTCCACTCTTTAGCTATCATGAATAATGTTGCTACAAATATTTGTGCAGAAGTCTTTCGTGGACACATATTTTCATTGAGTAGTTTTTAAAAGTACACTTGCTGTGACATGTTTATGTTTAACTTAATAAACTGTTTCCAAAGAGGCTACACCATTTTACATTCCACCCAAGACAAATCTTTGAGGCTTTCATTTCCTCCCTGCAGCACTTGGCATTGTTTGTCTTTTTATTATAGCTATTCTAGTAGGTGTGCAGTGGTACATATGGTGGTTTAGTGTATCTTTCCCTAATGGCTAATAATGTGGAGCATCTTTTTATTATTTTTCTTTTAGTTTCTTAAGATGGAAGCATAGGTTATTATCATTTGTAGCGATCTTTCTTCTTTCCTGGTATATGCATTAAAGTTATACATTTTCTTCTAAGCATAATTTTACCTGTATATCATCCATTTGTATATATTGTGCTATTGCTTTCACTCAGGTCAAAAATGTCTTAAAATTTTCTTTGTTATATATTTTTTGACTCATGGGTTATTTGGTATTGTGATTTTAGTATACACATATTTTGAGTTTTCATTTTTTCTGTTCAATTGTGGATCACTAAATTAAGTTCGTTGTGATCAAGGTACCTATTTTATAGAATTTCAATCTTTTTAAATAGATGTATCCTTTAAAAGAATGTATATTATGCTAATAGTTGGTGAGATGTTCTGTAAATGTTAATTAGATCAAGTTGGTTGAAAGCATTGTCCAAGCCTTCCATCTTTGCTGATTTGCCATCTAGTTGTTCTATCAATTACTAAAAGTTTTCTATTGACATCTTCAACTTTTATCATCATTGAATTGTGTTTTCTTTTCCATTCCTACTAGGATTTTCTTTATGTGTTTTGGTACTCCATTGTTAAGTGTACATACATTTTTGTTATATCTTTTTGATATATTGACCATGTGATTATCATGTTACCTCTGTTGTTCTATATTAATATTTATTATATAAATTTTATTTTGTCTGATATTAATATGGTCACTC
The DNA here is from genome assembly GCF_001698545.2 of Rhinopithecus bieti. NCBI lineage: Eukaryota > Metazoa > Chordata > Mammalia > Primates > Cercopithecidae > Rhinopithecus > Rhinopithecus bieti. Next base: position 957,577 of record NW_016812757.1, read on the forward strand.
CAGCTTTATTATGACTATTCTTTTCATGGTATATCTTTTTTCTACAATTTTTCCTTAAACCTATTTGCATCACTAAATCCAAAGTATGTCTCTTATATACATTTCTCTTTATTCAATCTGATAATTTCTGCCTTTTTCATGGTGTATTTAGTCCATTAAAGTTTTAATATTATTATTTGTGTGGTAGAATTTGTAGCAGATACTTCGCTATTTTTTGGTTTGCCCTGTGTCTTCATGTTGCCCTGTTTTCTTTCACTGCCTTATGCTTATGTTAAATAAACATTTTTGGTGTATCTTTTTAATTCCTCTTTTCATTGGCTATAGGTTCAGTTATTTTCCTAGTGGTTGTCCTAGGGATAAAAATATGCAACTAAACATAGTACAATATACTTCGGCATTATGCACACTTAACTCTGATAAAATATAGCAACTTTTTCCCCAGTACTTTTCCTTCCTCCTGTTCTGGGCTATAATTACTATATATATAATCTTCATATCTATTTATGTTGTAAGCCCAGCAATACAGTGTTTTAATTATTACCTTATGCAATCTTAAGTCATATGAAGATTAAAACAGAAATGAGAAAACAACTGATATGTATAACTGATATATAGATAGATACATAAACATATACATATATTTTTAATAAAAACTCATGTATACATATCCACACACACATACATATGTTTGTGTGTGTGTGTGCGTGCATGTGTGAGAGAGAGAGGAGGGAGAATTTTATATTAGCCCCACACACTTACAAAGTGAAATTTTATATTAACTCACATACTTTTGTATTACCTTTGTTTATTCCTGTGTATGCAGTGCATAGTAGTTTGGTGTCATTTTGTTTTAACCTAATAACTTTCTTTAATATTTTTTGAAAGTGTAGTAGCATTAATATATCTCAGATTTTGTTAATCTATGAATATCTTTATGTCACCTTCATTTTGAAGAATAGCTTTGTTGGATATTGATTTGCTTTTTTGAGACAGGGTATTGCTTTGTCACCCAGGCTAGAGTGCAGTGGTGAGATCATGACTTACGGTAGCCTCAATCTACTGGGCTCAAGTGATCCTCCCACCTCAGCCTCTCTTGTAGTTGGGACAACAGGCATGCATTACCATGCTTGACTGATTTTAAAAAAATATTTAGTAGAGACAGGGTCTCACTTTGTTGCCCAGGCTGGTCTTGAATTCCTGGGGTTAAGCAATCCTCCTGCCTTGGCCTCGTAAAGTGCTGGGATTACAGGCATGAGCCATTGCACCTGGCCTGGATATTGAATTTTTGAACCATCACTTTGTGTCTTTCTGTTACTTTCTGACCTACTTCATTTCTGATGAGGTCAGCTATTAGCCATATTGTTGTTCCTCTACACATGTTAACTAGTATTTCTCTTGTTGCTTTCAACATTTTCTCTATGTCCTTAACTATCAAAATCTTGACCAAGATATATTTACGTGTAATTCTCTTTGAATTTTTTCCTGCTTGAGTTTTGTTGGGTTTATTGGATCTGTAAATTAGTATTTTTATGAAATTGGGGACCTTTTGCCATTATTGCTCAAATATTATTCTTCCACTCTGTTTTCTCCTTCTGGTGCTACCATTGCTCATGTATCCCACAACTCTATGCTGCTCTCTTTATTTTTCTTCACCATTTTTTATCTCTGTTCATAAGATTGGATAATTTCTATCAGTGCATCCCCAAGTTCACTGATTCTTTTTTCTATCACTTCAAATACATTTCTGAGCCTGTCTAGTGCATTTTTCCCATTTCAATTACTATAGTTTTAAATTTTAGAATTTCCATTTGTTTGTGTTTTATATTTTCTATATTGTCACTGAGTCATTGTCATACTTTTGTATAAGCCTTCCGGCATGACTTCTATTAGTTTTTTTAGGCAACTATAGTTTCTACTATGAAGATTTTGCCTACTAAATTCAACATCTGGGCACATTCTGCAATGCTTTCTATTGGCTAACTTTTTCTCCAGACTATTTCTTTATTATTTATTTGAATATCTTGATTTTTAAAAAATTACTGAATATTTTAACACAACAGTCCTCAACATTTTTGGCACCAGGGACAAGATTTGTGGAAGACAATTTTTGCACAGATAGGGAGGTGGAAAGCGGTATTGGATGATTTCAGGATGAAACCATTCCACCTCATTAAGGAGCTTGTAACCTAGATCCCTCGTGTGGGCAGTTCGCCTCTAGTGTTCGTGCTCCTGTGAGAATCAGATGCTGCTGCTGGCCTGACAGGAGCGGGAGCTCAGGCGGTTCTGCTCACAGGTCTGCTGCTGACCACCTGCTGTGTGGCCCGGGGCCTAACAGGCCATGGACCTGCATCAGTCCACGGCCAGGGAGCTGGAGATTCTGGTTTTAAAGAACATGTTTTATTCACTTTTTGTGTGTGTGTTAACTTTAGCCTGCTGTGGGTTTTTGTTGTTGTTATTGTTGCAATTTGCAACTTGCCTGGACTCAGCCTTCAAAGTCTATCTCCCATACATTGTAGGCAGCTTTGCATTTGTCATTTTTTTTCTTTTTAAGTTTGGTTTAATGTTGGGGCTACACTTATGTCTGCATAGCTTAGTGTTCAATTAAAGATTGGCCAGAAGTTGTGTTCAAAAACCTCAAGTCAGTGTGGTTTGCACTGTCTGCTGATAGATAGGTGTGTGAACCAGGGAGTACATTGAAACTAGACTTAGTTTCCAGATCTGCCTCAGTTTTATTTTCTGCTGGTCTCTGCCACGTGCCCTCTGTGCATGGGCACAGGCTCTGTTAGCCAGAAGGTACGGTGGCCTGGGCCTCTGTGATCATGCTGGAATGGCGAGCTTATCAATCCATGTATAGTCATCTCATTTCCCAAAGCTCTCTGCTAACTTACCAGCTAGTGGGCCAGTCTGTTGCTTGACGCAAGACCTGAACCTCAAGCTACCAGAACTGCTGCCTCCCGTACCCCACCCCCAGCCGGCTTGCACCTAGCTCACCACTTTAACTCATGGGGCTCTCCTTGGAGAGAGCTCATGCTGGCAGCAGCAGGGAAGCTACGGGTTTTCAGGGCTGCACCTCTCCTCTGCCCCCAGTTGCATCCCCACACTGACCAAGCTCAGGGAGGAGCGATGGGAGTAGCCCCAGGCAGGAAAATCCCAGGTTCACACGGTCCTTACTCAACTTTCAGTAGTTCTTATGAATAAATGGTTTGTTTTTGTTGTGTGCCGTTGGTCCATTACCAGAGGACCAAACAATTTTTTTGTCAGTTTCAGTAGTTTGCTGTGTGAGAGTAGGATTTCTCAGCCTCTTCAATCTGTAGTGCCAAAAGTTAGAAGTTCTCACACATCGTTTTTCTGATTCTATATCTACTGCAAACTCGATGTTTTTGTCTTCCCTTTCTCTTCACACCCAGGCTTCTTAATTATTATCTCTACTTCATGTTTCCATTTTCATACTTCCCATTCACTTTTCGGATTTTAAAATCTGACTTCTAGGTGAATCATGACATACAAGCATCTCTTGTGAATATCTCTGATGACAGTCCTATTGATACTTTCAATAGAACATTTTGATACGTAGTTTTTCTTGACCTCCCACTTTCTAATAGGGCCCAATCCTAGAAACACTCTGTTGTCTTGGCTTCTAGTCTGCCACACACCTGGTTTTGCTCCGATTCCTAAAGCTGCCTGTTTCAGACTCTGGTATGGGCCTGAGGAGTCCTCACCTGCTAGTGCTCCCCCAACTGTGCTCCAGCCATGTCATTCCAGTTGCATTACCCCTGCCTCCTCCTGTGGGGCTCCAAAGACCATTTTTACCTCTGATCTAGATCCTTTACCTGAGCCTCAGAATTTATCTTCAGTCACTTTCTGGATCTCTCCATTTGGTTTCTCATCCCACAGACACGCAAAATTCCTAACGTCCAAAACTGAACCTATGATTTTCCATGACAAATCCATATCTCCTGTTGTATCCCCATTTTAGTGAATAACACTTCTGTCAACCAAGTGCTGCTCTGGATCCATGGATGTCATTCTTTACTTCACTTCACTTCACTTCACTTCACTTCACTTCACTTCACTTCACTTCCCTTCCCTTCCCTTCCCTTCCCTTCCCTTCACTTCACTTCACTTCACTCCATTAAAGTACATTTAAAATTTAATGACCGTGAATCATTTCATTTCCCTACTCCCCAGACACTTCCTCCAGTCCCCACTGCCACATCTCTGGGTGGATCACAGTCAGCACTAGCATGGAAAATCTGCAGAACTCCTACCTGGTCCCTTCACTACTTTCTTCTTTCCTTCCCACCTACCTATCTCTATCCTACTCGTCTTCTACCCTAAGTTAGATGTTTCTAACTTCAGGGTTTCCTCAACCCCAAAGTTCATGTTATGGGCCTCGGCCTCGTAAGACTTTCTAATGTTGTTTTGTAACCTCCTCTTTAGATGTCCTGTTCTAATCCTAAATTCCAAGACACAGCAGGGTTCACGTCTGTCATAACTTACAGGCTCATTCTCAGCATCTAATTAAGGGACTGACATGTAGTTCCTTGGATAAGAATGTACAAACCAATCATGTCCATTTATACATAAGTTGGTGGGGTCTCCGAGAGTTGTTTTTTGTTTTTGTTTTTTTTTTTTTTGAGATGGAGTCTCACTCTATCACCCAGGCTGGAGTGCAATGGCATGATCTTGGCTCACTGCAACCTCCACCTCCTGGGTTCATGCAATTCCTTGCCTCAGCCTCCAGAGTAGCTGGAAGTACAGGCGCTCACAACCAGGACCAGCTAATTTTTGTATTTTCAGTAGACACAGGGTTTCACCATTTTGGTTAGGCTGGTCTCGAACTCCCGACCTCAGGTAATCCACCCTTCTCGACCTCCCAAAGTGCTGGGATTACAGGCATGAGCCACTGCACCTGGCCAAGCCTCTGAGAGATTTTAAAAGTTAAAAGGCACGTAGCCACTAACTAATAGAACCTCCATTAAATCTATATTTCTTATATTTCTGGGGTTAGAGGTTATGAAGAGATGAACACACATACATCAACTCCTTCTCACTTAGCTCCCATTAGCCTTCTCCATGGCACAGAAAAAGTAAATGTCAAATTTGGTCTTGAATGGCGATTAAAAACAAACACTTTGCTATGCTGGGCAAATAGTGATTTCTAAAGGAAAATAAATGTGGTTTTGAGACTGGCAATACTGTGAAAGTAAATCAAGCTAGGTAAATACTTTTCTATTAGAGTTGCCAAATTCTTATGTATATGCAGGCACATATGCATATTATATGTAATACATATGCATATGTGTAAATTATATGCATTTGTATCCTCAAGTAATTTATATTCTGCTTAATCCCAAAATAAAAATGCTTTTACATGTTAAAAAATCTACGTTGAAAACATTATAAATTATTTTAAAAGCCTACATTAAAACATGCAGGTATATTTAATACTTCTCCTTTCAGAGTCTAAATAAGAAAACTTCATTTTTCACCCAAATTAACTTTAGATGCTAAACTGTAAAACTGGAATTAAAATAAAAAATTGGAAATATTAATTGTTGGTGTATTCTCATACATGAAGAGTTGATCATAAAAGTAGGCATGTAAATCTCAGTTGTTGCCAAATGGTCTGAAGGTAATGATGTGTGTATATATATATATGAGAGAGAGAAATGTTCCAGTAATCAAGAATTAAAAAACTCAAGATCTGTAAGTTAACTTCCCAATTATAAATGGTACTCAGAAGGTAACAAGCAGGACAAGATACTGAGTTTGTAGGTCTGGTACAACATGCTCCGAAATGCAGAGGATTTTAATCAGGCCTGGGATATATTTTCTATTAAAAGTAAGCCTTCAGTAAAGCTTGCTTATTCGGTGTTTCTTCTTTTACTTACTGATATTTAGTACATAGGATTAGATATAATTTCATTTTGACACATATCTCTGTCCTAGAAGTAGACTATTTTGCATTTATCCTGTTCTTTAAAAAATCTAATTGCTTAAGAAGATCACAATGGAAAAAAAAGGTATATAAAATTAGTCATTTGGAAATACGTCTAATAGAGAGAAAAAAATTTTAAAGAAGAAAATACATGTGTTGCTGATCACATTTATAATAGCAAATGTACACATTCAAATTCTCTTGAATTTTGAAAGTTTTAAAGCCTATTATTTCAACAATTTGAAAGATTCACTAACTTTTTAATTTTAGGTATTGAAAAAAATAAGTGCACTGAAATAAAAGAAAGCAGATTATGCATTTACATTGATACTAAACCTAATTATTATAAATATAAAATCATTAGTAACTTGCTTATTTCTTCATCTATTTCTGAATACACTAAATGATTTCTGTATACTAATTGTATAATGCTGCAACATATTAATGTTTCATACACTATTTTATTTGCCAACACAATGCTTGAAGTGCAGAGAACAATCTCTGGAATTAGCATGCTGGGGCTGTGGCCTCCACTGTGGTATGAATGAGTGTTTGTCCACATCATACCCAGTCTATGGAAGATGACCTCTCTTATTCCTTGATTGTTGGAGCATCATTTTCACCTTCAAAAGTCTCCAGCACAAATGCACTTCCTTCTAAGAGCTGCTTACATGCATGACTTGACTGTTTAGTAATCAGTTAATATGTCAAGTGCAAGAAAGAAGTATCTTTGTGAAGATACTGGAAAGACAGAGACAGTGAAGAAACAAAGTAGGTAAAGCATCTGAACGGCACTGGGGTGTGTTCAGCAAGAGACTGACTGGTCTGCAGGGGAGTGAGTATCTCCATCATAATTATTAATTAAACTTCGCATTCAGATTCTTCTTAGCAATATTTTAGAAATTTGTCTTGGACTGAATTTTAGTCTGCTCATACGTAAAGTAAAACTCCACTAGGCTGGCAAGGACTAACTACTGAGCTGAGGTGGGAAGGGTATGTTACGGTTTTTAAGAGTCAGACCCAGAGACTGTGTCAAAATCCCAAAGTCATTCAATAGATCCCAGGAGAGCCATGTCTTGAGAATAAAACTAAACTGGCCTTCAAAAAGAGGGTACCTTCTCTAACAGACCTAAAATACAAGATTCAAAGGATTAATCTGATCTGCAAATAACTTCAAAACAAACTTCAAAACCTTTAAAAGAAGACAATAAAATTTAAACATACAACCATGCAATATTTAAAATCTCAAGAAGACAAAAATAATTCAAAAACTTTGGGGAAAAAAGTAAAATTGACCCATAAACTGAAGAAAAATCCAAATGTATAACCAAAAGAAAAATCCAGGCCCAGTCATCCGTGTATCCTAATACCTGCCCTCCATGCCTCTGCGCCCGCAGGCCATGTCGAAGGAGGCCGTGAATCTGGTGCAGATGCAGGAGCCGACTTTGAAGCCGGAGCAACAGTCCAAGCTCAAACTTGTGAATGAGGAGAACTTACCGAAGCAGGAAGAGTCTGTGCAGAAGCACCATCAGACCTTCTTTGCGTCCATCAGGACAGCTGTCACCATGTTTGGGGAAAGATTCCGTGCCTTTGTGACAGACCGGGACACAGTGACAGCCACGGTGGTTGGGCTGACGCTGCTGGCTGGCGGGGTCTACTCTGCCAAGAATGGAACAGCTGCCCCGGCAGGCTTCATCGAGGCTGGGCTGTTCAAGCCATCCCTGGTGACCCAGAAGTCCCGTATCACGGGGCTGGAGGCGCTGCAGCGGTCTTTCCAGGTCCCCCGGCAGGTCCTCCGCCGGCCCGGGACGTGCTGGAGGGTGTTGTGCGGAGTCCCAGCCTGGAAGCGCAGGTGCGCAACATGGCCATAGCAACAAGGAACACGGAGAAGAACCACAGCCTGTACAGGAATGTCCTGCTGTACGGGCCACCAGGCACCGGGAAGACACTGTTTGCCAAGAATCTCACCCTGTACTCGGGCATGGACTACGCCATCATGACCGGCGAGGACCTGGCCGTCATGGGGCCGGAAGGCGGGACCGCCATGAACAAGCTGTTTGACGGGGCCAATACCAGCCGGCGCGGCTTCCTGCTCTTCACGGACGACGCGGACGCCTTCCTTCGGAAGCCAGCCACTGAGGAGATAAACCAGGACCTCAGAGTCGGCCAGGATGCCTTCCTGTACCACATGGGGCAGTGCAGCAGCAATTCATGCTGGTCCTGGCCTGCCGCCACCCCGAGCAGTTACACCGGGACATCCATGAGAGCGTCGACATGAGGTGTCCCTTCGACCTGCCCCGGCAGGGGGAGCGGGAGCGCCTGGTGAGAATGGATCTTGACAAGTGTGTTCTTAAGCCCGCCACAGAAGGCAAGCAGCGCCTGAAGCTGGCCCCGTCTGACTAGGGGAGGAAGTGCGTGGAGATCGCTCGGCTGACGGACCGCATGTCGGGCAAGAAGATCGCAAACCTGGCTTTGTCCTGTCGGGACAAGGCGTATGCCTCCAAGGATGGGGTCCTCACCGAGGCCATGTTGGATGCCTGTGTGCAAGACTTTATCCAGCTGCAGCAGCAGATAATGTGCTCTTCAGAGCAGTGGCCGGGCCTGAGGACGAGCACTCCTCACCCTGAGTCCTCCGCGAGACCACACCTCACAGAGCCTGGCTGCGGACCCCTCCCACCCCTGCCCTTCTGGTCCCTGCACATTTAGGAAATGCTCCCCCTAATAAATTCCCACAGGTGCCGCAAAAAAAAAAAAAAAAA
>NW_016812757.1:966953-968879 GCF_001698545.2 Rhinopithecus bieti
AAAAAAAAAAAAAAAAAAAAAAAAAAAAAAGAGGTATATCATGATCAGATTGTTAATATACACTCATGAAGAGACAATACTTAAAATGTATATACATTATAAAAAGAAAAGCATGGTATTGATTTTCTGTAAGGAGAGAAGTATAAGGATGACATATTTATCATTAGGAGCAAGGAAAGGCATACGAAATTTAAACACCAACTTTTAAAGTGTTAAAACAAGGACTGTCAATTTAGAATTCTTTATCAAGTGATATCTTTCAAAAATTAAAGGTAAAATTATTTTTTCAGGGCTGCCAAAGTTGAGGTAATCTTTTATCAGCAAATTTACATTTCAGAAAATATTAAATAAAGTTTTTTTAGGCTAAAAAAATAGACACTTGGGGGAATTGCAGATCAACATTACAAGAATGATGCCACATAAACAAGAAAATATTGGTATAAATATGAATGCAAAAATTTAAAATATGTATACAATTTTCTTTTAGTTTTTAATTAAAAATTACCTGTAAATGCAAAAACTAACCACTTGAATTTTTGAGTTGATGACCTATATACAATTAAAACATTTGAAAACAACAGCACAAATTTTGAGAGGAGGGTAATGGAAATTATTGTTAAAAGCTCCTTGACTTTTACATGAAGTGGTATAATAAAATTTTAAAGTAGATTATAATAAGTTCATTGTACATTTGTAAATTTTAAATCAATGACTAAACACGCACACACACACACACACACACACACACACACACACACACAGAATTTTATCTATTAACCAACCAATCAGGTAAAATGGAAAGCAAACAACCAAACATCCGAAGTAAAGTTTTTAAAAATAATGCACCAGAGTAAGAGAAAAGAAACAATGAACGAAGAGGATAAATAGATAGTACGTATAATTTAAGCCTGGGACTTAAATCCAAATATGTCAAATTATATTAATTATAAATATCAAAACATTCCAAATCTAAGGCAGAGTTTGTCAGACTGGATAAAAAAGAATGACTCAACTATGTGAAGTCTACAAGAAAAACTCTCTTTAAATATAAATATTTAGGTAAGTTGAAAGTTAGATGATTAAATTTAAAAAAATGGACCTTACAGAAACATGATTATACCAAGATTGAACAAATAAATTTCAGAACAAGAATGATCTCCAAGGATAATAATGGGTAATTCATAATGTAAAATGATCAACAGATGAGAAGCTCACTGAAATTCAAACTGTATGCAACTAATAACAGGGATACAAAATGCATAAAATAAAATCTTACAGAATTAAAACAGCAAAGAGAAAAAATTCACAAATATAGTTAAAGATTCAATACACTTTTATCAGTAATTTATAAAAGAAGGAAATCATTAAGGATACAAATATAAAACACTATCTATGTCTATCAAACACTATCAACCAGCTTGACTTAATATTTACAGCACACTAAAAGCAAAAAAGAAACAATGCATTTTTTTTATTATACTTTAAGTCCTAGGGTACATGTGTGTAATGTGCAGGTTTGTTACATATGTATACTTGTGCCATGTTGGTGTGCTGCACCCATCAACTTGTCAGCACCCATCAATTCATCATTTATATCATGTATAACTCCCCAATGCAATCCCTCCCCCCACCTCCTCCCCACGATAGGCCGCGATGTGTGATGTTCCCCTTCCCAAGTCCAAGTGATCTCATTGTTCAGTTCCCACCTATGAGTGAGACTATGCGGTGTTTGGTTTTCTGTTCTTGTGATAGTTTGCTAAGAATGATGGTTTCCAGCTGCATCCATGTCCCTACAAAGGATGCAAACTCATCCTTTTTTATGGCTGCATAGTATTCCATGGTGTATATGTGCCACATTTTCTTAATCCAGTCTGTCACAGATGGACATTTGGGTTGATTCCAAGTCTTTGCTATTGTGAATAGTGC
>NW_016812757.1:973033-974476 GCF_001698545.2 Rhinopithecus bieti
AAATATTTCTTCCTAAACATAGAAAACATAGAATCATAAAGAGTGTAAATACACTGATGATAATAGCAAATATATTAAAATCAATAACAAAACATTGGGAAAAAATCTCCAAATATTTAAAATTAAGTATACACTTCTAAACTATCCATGGAACAAAAGATATATTTTAAAAATTAGAAAATATGTTTAATTAAATTTGTTAAAAATAATACATAATACTTTGGGGTGCAGCAAATTCTGTTCCTTAAGAAAAGATATAAATACTTATAACAGAAGAGGCTCGAATCAGTGGTATAACATTCCACTTTAAGAAGCTGGAAGAGTGTATTTATTACAAATTAAGTAAAAGAAACAAAATAATATTGATAAAAGCAGAAATCAATGAAATGGCAAAGGGATAACAAATTGAAAAACATATAAAATCAATAGTTGTCTCATGGAAATATTAATAAAATAATAAAACTCTAGCTATGTTAGCAAAAAAAAGTAGAGAAAATACAAATTATTAATAGCAGAAGTGAAAGAGGGGTTATTACTATGTAAGCATAAAAACATAAAAGCATATAAAATAAAAATTATAAACATTATGCGAAGTTTCTTGAAAGCTGTATATTAACAAAACTAACCGAAGACATACAAAATTACAGTGTTTGTATATCTATTAAAGAAACTGAATTTGTAATTAAAGCCTCCCCATAAAGAAAACTTTAGACCCAAATGATTTTACTGACGAGTTGTGTCAAAAATTTGAGGGAGAAATTACACCAAACCTACACAATTCTCTTTCAGAAGACTACTTTACAACTTACTTAATGATGCCATGATTGCACTAATATTATTAGATATATTACAAGAAAATGAAAGAAACTTCAGATCAATATTCCTCATAAACATACTTGCAAAAATCCACAACAAAATATTAACGAATTAAACACAACAATATATAAAAATTATAATACACTACGACCAAGTAGAGTTTTTTCTCAGCAATGCAAAGTTGATTTAACATGAAACTAACATCTTTACAGGCTGAAAATCATTTGGCAAAATTTCACACTTAGCACAAAGTATTGGGTTGTCAATTCAGACTCATATTGATCAGAGATCTATCCACTATCAAGCTTAATAAATAACTTCAAGCATATGAACAATCAAAGCAGGAATAATGCTGAAACATGAAGAATAGTTCCACAGATCCTATTTTCTCTTTTCTGACACGTGATGTCAGGACTGAGTTGATGGAGTCACTCTGGAGCATTTATTTTTACTTAGGGGGGAAATATTTCATAGGTAAAACAAGGAAAACATGAATCAAGAAAGAAAAAATAAATAAATTGGACTTTATAAAAACTGTTTAAATTCTTATTGTTCAAAAGATTATTTCCTCACTGGGTAGAGACAGTTTTTCTTAGGAAACTTTTTTTTTTTTTTTTTTTTTTTTTT
>NW_016812757.1:974747-984094 GCF_001698545.2 Rhinopithecus bieti
TTTTTTTTTTTTTTTTTTTTTTTTGTACATTTCTATTTTGTACTGCAGACTTCTGCATAGATTGCAGAGCATCCTTCAGGGACAGGTGCCTCATAACATGCCATTGATTTGGGGTATGTCTATCATAAGCAGTTCTAAGCCAGGATCATTCTGTGAAGAGTGTTCCACAGCTGTGGATTCTCCTCCAAGCTGATATCATTAATCAATTTATGCAAAGGTCCAGTTATCACAGGGCAGATGTTGGGTTGAGTCTCCTGTCTTCTGTGATTTCTTCAAGTTGGTCCTACAGGGAATCAGGGAAAAAATAGATCACAGCACACCTGATATTTACCTTTGCTCTCTCTAAACTACCATCCATGATTTAAAAACAAACAAACAAACAAACAAAAAAACTCTCAGGAAACCCTGAGTAGAAGAAAATGTCTTCAGGCTGTGGAGGGATATCCATGAAAAACTTTCAGATGCCAACCTACTTGATGATGAAAGGCTGAATCCTTTACTCTTAAGGTCAGGAACAAAGCTAGCCTGGCCTTTCTCACCACTCCTGGTCGACGTGTCACTGGGGGTCCTCACCAGGGAAATTGGTCAAGTGAAAGAAATAAAAGGCACATTGATTGGAGAGAAAAAGTAAAACTTTCTGTTTCACAGTCAATATGATAATTACTTTTTTTTTCAACTCTTAGCTAATCCCTACAAAAACTCCCGGAACTAATAAATGAGTTTAACAAGGTTTCAGAATGTTAATATCAATATAAAAGATCAATTGTATTTTTATGTACTAACAGTAAACAGACCTTGAAATAAAATATAATACTTGGCATAGTGTCAGAAAAAATAAACATTTAGAGGATATTTACAAAAATTCATCAAAAGCTTTAAAGGAAAGTTAGAAATTATTGCTACAAATTTAAGACGACCACAAAAATTAACTTTGGCCCTTTTCTCACACGAAAAGTAAATCATAGTGGATCTTAAACCTAAATGTAAAAGTGAAAATCTAAATAACTTCTAGAAGAAAACAGAAGAGCTTTCTATTTTTACTCAGAGGGAACAAATATTTCACAGGTAAAATATGAAAAACATGAATCAAGAAAGAAAAAAATAGACAGATTGGACTTTATCAGAAATGTCTGAATACTTCATATTCAAAAAAATCATGTAAAAATAAAAATGCAAGCCACAGAATCGGAAAAAGTATTCCCAATACATATACTTGACAAAGAACTTACAGCCAGAATGTGAAGAACCCTTACAACACAATAAGAAGACAAGCAATCCAACTTAAAAATCGGCAAAAAAGGCCAGTCCCGGTGGCTTACCCCCGTAATTCCAGCACTTTGGGAGGCCAGGGCGAGCGGATCAGTTGAGGTCAGGAGCTTGAGACCAGCCTGGTCAGCATGGTGATACACTTTCTCTACTAAAAATACAAAAATTAGCCAGGCAAGGTGGAGTATGCCTGTAATCCCAGCTACTCGGGAGACTGAGGCAGGAGAATCCCTGAACCTGGGAGGCAGACGTTGCAGTGAGCTGAGATCGCACCACTGCACCCCAGCCTGGGTGATAGAGTGACACTCTATTTCAAATAATAATAATAATAAATGGACAAAAGACTTGAACAGATGTTCATTAAAGAAGAAAGATTCTCAACCTAGTTAGTTAGCAAAAAAATGAAAGAAATCACCAGATTTAGATTCCACTCACTACCTACCATAGAAGGGCTGAAACTGTCATTCATTGCTGGTGACAGTGTTAAATGGTGTAACTACTTTGGAAAACACTGTGCCAGTGTCTTCTAAAGAAAACTGTACACTTTCTATAAGATGCTGCAATTTCACTTCTAGATATTTACCCAGAAATACTGAAAATGCTCCTTTCACAAAGACTTGCACATGAAAGTTCCCAATAACTTTATTCATAATAACAAAAGTAGAAATAATCCAAATGCCCATCACCAGGTGAATGAATACATGAATTGTGTTCTGTCTACAAAATGCACAATAAAGCAATAAGAAGAAACACACATCTGTAATCCCAGCACTTTGGGAGACCGAGGTGGGTGGATCACTTGAGGTCAGGAGTTCAAGACCAGCCTGGCCAACATGATGAAACCCCATCTCTACTAAAAATGAAAAAATTAGCAGGGTGTAGTGGTGCACGCCTTAATCCAAGCTACTAGGGAGGCTGAGGAGGGAGAATCACCTGAACGTGGGAGGCAGAGGTTACAGTGAGGTGAGGTTGAGCCATTGCACTCCATGCACTCCAGCCTGGGTAACAGTGAGACTCCGTGGCAAAAAAAAAAAAAAAAAAAAAAAAAGAAAAGAAAAGAAAAAGGAAAAGAAATGCACCACTGGTACAGGCAACACCATGCATGAGTCTCAAAAGCAGTATTCTGTGCAAAAGGAGTCAGACACAAAAGATTAATGAAGTAATGTTATTCATAGGAAATGTCCAATTTCGCATGGTAATCTACAATGGCAGAGAGCATTTCTCCGGGGTCTTGAATGATTGGGACTTCAGTGGAATCGGAGACTTGCTAGGGTAGAAAAATTAACATGAGCACAGTTACAGATTCCAGATTCACTTGTTTGAGAATATTTTTTTGTAACTTTGGCTGTGTGCAATACTGCAGTTCATAAAAACAAAGCTGGAAAGATAATTCTGGATGAGTTGAAAGAGGATCTTGAATTTAACAATGGCACATGTATTTATTCTTGAAGTGATCGGCATTATCAGTTTTAGAAGAAGGGAAACACGGTGGACCTTTAGAACCAATTTTTTTTATATTCACAGGGACTTTTTTTTATTATAACTCATATGAGCAATCCACTTCCATCCTAATGTTTTTTGTATTTAACCAATAACAAATATGTCCATTAATGTCTTTTAGAGCACCCAAATTGTGCTGGTAAAATATCACAGAATAAAACTATAGGAGCGTTTTCAGGAGTGTAGGTAACACAAACATTCTTTGACGCTAGATATAAAGTAAAAGATGTGTTCCACACCTGATCCAGGCTGGTAAGCTAAAATGAAATCAATTGCTTGAGTGAATTTGTGTTAATAATCATATCCCATTTATATTAAAGGGTGTTTGATTAAATGACTGTCATGATAGTCTTTCCCATGAATTAATTTAAACACTAACTCAGCACATTCTATATGCCAAATACTATACTTGGACCTGTTTTAGAAGACTTGACTTTAACTACTTCTTGGAAATAAAGTTTAAACTTCTCAGGATATATTACTATTCTTTTCTGAGATAAAATGTACTCTTTGGGACATGTTCAGTATATGAAAAATACTTAAATGAATATTCCTTTAATTTCCTTGTGTCTACCATGTCGTAGAAGACGACTTAAACCTCAGGAAGATTATGTTGAAAATTTTTTCAGACTAGGAATGTGCATTATCAAAAGGATAAAATAAACAGAGTAGGCAACGTAATCTATTTTTGGAAGTGTAGCAATGGAAAACTCAATTCTTCCCACAACTTTCCACTAAAGATTATAAATATGATTCTCTTTCCTCTTTAAATCAGCAAGGAAGCGCTCTGTCACCATGGCTATTCTCTCTCTATTCCATTTAGATGTCATTCAGTTATAAATAGTGAAGGTAAAAATACACAAAAAGAATTGTTCAATGGAGATTTTAACTCTACATTTATGGGTAAGTATAATCACTTGCACATGTAAATGTAAATTTAGAAACATCTCTGCCAATGTAATCTAAATACATATTAAAGCATCTCATTTCTACATTGTCAACATAGTAATACAACTTATGAAAAGGTTTTAAACCTTACTTTGAAACAAATACGAAGCAAACATTATATTCTTAAACTCATTAATTCCAAAAATCATCCTGTCTGTATGGACTGCTGCCATGGTGAAATTCTCCAGCTATTGCCCCTAGGAAGCATATTTGCATAACAAGGTGACACGTACGGACCCATCACGTAGTGGTAGCAGTATCAGTGCAACCAGAAACATAGCAGCCATTATCTCAGGGTTGGTACATTTTCTGTTGTTGTTCATTCCGTGTAATTTCTCCCTACAGTATAATAGAAAAACTCAGTATTTCAATGAACCCGATCTTCTTGCCAAATTAACTCCTTTCTTTCTCAAGCAGTGCTTACTCAGTAGTTAAATTATAGGGAATTCAGTCTCTAACTAGCAGAAAAATAAATCCTGAGAGGATAATTCAAGTTTGACGTTCTCATTGGCTTCACTGCAATTTCTGAGAAGACCTACTCACCCATTGAGGCACTGCATAAAAATGAGTGCCCAGTGAGGGCAGTAAGAACCCCACATGCAGCATAATGGCAGGAGGACCCTCTTATTCCTTAAGTGGGATATCCCCTTCTTTCTCATGGAGTTCATCAAAATGCTGCCTTCTCCAAATTGTGGCTCATACTTGACCCATCTCTCCTGGTCAAGGCTCACCATCTGGTGTAGCTCATCTATCTTCCTGTATTGCCTTTAACTCCTTCTTCCTTTACTCTATTTTCCTCTCTGTGGTTATTTTCTACTTAAAACATCATTTTCATTTCTCACTTTGCTGTTGAAATAACTAACTTCAAGTACCAAATTGTCTATAATGTTAGATCTGGCCAATGTAAACCACCCAAAACCCCAGGCTTACTAAATCAGTTCTTAGAAACCACTCCAATTCATCTTCTTCTGGGCCAAAGTGCTTCCTCAAACCATTTAAATCTATTTTCAGTTCCACAGTAAGCTTTCACATGTAGTTTATGTTACTAAATCATATTTGATACTTTAAGAATGTATTAACGTTTTATGTCACACAGTTCAAATTTCTACTAAATAATAGTCATTCCATGTCAAGAAATATAGCTTCAATAAGTGATCGGATCCTCTGGTTTTTGAGTCTAAGTTTTACTGGCTATCAAAGAGATTGACTTGCTTTTAAGTAAGTCAGGCAGTCACCCGAATGGGCTTCGTGTTTAGACATGTGAAAGTGATGACTCAGTGGATGCCCCATTGTATCTGGTAATTTAGGAAACTGCTAAAATATAAGGCACCCTCTGGTAAAGTCACACAGTACTCATTTGTACTCCATTATCAGTCATCTAAAGAAGTATCTGTGATATCCAAAATAAAGAATATAGAAAATATTGCTCATGGCTGCTTGTTTGTGGATAATTTTTGTTGTTCTCTGTGCCAAACATAGTGAGATAAAAGATTTATATATATACACAATCTTCTGATATATGTGTATTGGCTCTGAATCTGCCAACCTTTGTAAATAACTTTATCAAACAGAGTTCAATGCAGGAATCAGACATACACTGGGTATTCTTAGAAGGAAAAAAAAGCGTTTTTAAACATAATTGGGCAGACTTGAGCAACTGAAATTAAAAAGACATCAGTTGAATGATTGTTTTGCAAGGGTGTCCAATCTTTTGGCTTCCCTAGGCCACATTGGAAAAAGAATTGTCTTAGGCCCCACAAGAGTTGATCTAAGGACAATTATCTTCATTTTAAAGATTTAGGGACTTAGAAGAATGATAAAATTTTGAGTTGTAAAGTGTCTGGGCAAACTAAAAAGCATTCTAAGTTCAGTGTTGTTTTCACATTAACGAACTTCTAATAGTGTTGTCATTGCTATTGCATATCCACTACTCCATTTGTGTAAACCCAGGAATTTATGCCAGAACAAACAAGAACTACTGGAAGTAAGAATGGCATGATCATCAGATTCCATTAAAAGAGCACAGTTATGGTTGTTCCAGTTCACTCAGTATCCTCCTCATGTTCCTCACTCTGGTAACAATCTTCAGCTTCTGGGCCACAGGGCTGGCTAAGCACACACAGAAAACTGAGAATGAACCCCTTCCTTCCACTTGATACAAAAATTACCTCAAGATGGATTAAAGACTTAAATGTAAAACCCAAAACCAAAAATCCCTAGAAGAAAACCTGGGCAATACCATTCAGGACATAAGCATGGGCAAAGACTTTATGACAAAAACGCCAAAAACAATTGTAACAAAAATGAAAATTAACAAATGGGATCTAATTAAACTAAGGAGCTTCTGCACAGCAAAAGAAACTATCATCAGAATGAACAGGCAACTGACAGAATGGGAGAAAATTTTTGCAATTTCCCCATCTGACAAAGGTCTAATATCCAGAATCAACAAGGAAATTAAACAAATTTACAAGAAAAAAATAAATAAAAATAACCCCATCACAAAGTGAGCTAAGGATATGAACAGACACTTATCAAAAGAAAACATTTTTGCGGTCAACAAACATGAAAAAAGCTCAACATTACTGATTAGAGAAATGCAAATCAAAACCACCCTGAGACACCAACTTCACACCAGTCAGAATGACGATTATTAAAAAATCAAGAAACAATAGATGCTGGCAAGGATGTGGAGAAACAGGAATGCTTTTACACTGTTGGTGGAAATGCAAATTAGTTCAACCATTGTGGAAGACAGAGTGGTGAATCCTCAAGGATCTAGAACCAGAAATACCATTTGACCCAGCAATCTTATTAATGGGTCAAATTTATATACCCAAGGGGATATAAATCATTCTACTATAAATACCCATGCACACATATGTTTACTGTAGCACTATTTACAATAGCAAAGACATGGGATCAACCCAAATGCCCATCAATGATAGACTGGATAAAGAAAATGTGGTACATCCACCATGGAATACAATGCAGCCATAAAAAGGAATGAGATTATGTCATTTGCAGGGACGTGGATGAAACTGGAAGCCATCATCCTCAGCAAACTAACACAGGAACAAAAAACCAACCACCACATGTTCTCACTCATAAGTGGGAGTTGAACAATGAGAACACATGGACACAGGGTGAGGAACAGCACAAACTGGGGCCAGTTGTGGGGTGGGGAGTGAGAAGAGGGAGCGCATTAGGACAAATAGCTAATGCATGCAGGGCTTAAAACCTAGATGGGTTGATAGGTATAGCAAACCACCATGGCACACATGTACCTATGTAACAAACCTATGCGTTCTACACTTGTATCCTGGAACTTAAAGTAAAAAAAAAAAAACTACCAGAGATTGGGTAATTTATAAAGAAAAGATATTTAATTGACTTACAGTTCCACAGGCTGTACAAGAGGCATGGCTGGGGAGCCCATGTAAGTCGGGAAACTTAACAATCATGGCAAGAGGATGAAGGAGAAGAAAGCATGTCTTCACATGGTGGCAGAAGAGACAGAGCAAAGGGAGAAGTGCCACACACTTTCAAACAACCGGATTTTCTGAGAACTCACTCACTGTCAGGAGAACAGCAAGGGAAAAATCTGCTCCAATGATCCAATCACTTCCAACCAGGTCCCTCTCACAACATTGGGGATTACAATTTCACATGAGATTTGGGTGGGGACAGTGTCAAACAGTATCAGGTCTATAGAGTCTATATTGCTATGTTGTTTCACAAGTATCAGCATACTGTACCAAACTATTAGAAAATGAGGCTTATGCGAGGCTTTCCTTCTTTTAAGGCTGAATAGTAAGTATCCCGTTGTGTCTACATGCCACACTTGCTTTTTATTCATCCATTGATGGGCACTTAGGCCGATTTCATATCTTGGCTGTTGCAAAGGCACAATGAACATGGGGGTATAGATATTTCTTTGGCATATTGATTTTGTTTCCTTTGAACATATACCGAAAAGTGGGAATGCTGGATCATATGGTAGTTTTATGCTTTTAATTTCTTGAGGGAGCCCCATACTGTTTCCCATAGTGGCTGTGCTAATTTACATTCCAACCAATAGTGTACAAAGGTTCTCTTTCCTCCACATTCTTGCCAACACTTGTCATCTTCCATCTTTTTGGTAGTAGTCATTCTAACAGCCATGAGTCATTTGCAGCAATATGATAATCCTGGAGGACATTACGTTAAATGAAATAAGTCAGGCACAGAAGACAAATACTGCATAATGTCACTTACATGTGGTATCTAAGACAGTCAAATTCACACCAGCAGAGGGTACATGGTGGATACCTGAGGCTGGGGGCAGTGAAGAGTTGCAGTAGGAGGATATTGATCAGAGAGTATAAAATCTTAGTAAGACAGGAGGAATAAGTTCAGAAGATCTATTGTACCACATGGTGACTAGAGTTACTAACATTGTGTGATATACTTGAAAAATGCTAAAAGAGTGGATTTTATGTGTTTTCATCACAAAATAAGTGTATATAAGAAAATAATGCACACAAGTTCCCTTGATGTAAGCATTCCATAAGGTGTGCTAAAGCATCATGTCACATATCACAATACTCAATTTTTATTTGCTGATTAAAATTTTAAAAAATATTTTAAAAGCAAGCTCCATATTTTCTTCTTGACAAACTGGTTGCAAAAGTCTTTCCATGAAGCCATAGTATGGATTGAGGGAGAGGTCCCAGTGTAGCAGAAGCAGGGAAGTAAGTCTGGAAATCAAGAGAAACCAGGATGACTCAAGTCTACTCATCTATTTCAGTTCTAAAAGGTTGCATAAATATCCACACCAAAATCAAACAGTTATTCCTTTAGCCTTCTCTCCTTCATAATATCAGTTGGATTTAGTTTAAGGCAGCTGAGGACTTGTTCTCTGAGACTTGTAGGTAACATTGTCCTCTTTGGAATTAGGGAGGCTATTTCAATAGCAATACTGTGAGTGTCTTCTAGGACCTACAGAGGACAAATACTACAGTGCTTCCTAGAGCACTGCTTTTCTACTCATGGATGTGATTCTCACTACCTCTATAGTAAGAAAGAAATGCTGTCTGTATCCTCTCAAGGCCATAGTTACTGGGTGCATGCAGAATCTCGCCTATTTCCTGAAGGCTTTGTGTTTACTACTCCACAATAAAGCAAGGATATCTGACATCTCAACCTCACAAAAATGTGTCACCTTAGAGTCTAGATTTCAACCAAAAAGTGAGAACATGTTTGAACTTGCATACTAAATCTCTAATAAAAACATACTTGTTTATAAATTGACCTAATCTGAAATCATGCTTCTTGTTCACTGGTACAGAACACTTTGAGCCCACTGGTATACATATTCCTCAAGTTCCTGTGTGTGTGTGTGTCTGTGTGTGTGTGTGTGTGTGTGTGTGTCTGTGTGTCTGTGTGTGTGTATCTGTGTGTGTCTGCATCTGTGTGTGTGTGTATCTGTGTGTGTGTGTGTGTGTCTGTGTGTGTGTGTGTGTTCTGTGTCTGTGTGTGTGTCTGCGTGTGTGTGTGTGTGTCTGTGTGTGTGTGTCTGTGTGTGTGTCTGTGTGTCTGCGTGTGTGTGTGTGTGTGTGTGTGTGTGTGTGTGTGTGTGTGTGTGTGTGTGT
>NW_016812757.1:984210-1086565 GCF_001698545.2 Rhinopithecus bieti
TGTGTGTGTGTGTGTCTGTGTGTGTGTGTGTGTGTGTGTGTGTCTGTGTGTCTGTGTGTGTGTATCTGTGTGTGTCTGCATCTGTGTGTGTGTGTATCTGTGTGTGTGTGTGTCTGCATCTGTGTGTGTGTGTCTGTGTGTGTCTGCGTGTGTGTGTCTGTGTGTCTGCGTGTGTGTCTGTGTGTGTGTGTCTGTGTCTGTGTGTGTGTCTGCGTGTGTGTGTCTGCGTGTGGGTGTCTGTGTGTGTCTGTGTGTGTGTGTCTGTGTTTGTGTGTCTGTGTCTGTGTGTGTGTCTGCGTGTGTGTGTGTCTGTGTGTCTGCGTGTGTCTGTGTGTGTCTGTGTCTGTGTGTGTGTGTCTGCGTGTGTATCTGTGTCTGTGCGTCTGTGTGTGTCTGCGTGTGCGTGTCTGTGTGTGTATGTGTCTGCGTGTGTGTGTGTCTGCGTGTGCGTGTCTGTGTGTGTATGTGTCTGCGTGTGTGTGTGTGTGTCTGTGTCTGCGTGTGTGTGTCTGTGTGTGTGTCTGTGTGTTTGTGTGTCTGTGTGTCTGTGTCTGTGTGTGTCTGTGTGTGTGTGTGTCTGTGTCTGTGTGTGTGTCTGTGTCTGTGTGTGTGTCTGTGTCTGTGTGTGTGTGTCTGTGTGTCTATTTTACATACAAGGAAATGTTGGTATTGGTACCTTATATTTCATGACAGAGGGAGAGAGAGAGAGGAAGTGTTAGCTTTCTTCCTTTCTGGGTCAGTAGCTATATATATGTTCTAGGGTCATGCTGAAATCTGACAGTGTTTACAAATGTGGGAGCAAAAGAGAGAAGAAAAATATATTGCAAAAAGAGAATTGTTACTCTTTTTATGATAATTACCCCGGGTGAGGTATATATGGCCTCATTATAGGGCCTCTGAGTAATACGTGAGGCTTTATTAGTCAGAGAAAGAGAACTGTCTTCCACTAGCAAGGGATAATCGTTGAGAGTGGATGTTAAGGGTACTCTGAATTATCTAAATTGATTGAATTGAGTCTGTCTAATTCTCAATCTCCCGCTTCTTTTTATTCAATGCCTAGAGTTGCACATGGCATAATGTTGTTTTGAAATCAACTTCTCTTGTCATGCAGCACCCAACTCACTCACCACATTTGTGGAATGAGTGTTGGACAAGTTGATCTCTAAACTCCACAAACACACTATTATATATGCGCAAACTAAACCATAAAGGCTCAAAATCATATGACATTTAAACAAAAATCTACTCCTTGGAAGTCTTTGCTGAGGTAAGAGCGTTTCATTTAATCTGTTTTGAAAGTATTTATTTACCACTTATTGCTTATAATGAACTCTATGTAACATGCTATTTTATCCATTATTTTCAGAGGTCTGTAGAACTATATCTACTGTATCTCAGAACACTAGAAAAACATAGAGCAGCAAAATAATTTTAGCAAAAATAATTCAATTTGAAGCAGATGAATAAAACATGAAAGTGTCACACTAGATGCAAATCACCAAGTGTGGCTGATACAGCCTTCAACTGATCATATCCATCAAGAGTGCTCAGAGAAGGTAAAGTAGGATCTAAAATTAATATTTGCTAGATGGCTTTGCTTTATATTTTTGCAAGTTCCTTTATGTCAAAATGCCATGTTAAGGAAATTCATTTTCTATTACATTTCGGAAATCACCATATAAATGTTTGCCTTTTATTGAAATACGAAGTGTTATAATATGCTTCTGAAGCTTAGATAAAAATTGCTTTAAGGTATTGGAAAATACAATTTTAAAATTGTTGCACAATAGTTAAAAGTAAAATCTCCTATCACCCTCTTTACCTACCCTCCTTCCTCACTCCACGGCCTTAAGAGACATTCTACTCCACGTGATGAGGTAATTTTCTGTAGGGGAAATATCATTTATCTACAGGAGAATCTCTTGCTTATTTCAAATGTAGCATTAAGAAGCTCAGTATTAAATAATGAGTTGCAAGCTTAGGATCCGAAGACAAACTGGAATTTAGATTTATAAAGAATGATCACTATATTTAGAAAGTCTAATTTCAGCAAAATCAAGGAATATTGTTTAGTTAAAAGATACAGTGCTCCCAGAGACAGGATATAAACAATAAATCTTTCTTAATAAAGACCCCACATGCTATGTAATAGTCACACAATTAATCTTTGAGACCCCTAAAAACCTTTTAGAGATATTTTGAGGATTTAAAAGATATATTTAACTAAGAGTATTATTGTAATTATAGCTTGGCACTTTATGTAATCAGAATATTCTGGGGTAAAATAGATTCCAGGATTAAAATTTAAAAGTGAAGTTCCCCACCTTTCTTCTATTGTGTTCCGACATGATTAACAAACCAGCACTTCCTTTCATAGCATCACATGAAGACTCTGACTTAGAAAAGATTTTCCTCATTATTCCTCATATATTCATTATTTTGAAAATAGCATGCTTATATTTTTTAAGAGATCTTCCATTCAATAATGTCTGATGGTTTGGTGATATAAAATATTCCACAATTATATTTTACTCTTTTTTGGTAATGAAGATATAGAAGAAAATCAAGAATAGCATTGCAGTGTTAGAAGGGGTTTCATGTTTGCTAAATCAGTATTATTTTTCTTTTGGAGAAAATGTAGTGCTCTCTGTATTTGGCTAAAAATTAAAATATCAAAACTATAAAATAGGACATCACCAACACCTTAAACAATTAGTAGTAAATTTCAGGTGACAACAGTAAATACTTACGATAAAAATTACAAAGAAAGTTAGAGATGAGAAGGTCTAACAGTAAAGGTTTAACCAGATGCACTTCAGGAACCTGTATGGAATTAATTGGATGGGTCTATTGTATTTATAATTTTAAAAATGACGGTTTTGAAAAGAGAAGGCCAGCATTCTAACAAATACAGCATAATGTTTCCTAAAGCGTTCTGACTTCCTTCTGTGAAGGAATCTGCATGTATGGTATGCCTGCATGTGTGGTACAGCTGCATGTCTGGTACACCTGGAAGTGTGCAGGTAAGCTGCATGCGTGATATGGCTGCATGTGTGGTACAGCTGCATGTCTGGTATACCTGCATATGTTCAGTTAAGGTGCATGTATGATACGGCTGCATGTGTAGTATAGATGTTGCCACCTCAGGCGTTTGTGTCTGCTCATGCTACAAAGCTGAGGAAGCAAAAAGTAAATAGACAAAGCATCATGTTAAAAATAGAAATCAGCACATTTGAGAAATAAATATAATAAAATAAGCTCAAAATGCTCTTATTGTTAAATGAACAAATTCCAATGTCACCGACTTTTCTTCTTGACTTAGTTTTTGTTAAATAAGTCATCTGCAACATAGAAGTTCTGTCATGCCCATTTACAGATATTGCTATGATTTTCTGACAAAAATATACAGAATATATTGAGTACTTAATATGTGTGAAATGCTATTTTAAGCATTTTATAGTGTACTGTCTAATTTAATCCTCTCTCTCTCTCTCTCAGAGTTAGATAACAGCATCTTCATGTTACAGAATAGGAAATACTGTTTGGAGATACTATGTTTTTTTTCTCAATTCACAGAGTAAGTAGTAAGCCTGGAAGTCAAAATTTAGGGTCTCTGACTTCAGGTCTTCAGATTCCTTATTTTTAGCATTACACTATGATCTCCTTTTCCTAAATGACTCCATTAATCAACAATTCTGCACGAATAAAATTTCTAATGCATTCTTTCAGTTTGTTTTGTGGTATTACAGCAAAATACCTGAGACTGGCTAATTTATAATGAACAGAAATCTATTGGCTCACAATTCTGGAGCCTGGAAAGTCCAAAACCAAGTTGCCAGCATCTGGCAAAGGGTAAGAGATGGTAAGAAGGCTCAAGGTCATGCTTTTACAACTGCACCAATCCCATCCACAGGGCCCACATGGGTTAGCACCTCTGAAAGTTCCCGCCTCTTAATGCCATCACAACGGCAACCAGATTTCACCCTGAGTTTTGGAGGGAACAAACATTCAAACAATAGTACATACATTTTTATTTTTTTTAACTGCAGTAAGATACACATAACATGACAGTCCCCCAGTCCAAGCCCTAGCAATGGGAGTGAGGAAGCTTTCAAGATGACAGCATCCTTGCACCACAGGGTCTGCCTGTATCCTCATGGGAGATCTGAAGCCAGAAATGCATGTCCACGCCCCATCAAATTCCTGGCCTATAGAACATGTCAAAGACAATACATTATTTCTGTCCCATGTGTGGTACAGCCGCACGTGTGGTACAGCCGCACGTGTGGTACAGCCGCATGTGTGGTATAGCTGCATGTCTGCTGCACCTGCATGTGTGCACTTAGCTGCATGTGTGGCACAGCTGCATGGGTGGCACAACTGCATATGTGGTACAGCTGTATGTCAGGTATGGCTGCATGTCTGCTATACCTGAATGTGTGCACTTAAGCTGCTTGTGTGGTATAGCTGCGTATATGGTACAGCTTTCCACCTTCATGGAACGTGACTAACAGACAAGGGGCAGCAAACTCAAAATAAATAATTTCATCCCCGGCTTCCGAGTCCTCAGAAATTCCCTCAATACTTCCTTTCTGTGGTTTGGTAGCATGAACCACAGTCACATCATTTGAAGTCACATAATATTAAAACGATTTGTTATATAGCACCAGATACCTTTAAAAATCCATCATATTGGTTTTTCTATCTTTGTAATAATCATGTGATGTGGTCTAAGGACAATTATCCTCATTTTAAAGACTTAGGGACTTAGAGGAATGAGAAAATTCTGAGTGGGGAAGTAGCTGAGCAAACTAAAAACCATCCTAAGTTCAGCATTGTTTTCACATGAAGGAACTTCTGATAGTGTTATCATTGCTAGTGCATATCCTCTTCTCCAATTGTGTAACCCCAGAAGTTTCTGACAGAACAAACAAGAGATATTGGAAGAAGNTACAGCCGCATGTGTGGTAAAGCTGCATGACAGCTGCCACTGCATGTGTGCACTTAGCTGCATGTGTGGCACAGCTGCATGGGTGGCACAACTGCATATGTGGTACAGCTGTATGTCAGGTATGGCTGCATGTCTGCTATACCTGAATGTGTGCACTTAAGCTGCTTGTGTGGTATAGCTGCGTATATGGTACAGCTTTCCACCTTCATGGAACGTGACTAACAGACAAGGGGCAGCAAACTCAAAATAAATAATTTCATCCCCGGCTTCCGAGTCCTCAGAAATTCCCTCAATACTTCCTTTCTGTGGTTTGGTAGCATGAACCACAGTCACATCATTTGAAGTCACATAATATTAAAACGATTTGTTATATAGCACCAGATACCTTTAAAATCCATCATATTGGTTTTCTATCTTTGTAATAATCATGTGATGTGGTCTAAGGACAATTATCCTCATTTTAAAGACTTAGGGACTTAGAGGAATGAGAAAATTCTGAGTGGGGAAGTAGCTGAGCAAACTAAAACCATCCTAAGTTCAGCATTGTTTTCACATGAAGGAACTTCTGATAGTGTTATCATTGCTAGTGCATATCCTCTTCTCCAATTGTGTAACCCCAGAAGTTTCTGACAGAACAAACAAGAGATATTGGAAGAAGAATGGCATGATCACCAGGTTTCATTGAAAGAGCACAGTGATGATTGCTTGAGTTTACCCGCTATCCTCCTCGTGCTCCTCACTCCGGTACCAGTCTCCAGCTTCTTGGCCACAGGGCTGGAGGTATGATCTGGACCATTAAATCTTTCAGTGACCAAACATGGTCTAAGACTAAGCATCGTTGGAGGTCTTCTAGAGAGTTTTTCAAACGAGAACTGGTGGAGTAGATCCATTTTTGTCTTCACCCATGAAGCTAGGAGGTGAGAAACCACAGTATCTGTGGCTGTGCTCACTGTCATGGAAGACTGTGCAAACAGTCTTCCACCCTCATGGAGTCTGACCGGCAGCCAAGGGCCAGAAAACTCAGAATAAATCATCTCACCCCCAAGTTCAGAGTCCTCAGAAATTCCCTCGACACTTCCTTTCTGCGGTTTGGTAGCATGAACAAAAACTTTCCCCTTTGACACAGCTTAATCATTGCTTTCACTTTTAACCAAGATTCTGGAATCAAACAAATAGCTTCTGTATGTGGAAATATTGCCACAAATCAGTCATGGTGAGAAGTGCTTCCAAAAATGAAATTTTAACCCTAATGACAACTATGCAAAGAAAGTTTCATTGTTATCTATTAATAGTAACAACAATGCAAAAATAAATATTGTTATATTGGCAGGTGCACGTGACTGGCAAGTATTAAGAAACTTTCCACACAGTTGGTAATCAGCTGAGCCAGGTTGTAAACACAGATATCTCTGACCTCAATACCCATGACTTGAATGTAATAATAGCAATCCCAGTTGAATCTGAAACAGATCTACATGCTTAACATATTGGAAGTAAAAAAGATGAACTAAATACTAAGCTTTAAAGAATGCTTTGTAAGCAGCGTCCACATGCTTTTTAAAGTAAGTTTTTAAAGAAGATCTGTTCGAGACATTGGTCATGCTTTGTGTTCACCAAACACATAAAACTCTACAGGATACCCAAAGAGATTGCTCCTGCAACTTACCAACCCCAGCATGCAAAGCCATAATAACACCTAGCAAACCGCCTGGTGCTCCGGAAGCCCTCCATGACCCAAGGCAAAAAGAAAACAACGAAAATGAAATTGCTGGAGTTCACATGGATTAACAAAATTCGGTATTTTTACAACGTTCCTCTGCCTTTCAGAATATTTTATTTTGTTGTATTTTATTACCGTTTATACTTTCTTTTTTAAAATTTTTAAAATTTTATTATTATTATTATACTTTAAGTTCTAGGGTACATGCGCATAACGTGCAGGTTTGTTACATATGTATACTTGTGCCATGTTGGTGTGCTGCACCCATCAACTCGTCAGCACCCATTAATTCGTCATTTATATCAGGTATAACTCCCAATGCAATCCTTCCCTCCTCCCCCCTCCCAATAATAGGCCCCGGTGTGTGATGTTCCCCTTCCCCAGTCCAAGTGATCTCATTGTTCAGTTCCCACCTATGAGTGAGAACATGCGGTGTTTGGTTTTCTGTTCTTGTGATAGTTTGCTAAGAATGATGGTTTCCAGCTGCATCCATGTCCCTACAAAGGACGCAAACTCATCCTTTTTTATGGCTGCATAGTATTCCATGGTGTATATGTGCCACATTTTCTTAATCCAGTCTGTCACAGATGGACATTTGGGTTGATTCCAAGTCTTTGCTATTGTGAATAGTGCCGCAATAAACATACGTGTGCATGTGTCTTTGTAGTAGAATAATTTATAATCCTTTGGGTATATACCCAGTAGTGGGATGGCTGGGTCATATGGTACATCTAGTTCTAGATCCTTGAGGAATTGCCATACTGTTTTCCATAATGGTTGAACTAGTTTACAATCCCACCAACAGTGTAAAAGTGTTCCTATTTCTCCACATCCTCTCCAACACCTGTTGTTTCCTGACTTTTTAATGATTGCCATTCTAACTGGTGTGAGATGGTATCTCATTGTGGTTTTGATTTGCATTTCTCTGATGGCGAGTGATGATGAGCATTTTTTCATGTGTCTGTTGGCTGTATGAATGTCTTCTTTTGAGAAATGTCTGTTCATATCCTTTGCCCACTTTTTGATGGGGTTGTTTGTTTTTTTCTTGTATATTTGTTTGAGTTCTTTGTAGATTCTGGATATTAGCCCTTTGTCAGATGAGTAGATTGCAAAAATTTTCTCCCATTCTGTAGGTTGCCTGTTCACTCTGATGGTAGTTTCTTTTGCTGTGCAGAAGCTCTTTAGTTTAATTAGATCCCATTTGTCAATTTTGGCTTTTGTTGCCGTTGCTTTTGGTGTTTTAGACATGAAGTCCTTGCCCATGCCTATGTCCTGAATAGTATTCCCTACGTTTTCTTCTAGGGTTTTTATGGTATTAAGTCTAACATTTAAGTCTCTAATCCATCTTGAATTAATTTTCATATAAGCAGTAAGGAAAGGATCCAGTTTCAGCTTTCTACTTATGGCTAGCCAATTTTCCCAGCACCATTTATTAAATAGGGAATCCTTTCCCCATTTCTTGTTTTTCTCAGGTTTGTCAAAGATCAGATGGCTGTAGATGTGTGGTGTTATTTCTGAGGACTCTGTTCTGTTCCATTGGTCTATAGCTCTGTTTTGGTACCAGTACCATGCTGTTTTGGTTACTGTAGCCTTGTACTTTCTTGAAAGGTTTTACGACCACAGCTCTGCATTCAAAGACATGAAATTGCCATATTTTCCCTTCTTTTACTTCTTTTCTTTTTTCAAATATCTACAATGCTGGTGTATTACTAAACCTTCATTTCAGAAAATGTTGGTCAAAAGCCAGAATATTGATTGCCATAACTACTAGTTAGACCACATTAAATCAGGCAATGGTAGTCAGTTTGGAAAATAAAGCAACATGACGTGGGAGTAGTCGTTAAGAAAATGATGTAGATTTGTCACAGTTCTTTCAGTGAACGATCTCTTCCTACCCTTTTTTTTAGAGAAATAAAATAAACTCAATCACTACATTTTACCAAATGGGACCAAGCTCTCTGTGCGGTTGGAATTGCCTTCTCCTTTACTCTCTCCCAGCCTGTAGGTTTTCTTTTCCTTTTCATCTTTTTCTTTCTTAACAAATCAGGTATGCCAAAATTTTGTTATAATTTATTATTACTGAATTTGAAAAAATTAACTATTTAGCAAGTGCTGAAAATGGCTTTCAAAGGCTGTCAAGCATTTTGCAAAACTTGTGCTTCCGTAATTCAGAAATCTGTATTTTAAGGAACATTTTATGTTTCTGTTTGATTTACATTTAAAATATTAACCAAAATTTTTGTGAGGCCTGCTTGATATATTGAGTTGTATATTTATTTTCTTTGCAAGATTGTTTCATCTTTAAGCATTATTTGCTGAACCAAAAGAACAGGAAAGAATACCGTGCCTTTTGTCAGAAATACCAAGCCTGAACATTTTGAATTAGTTATAGACTAGTCCAACTCTGCTTTAAACCTTAATAGACTTATAAACAGCAAGGGAAAGCAGGAGATCTAGCATAATAACTTTAGAAAACTGGAAAGTATTTTAATAACAAGAAGTTTCTACTGTTTAAAACTTTACATTAGCAGGAATCTGTCTATATGAGTCACAATCTTTATTTAGCCAAGATTACAACTGAGAGTAATTCGAAAAGCGACTTTTGAAGTCACTTACGGAGCATGAAGTAATCTACATCTCCACACCTACTCAGCATGCACAATTGTCACTGCTAGTCTGATAAAATATTCTTATTCTACCAAACAGCGAAGCTTATACAAATGTTTTCTCTTTCCTCATCTCCAGCCAGTCATTCATCTTTTAAAATTTGAAGAACATTTTCTGTTATTGTTTCCTAGGATAAGCAGAAAATATTCCATCTCAGGTAGGAGTGTAAGTGGAGGTCTCTAAATCTCAAACAAACAAACAAACAAACAAAACAAAACCACAAAAAAAAACACAAAAAATTCCAACCAGGCAAACAACAACAATGAAAATACTTTTCTATCTCTGAGCAATTCTCTTTTTTTTTTTCGTTTATTTGCTTGATATATATTTCTTTTTTTATATGTATAGATACTTTAAGTTCTAGGGTACATGTGCACAACGTGCAGGTTTGTTACATATGTATACAGGTGCCATGTTGATGTGCTGTACCCATTAACTCGTCATTTACATTAGGTATATCTCCTAATACTGCCCCTCTCCCTTCCCCCCACCCCACCACAGGCCTCGGTGTGTGATGTGATCTCCTGGGTAATTCTCATTCACCTGTGCACCCAGCAGATGTCGATCCATGAGTGGATTCCGATATTGATCCTGATTCTAAGCATCTGTGTATTAATTTTAAGAAAATTAAATTAATACACATAAAAACTACTCTGAAATCTAAATATTCTAAATCTATTATTTATAATATTGTTATTCTAAATAATAGTGAAGAAAAACAAATTACAAGAGGATTCCATGGATCCTCTGAAAGCTAAGGCAGGAGGTGAAGGGTAAATGCCTACCTGCGCAGGCCGGGGGAAGTAAAGAGAGTGGCTGGGAGGTGGCACCACGCACAATGCTCAACATGAGTCCCCCACAGCCACCCCTCACTCCTGGTCCTGGCCCATCTAATACTAGTGCACATGACTAGTTAAGGACTAGTATAACCTGGTAGTTAACAGTCAGGTTTTGCCAGAACCCCATTTTTCTGATTCTAAGTCTGGTTAATTGTCCACTACCTACTTCATTCCAAGTTTTCAAATGGAATGTCACCATGTTGAAATTTATTTTAAGCTTGTCAGATAGAAAGCCTCCCATTAATGGTTAAACAAAGTTATCTTAGACTCTATTACGATGTTTTGCAGAGTTCAGAAGCATGTGAAGACGTTTAAAAAAATTAAAAAGCTTCTTTCAAAAAGAATTGATTAAACAGTAATTTCTAAGTTTCATGCAAATCATCTGAACTGCCTAAACCAATAACACTGGTTATTATACTGCTTTTAGAACACAAATTAAACATAATGACCTCAAAAGATTGCAGATAAGAAGATGGAAAGGTTATACGAGATACTAATTATTAAAAGGAGATATAATTAAAGTAATAGATGAGTAGACTTTAAGGCAAGAGGCAATTCATAATGATGAAAATATATTCTATAAGAAATATATAATAAATCTAAATTTATAGGCAACTAATAATATAGCTCCAAAATATATAAAGCAAAATTTAAATAAGTAAAATTGATGTAAACATATTCACAAGTCAAAGAGTATATCATACTGTCTTAGGGGCTAATTTAATAAGTATTCAAAGTAATCATTAAGAATATAGAAAATGTAAGTGATATGATTCATGAAGTTGATCCAACTGACATGTAGAGAGCACTGCAAACAGGAGCCTTATCAGTAATTACATCATTAATTATTATTAATAATTTAATAATTATTGAGGTATCAAACTATTAGAAAACATAGAGATTAGTCTTCATAATCTCAGATTCAGCAATTAAGTATTATATTTGACACCAAAAGTACTAACAACAAAAGAAAAAAATTGATAAATTGGAATTTATATAAATTAAAGATGTTTATATTTAAAGGACACTATCAAGAAATTCAAGACTCCCCACAGAATGGATAAAATATTTACAAATCTTATATCTGATAATTGAATTGCATCCAGGACATACAAAGACCGTATACAACTCAGTAATCAACCCAATTTAACAATGAGCAAGACTTTTGATAGGCATTTCACCAAAAACGTGAATCAGCTAATAAGCATATGAAAAGATGCTCAACATCTTCAGTCATCAGAGCAATGCAAATCAAGAGAACCATGACATTCCACCTCATATGATCTAGCAAGCCTGTAATAAAAAAAAACACAGACCAAAACCAAGTGTTGGTCAGGGCGTAAGGAAACTGAAACCCTCATGCACTGCTAAATGGTGCACTTAGAAAAACACCATGGTAGTTCCTCGAAATCCTTAACACAGTTACTGTATTACCCAGTAGTTCCACTGCTAGACCAAGAGATATGTAAATATTTGTTCACACAAAAACTTGCACACAACTAGTGTTAGCATCATTATTCATAAAGTCCAGAAGTGAAAACAATCCAAATATCTACTCATAAGTGAATAAGCAAAATACGGTAAATCTTTACAATAGAGCTTTATTTGACAATGAAAAGGAATTAAGCGCTGATGCACGCAGCAGCCTACAGGAACCTTGAAAACATTCTGTTAAGTGAAAGAAGCCAGACATAAAACCCTACATTTCATACGCTTCCATTTATATGAAGTATCAAAAATAGACAAATATTTAGGGATAAATACTTGATTAATGGCTAACTAGTTTTGCTGGGGGAACAAATGGAAAGTGATTGCCCAAAGTTTTAGAGCTGATTAAATTGTTTTAAATGATATTATTGTAATGGTTACATAATTGTCTATGTTAAACTATTGTAAACTGTAAATAGGCTAATCTCATAATATGAAAATTACATCTCAACATAATTGTTTTTTAAAAGAAAAGTAAAAACCCATATAATAATGAGCTTTCAAAATATGTGAGATAAAACATGACAGGTAGAAAGGAGAAATTAGAAAATCCATCAAATTAGAGGTTTTTATTCATTCTCTCAATTGATAGAATGGATGGAGAGAAAAACATTCAGATACAGTAAGATTGAAACAACACAATTAACTTCTTGGTACAATAAATATATACTACACATCTAAAGATTGGAAGGTGATATTCTTCAGAAGCACACAAAGGACGTTTAGAAAAAGGGGCCACTTGTCAAGATATAAAACGACTTTTTAAAGTCACTATTATTCAGTGCGTACTCTCTGCTTTCAAGTATCTACCTTTAAAACAATCTGATTCTTTACTGTACATCAAACTCCAATGAATGGCTTTTTGAAACACATTTTTTGGACCCAACCAAATTTCTGCCTTAGGAAGTGTAAGGTGAGGCCCATATTTGCATTTCTAGCAAGTTCTCAGGTGATGCTTATGTTGCTAATCAAGGGAGCACGTTTTAAGAAACATAGCTCTTAAATACGCATTCACAAATTTAAAAATACGCTTCCAAATATCATATATTATATGTGAAGCACTTGAAATAAAAAATACTTTAAAATACATAATAATAAAAGTTCTACACACCAAAAAAGTGGGGATACAACTAAAGAGTGTCTTAAGCGTATATTTAAAGCAAACATAGCTATATGGGTAAATAGGAATGACTGAAAATTAATGAGTCAGGCATCCGGTACAGGAAGTAAGCAAAATAGCTGCAGAATACACTCAAAGATGCAGGAAAAAGGAAGTAATAAGTATGAAAGCAGAGATTCATGAAATAGAAAACAAAGATACAATTGAGATCATTCACGGTGCCAGATTCTTTGTTTTGAAAGTGTAATAAGATGGACAAACCTCTGGCAATGACGGTCAAAGTAAAAATAAAGAGAAAATGTGCAAATAACCAATACTAGAAATGAAAATGGGAATTATCACTGCATGTAATAAAGACTAAAATGATAACAGACTATTATGAAAAAATGTGCCAGCGCATTTTAAAACCTAGGAAACACAGAACATTTTCTTGAAAAGTATGAATCTCCAAAACTGATTCAAGTATTAGAAGACAGCCCATAATAAAAAAAACTTTTAGAAAACTCCAAGCACAGCACTTCAATAATGTGTAGAAGGAATTACCGAAAGCGTATGAAATAATAAAACAAAACAAAATTATTAATATAGTCAGAAACAATACCAGTTTCCAAGTTTCACCACACCTGTTAAAAACATATAAGGGCCTTCTGGTAAGGAAAGGAAAAAAATACACAAAATGTGTCAGAATCAAAAAGGGAAAATACACAATGGTCATTATTCACATGTAATATGATTGTTTAGGTAGCAGTCACAAAAACTGCTACAGACAAATCTCTAGAATATTGGAAATTATGCTAGGTTACACACTATAAGATTACTACTTAAAGTAATAGGATTTTTATACTGAAATAGAAAACATATCACAAGTTTGTCATTTGTAATAGAAAACCTATTTGTAACTAACAATATATTTTAAAATGCATGTGTAAATATACTATGGAGAAGAATGAAACTTTATATTGAACACGTTAAAGGAAGTTCATATAAATTAAAAGATAAAACATGCTTATGCATAAGGAGACATAATGTGAGAAAGATACCAGCTTTTCCCAAATTGACCTGTGTATTCAACGGCATTCCACAAGTACTCTGACTGTTTTTCGTTTGTTTTCGGAGGGGTTTTGTTTGTTTTGATGGTATCAAGTAAGCTGATTCTAACACAAAGCAACAGAAGTTAACAACAGGCAAGATATTTCTCTGGATTTTAAACTCCTTATCCTGGAGTTCAGGAGTTCATGCCTTACAAGCCCAAATTGTCTTCTTCAGAGGTTTTGCTCGGGGGATGGTGCGTAGCTTTCCGCTTTCTCTGTGTCCTCTCTCAATGACTTCACAACATCCACTATGCAATCTCTTGTATGATGGTTGTTTTTGTATCTTTCTTGCCATTTCTACTTGATTATAAACGTTTCATGAAAAAAGACCAAATGTAATTATCTCTGGATCTTTTATAGAAGACTCACACTCACTCATCCTCTGTTCCGGAAATGCTTCCTGCATGCTTGGCCTCGTTCTGGGTCCTAGGGACACAAAAGTCAACAAGACATGCAAAACTGCTCTCTCGCGAACTTATATTCTAGAGGGGCTACTTAGGTAAACATTTAATGAATGAAGGGATACAGATTTAAATGCCCAAGAGTAAAAATTATTTTGCTCTAGAATATATCAGACAAGTAAATGTAACAAAACATATAAAAACTATGCTTCCTAAAACTATTAGTATTACATATAATTAGAATAATAGAATGTTAAAGCTAGAAATTAGCTCAGATATTATTTAATCAGGTAACTTCCATTTTCAGATGAGGGAAAAAAGGGCTCAGAGAGTGCAAGAGGATTTGTTTTGTTTTAGGGCATTTGACTCTGGATATTTTTTCATTAGGACTAAAATGTATTTTTTGGAGGAAAGAACTTAGACGATGAATACAGTTAGATAATGAAATCTTGCATGAAGGGTTGAATTTCATTATCGGTGTGCATAGGATGGTTGATCTGATTCCCACATGAGGCCTCAGTGTCTCTCGCGTGCCTGGCTGAAAGAAGACCGTCAAGTGCTAACAAAAGGCTCTTCTTTTATGTTGGAGCAGTTATATCAGAAAAACAAGAATGCTACAATCTCTTTGAAATAAGTCAAGAAACAGCAAAAGTGAAGTTTTTCGATAAGCTATATCTAGCCAGGCATGGCGATGTGCACCTGTGGTCCCAGCTACTCAGGAGGCTGAGGCAGGAAGATCAGTTGAGCACAGAAATTGGAGGCTCTATGAACGTGCCTGTGAACAGCCACTGCACTCCAGTCTGGACTGCATAGGGAGATCTATCTCTTAAAATCACTTTTAAAAGGACTTGTGGTTGGAGAGAAGGTGTGAGAACCAAGTTACATAAAAATGACCCAATTCAAAGGCAATCTACATGACCTTCTCAGGTCCCAGCAGGACAGGGACGGCCTTCATTGTGTTAGTCACTAGAGCAGAACCTGAGGCCTTCGCAGATGCATAGTTACCACTTAGTCACCACTTAGAGAACTGCATAATTCACTAAGAGGGTGAAACCTGTTCTCACTGGTTTGTGAAATTTATCCTATATGCATTTATTTTCCTAAAAAATCCTGGAATATTTGCTGAGGTTCTTAAAGCAGATGAAAAACCAAGCCAAATCATTATTTGTGCAAAAAAAAGCATATTTACTATTAAATTTTATTTATTATGGCAGGCACTTTTAAGTACAGACATATTTTCTGAATTGTTGAAACACATTATGGTATCCTAAATATGAAGTTCTTTGCTTTGTAATATTATATGAGAACAGTTAAAGTGTTATTCAAGCGGTTTAGAAGTATAGAGATATAAATAGAATTTCTCATCATTTCTAAAATCAGGTATAGTAGTCCTTAGTCCTTATCTAAATTGTTACTACAATGCCTATCTAAAAGTTTTTCATAATGAGCTCAATCCTATTCAAGATTATAATTTATCTATGAGCATCATGTATTAAAACAAGATCCTCAAT
Source organism: Rhinopithecus bieti (assembly GCF_001698545.2). NCBI lineage: Eukaryota > Metazoa > Chordata > Mammalia > Primates > Cercopithecidae > Rhinopithecus > Rhinopithecus bieti. Next base: position 999,999 of record NW_016812757.1, read on the forward strand.
ACCAAATGTGACTAAGCTTAATTTTAAAATATCTCGTTAATTTGCAGTAATGAGATGTAATGAATATTTATGGAAGGTTTTTTCTGTACCTATTAATTTGCCATGATGTGTCACTGATAAACTAGTCCTCTAAGCTGAAGCCAAGGGATGTCGAAGTGAAAAGTATATAAAATAATGTTCAATAACTACCACTTGAGATTCCAATATTTGGTGTTAAAGGTAGTATGTTTTCTGCAAATGAAAGTTTACTATGTAATACACTGAATACACCACAGGGAGTGAAGTTATTTTCTCTGCACACACAGTTTATTACTTTTAAATATCATTGCTCTCTTTCTCTCCTACTTCACCAACAAGGCAGAACACAGTGTTTCTCCTTCAGCAGAAACCAGTTGTCTTCACTTCTTATTAGATCAAAGGTCATTTGGATGCCAACGAAAGGAAGTGGAGTATCTGCAAACCACCAGCATGTTTTGTTCAAGGGTTTGAAGATGTGTTAGGCCTGGCTCCACACTGGTCCGATGTTTTGGCTGAGTGCATTCTGTGGGACCTGGGCTGTGCCGTCCTGGTTGTCATTGTACCACTAACAGTCACCGAGAACATATCCTTGCAGCTACCAACGGTATCTTCATGTGCCTCAAAGCAGCAAACTATAATGAATTATTTAGTGTTTTCTACAAAAGACCAATTTAAACATATGGTCATCCGCAAATTTTCCTGATTGATGAATCTTGAAGAAAACTTCTTCCTAAATACTGAGGTCTTAATTCTGGTTATTACCAGTTTAAAACAGACTGGCCTTCAGCTTAAGTCAAGTTAATCACAACCCAAATGCAATTTTTATGCCCTAACCAATAATTGTGTCCAGAATCAGAACACTCAAAAATTTGTAACAAGAAGCTATAAAACTATGGTCTTCTTGACATAAACCTTTTGTGATAACGAGGGACATTTTCACATAAGTCATAAAGACCTGAATTACTGACTGTGAAGCAGGGTTATTTGAAATCATCAATTTTGCAAATTAAGGGATCTATATAGAAATATATTTTTACTTTGGCTCAAGAATAATCTATTAGAAGGAACTTGATATTAATTTTGAAATTATAATATAGTAGAGTAAAAGCTTTTAATTTTGTAGTACAAATGACCAAAAGCTCCTTTTATTTTCAAATAAAAAGACAAAACTATTGATTTAATTTAGATTTTGACAAGTTAAGTAGAAATGTTTAAGATTAGTTTAATAGCCAACAGAAAGACAAAATTAGGGCACAGAGCACAGAAACCAATAAAGAAAATGGAATGAAGGGAAAAAAAGTCATTCTAAGAGAAGGTGAGACATAAAACAGGAAGATAAACAGGATAAAAAGAAAGTTAAAGAATGAGATAAGAGAAACTCATTAAGTAATTATGATGGATACGAATAGACTAAATCACCCTATTAAAGGAAAATTTTGAGGCAGGGCATGGTGGCTCAGGTCTGTAATTCCAGCACTTTGGGAGGCCGAGGCAGTCAGCTAACCTGAGGTCAGGAGTGCAAGACCAGCCTGGCCAACATAGTGAAAACCTGTCTCTACTAAAAATACAAAAATTAGCTGGGAATGGTGGCATGTGCCTGTAATCCCAGCTACTCGGGAGGCTGAGGAAGGAGAATTGCTTGAACCTGGGAGGCAGAGGTTGCACTGAGTCAAGATCACACCACTGCACTCCAGCCTGGGAGACAAGACAAGACTCTGTCTCAAAAAAATAAATAAAAGATAAATAAATGATAAATAAATATAGGAAAATTTTGGTAGACATACTGAAATCTAAAGAAAGAAGCAATTAAATTTATGATGGGCAAATGCCAACCATAACAAACAGACAAACAATCAAAATAAAGCAGGTGTTTTATACCAGGCAGCAGAAAATATCAATGGGGTTAAACAGGAATATTTTCTAACGATAATAGTTTCAACAACACAAGAAGATGTAATACTAAGCTTGTCTGCACTCTTAAAATAACACAAGGTAGAAACTATAAGAAAATAGGTCATTTATAGTAACAATGAAACAAAATTTGAAATAAGAATAAACATAAATTTGTAAAATTGCTATGATGGAAACATTGGAATATTCCTAAAAAAAAAAAGACAAAATTATGTTAAAACAAATGATAAGGTTTCTCATATAACATATAAGAATATATGTTAAAGTTATATAAGAAACTGAGATTTCCAGTGTCAGAAAGAAAAACAGATACAGATATATAACAGCATATAAGAAGTTAAGAAAATACCCTGAAATGTTAAATTTAAATTGGAAATGTGACTATGCGGTAAGGATCTTTTATTAAAAATAACTCCTAGCTCTCTTTGCTGAAAGAACCTAAAAGAAACAAACATTAAAAGTAATCAGAACCACTAGTATCTAAATCATTGTTTCTAAATACCATTTTCCAGTAAATGAACTAAAAAACACTTGGAGAAATTCTAAGACAGAGGACTTATCCTGGAATGTCTTGTTCCAGAAAACAGCAAGATACAAAAAGCCAAGGAGGGTATGTTTAAAGGACAAAAGAGTTAGATTAAAGTTGCCTCTATTGGCCAAATGTGGGATAAATCAACATCAAAAGTGAATACTCACTGTATTTTATCATGCCACATTGAATCAATAGAAAGCCATGTGTTTGTGGCGATGTGAGGTTGGGGTAGGGTGGAGAATGCACAGCATTTGACATCGTTACTGGTGACAACTAGATGTTTTTCTTGCATTTCAGGTAGAACTATCGTAGTTCATCCCAGTTCATGAAGAAAAAAATTTCTCTTTGCAGAAAAAGACTAGTCCATAAACGTGGAAGAAGCTAGAAAACATCCTCTTTCAACTTGAAAAAAAAAAAAAAAAAAAAAACAATTGATTCAGTCAAGAATTATCAATTACTAACGGACACTAAAGTCATTTTCTGAACACTTGTTGGGAAGGCTATTTCCACAGCTCCAAAGGTTAGTTCTACTTGTTAATTGGAAAGGAAAACAAAACAAAACATAGCATTATAATTAAGCTTCTCAATCTTCACCAAGTTATCAGACTTAGCACCATAAATAATGAGGCATGTGGCGCCATGCGCCTCCAACGCAGTTTAGCGCCACTTACACAGCATTGCCTACCTTCCTAGTGATGAAAGAAAAACTTCAGCTGAATTCAATTTACAGGAGTTTAATTGAGCAATGACTGATTCGCTAATCCGGCTGACCCCAGAATCACAGCAGATTCACAGAGACTCCAGGGATGCCTCATGGTCAGAACAAATTTATAGACAAAAAAGGTAAAGTGTTGTACAGGAATCAGAAGTGGGGCACAGAAACAGTGGGATTGGTTACAAGCTGGTCTTTGCCCTATTTGAATGCATTTTGAACATTCAGCAGTCTACGAGTGGTTGAAGTATGGCCGCTGGATTGGCCAACACTCAGCTATTGTGACAGGTGCACACTACTAAGTTAGGTTTTCAGTTTTGTCTGACAATTAAGAGAGGTTACGGTCCATCTGCAAGGCCTCAAATACAGAAGTACACAGTCCTTCTCAGGTCATGTTTAGTTTGCTTCGACACTCGTTTTCTAGGCTGCCTTAACCAAGGGCAGTCACAGACTGGGTTGCTTCAAGCACGTCAGGAATCAAGACATCAGCAGCACCATGCTTCCACCGAAACCTGTAGGGCAGGTCTTCCTTGTCTCCCCAGGTTTTGGAGGGGTGCTGGCAATCCTTGTCAGCCCCTGATTTGCAGCTGCTTACCCCTCATCTCTGCCTTTGTCATCAGGTTGTTCTCCCTGAGCAGATTCGTCTTCACATTTTCTTACAGGGGCCATCGTACTCCCATATGACCTTATTATAACTAATTACATCTACAGTGACCCTATTTCCAAATAAGGTCATAATCTAAGAAGGTGAGTGCATCTTTTTTGAGGAGGCACAATTCAATCAATAACACGGTTTCTCGCCGAACTGGTTCAACCTGATTCTAACCAAATAAACTAACGTCTAGTTTACAGGACATTCTTGAGTTACAGAATTATCTGCCAGAACGACTTAGAACCACTCAGCCTTTAGATGTTCTTCAGGACAATACTCCTGTGTTCTTCAAATTTCAATGTTTTGCCAAACAATAGTAAGTATAAATTAAAAATGTAGGGAATTTTCTAGATTAAAAGAGGCAAAAGAGAAATGAAATCCAAATGAATTGAATAAAATTTGATCAGATTCTCATCCAATACAAAAGCCATCAAAACAATATTTTGGATAATTGGAAAATTTAAATATGGGCTTGGTATTATAAATTATGAAGGAATTACTGTTATTATTCAAAGCATAAAAATGGTATTGGGTTGCTCTAGGGGACTATTTTATTTTTATGCATGGATTGTCATCATGTATATAATTTGCTTTCAATAAATGAGTAGGAAAAAACATACATATAAAAATAGATCAATGGATAAATATAGCAAAGAGCTAAAAGATACTGAGCCTGAGAAACAGGCTACTTTGTGTTCATTGTAGTCTTTCCCCAGCTTTCTCTTTGTTTAAACATTTCAAAATAAAAAGTTGGGGAAAAAAGAATCACTAAAAATTTTATTGCCTGTGAAAACAATTTATGCTACAAGTAGGGTAACTGTTATCATAACCCCAAATAGCATGTGAGGGAACCATTTCTTTTCTTTAATTAGCTTTTCTGAGTGTTATTCTTCCAGGAAGACAGTCTGCAGGTATCCAGAGCTTCTCTCCTGTGCTGCCCTGAGTAGTGAGCTGCCCTGGTGACTCCCAAGAATTTTTGACCCCAGAATCAGAGATTATAATTGCAAATGTAGAAATACATTGCTGGAGGGTTTCTTTCTCTCTTTAAGGAATACAAAATATATTTATTTTTAAAAAAATCATTTAAAATGTGTTTATATACCAAAAGTTAAGGAAAGTAGATGTATTTTAACCTCCTGCTAGGTGAGAGATCCTGTCTTGAGTCTATTGTCTATTGAATTCTAACAATTTTAAACAAGATTGACGTAAATTTTTATGTAAGAAAAGCCTGAAACAGAATTTAAGAAACGTGCCAACGTTCACCTGTCTGGACATGGCAGATGTGGCTTTGATTTGTGTCCAAATCTCTCTCTCTGTCCAAATCCTGTGATTTTCCCAGTGTTCTTCTCTACTGGGAGCTGTTCTCCCAGCCTTTATCTTTACTGTCACCACTTGCTATTTCTATCCTTCTTTCTACCTCTTTTGTCACTCAGATCATAGGACACTGTCCCCAAGTCTTTCCTCATTCGTTTTCAAGATGAGGGTCATTTGTATATACTTTCATCTATTGATACCTCCACAGACATATATGTAACTTCCCCTAAGCACTGCAAAGGCAAACAGAAAGGATTATATGTGCAGGAGACACTATCTATTTCTCAAATAATTAGATTTTTAATTTATTATATACAAATTATTTTGATGGGAATAAATAATGCCTTAAACATATGGATGTAGGGTGGCTTTTACAACTCAATCACTCTGGTTTATTCTATAGACACTTTCCTAACCAAGACTGTCAACTCATAAGAATGTGGTCAAGGTATATGTAACCAGCCTTGGATAGAAAGTGGGGGCTGATTTCTGACATCCCAAAGATTAGAGAAATTATGTGTTGATGATAGTCCAAGGAAAGATGAAAACTTGTGCCATAATTCGGTACTTCTAACTCTGAGAAGCAGAAACTGTGGCCATGAATAAGTGGGTTTTGCTTCTCTTAGCACATGACATTCAAATTTGTTATATCAACAGATGCTTTGCAATTTTGTCTCTCTATGTGGCATGTTAATAAGTATTGTGGAGGATAATGGAAGGACCCTCCTCTTAAAAAATGTTAATTAATTGCTATTATTGGGGTTCTGTGACAATCTGCTCAGAGTTCTAGAGTCAGCCAGACTACAGGTATGAATCGCAGCATAAACCTTAGCATGTTTCTAATCTCCGAAAGCCTTTGCATGCTGCACAGGAATATGTAGTATCACTGATGTCATAGGGATTACATGGAGATTACATAACACAATACATACAAAGCAAATATAGCACTGATGAATGACAAATAAGAAGATAGTGAAGAAGACTGACAATCAAGGTGTACATGATGAGTAGGAGGTGAAGGCTAAGATGATAGTAAAGCCTACACTCTCGGCCAGTTTCAGCATCCCTTTCTGTGCTGTGTTCACAATGCAATGACCATGATGATAGCCTGGTGATGAAAAATTAGTGAGATGAAAGAAGAGAAGGCTATGCAACCAAGTGTAAAAAGGGTGTCCAAATCAAATGTGGAGTCAGCAAAGGCTTTCTGAATGAAGTGATGCTGGAGCTCAGCTTCAAGGATGGGTATGATATATGTTCAGAGAAGGTGTGCTAGGACAGCGGAGGAAGGAACTCATTCATATGCCTGGAGGAGAGACATTGGAAAACACAGTCTACAAGTGACCTAAGGAGACACTATGTGGTCGATACCCTTGAGATCTGGAGCAGTGCCCTCTTGTTAAGCTAAGTAGCCCAACTCTTCTGAGATCTATGAGACAGTAAAAGAAAGACACATATCAATAATTAGAATTACAGAATGGTTTACTTTTATTTTGACTTATTTTCATAGTCTAAGGAAATTTGTGTCAAGCATCGTGGTTCTATCATATTTGAACATCACTCTAACATTGTTGATATTGATGCTTCTTTTTCCTGCCTCATATTAGTTGATTATCCTGATAAATAGATACTGAGTAGTAGGCTACCATGAATATTGTTTCAAAACATACAGCAAAACTGGCCTTGAAAATAATGACCTCGTTGTCCCCTAGCAGCAGCCATAAAGGCAGCAGCCTGTCTTGCAGACGGCATTGCGACACAGGAATGGTTTAGAGTGAGTGATAAGGTGAGGAACTGCAGGCTGTGGGACTTCTCAAATAGGCATCACCCTTTGCTTCGGCAGAAAATAGCTAAAGTAAGCATCAGAAAGAGAATGTTTACAGTTGAGCAGTTCTGTAACAAGAAGACGGTGACTTTTCAATTCATTTTATAATCAAGGGTCCTAAGTGCAGTAGCCTCTTTTGTTTTCAACATATGAAGCTCTCCTTCAGCTGACAAACTACCTAGAGCATCATAATCAAATAAGAAACCCTTCCAGGCTAGAGAGAGGCTCAAAAAGAGAAGTGAGGTGGGCATTTTAATAAGTTATCCTTTTACAACAGCTGGAGAAGCATGTCATCTCCAGACAAGTCTCAACCACATGCGGCTAGGAATTCTATTGAGATCTTATGTAAAAATAGCTACACTCCTCAAAGTAAAACTGACAGCAACTTCTTTGTAAAATATCATATGTTTAAACAGCAGGTTTACTTTTAACGTTTCCACACCACAAATAGCCTTGGTAGGTATTGGGTACCATGGTTCTTAAAGATGTAAACATTTGATTTAGTGACATTTCAATCCTTACATTTTGTGCATTTCAATGTTCAGTTTGAAGCCAACGTTTTATATCACACACCTTTTTTGCTTGCCTAAAAAAAATGGAATATAAGAAATTACATGGGTGAATGGATGGATTATTATTTTATTGCTAAGATAAAACATTCAAAAGCAGATGTTTTGAGATTAGCTCCATTTTACCTGTGAACACCTGGCTGTCTGAGGATTTGGCTCACATTCTGTATAGGATGAGTTTATTAGCTCAGAAACTCTCTTAATCTTTGCAAGGCTCATCGTGGACAGGTAAAGATGGTTATCCCTGCTTCGTGACAGCAAAAACATGGCTCAAAAGACCTGTTGTGCTCAATGGATCTGGGACTTTAAAAAATGATGAAAGTCTTCACTTAAATGTAGGCTAAGCCACATGTGATGGTTACTTTTCTGTGTCAACTTAACTGGGCCATGATACTCAGATGTTTGGTCAAACATTATTCTAAATGTTTCTGGAGGGTGTTTTCAGATGGAATTACCATTTAAACCAGTGGAATTTTAGTAAGCAGACTGCCCTCCACAGTGTGGGTGGGCCTCCTTCAATCAATTGAAGGTCTTATTAGAACTAGGAGTGATTTTCTGCCAAGGAGGAAATTCGACCAAGCAGACGGCTTTTGGGCTCGAACTGCAACTTCTCCTTCCTGGAACTCCAGCTTGTGTTCTTACCCTGACTTGCCAGCCCCTGCCATCCTGCGAGCCATTTCCTTAAAATCTCTCTCAATAGGCAGATGATAGACAGATGAGCTACACATCCTACTGGAGAGTACTCAGGCACCACACAGCATAGTTAGCTAAAGGAATAGAAAGAGAAGTATTTTTTTACAAATGTATTTAGAAGGCACTCTCTCCTGCTGAATATTAGTGGCTGCTCTTCCATTTACACAGACAACATGACTGTTTTGTTCCCTCATCTCTGCTGTCCTCAGAGGCTAAAGCATTTGGTGCCTGAGCATCAGAGAAAACACAAACCATGCAGGAGCGGCAGCTGCAGCTGGAGACACACCGGCATTTCTCTGGGAAACCCTTTGAAGTAGGTGCTGCTTGCTCGAACCAAGCTGCCACAGCCTGCAGTTACCAAGAGTTTCTTTTAAAAGTAAATTCTCTTAATTCTCTTGCACACAGCCCAGTGAATCAGGCCCTGAGGATAATACAAAGTATTTTGTTTTCAAAACACCCAGCCTCCCTTCCTTCAGCCACATCCCCTCGTACATGAAAGGCGCCATGCTCAAGGCAGCAGGAATGCCCCAGGACATAGCTAATTCCAGAAATTCCAGCAAAATTCTGCAATCCTGTACTTCCCCAACCTCTTCACCTGGGAGACTGTCTTATTCATTTCAAATAAAAAGGAAAGCCAATTTTAAAAGTTCATTTTGAAAATAAACTTAAAAGCTCAGTCTTCTTATTCTAAGCCCTTATTAAAGACTACGTGGCCCTATGTTAGAGAAATGGCTCCTGAGAGCCCTGGACTGTGAGAGAAAAGAACGGAACAATCAATGTTTGAACGGACCACACTGTCTCTGCCTCTTCAGGTTTGACTCAGTTGGCCCATACAGTCCTATCTAATAAACAGCGCATGGGAGGAGAGAGCATCTGCTTGGGTTCCAGTGGCCACGGGTGCAAATCCTTTCCCACAACTCATAAGCTATAGGTTGGGGTCAATTAGATCAAGGACTTTAGAGTCTTTGGGTCACAGACTTCTAATTTGTTAAGTGGGAATAATAACTCCTTCCTCCGGGGTTGTGTGTAAGAATTAAATGAGAGAGTGTGTGTAACACTTGCGAATTAAATAGATAGTCACAGAAGATTAGAATCCTCCCACTTTATTAGCTGGGACTGATGGCTTTTGATAATAGACAAAGCAATCAATAGTGTAATTTCCTGTTTATCAGGGAAAATTTATGTGCACAGTGACCTAGAGAAGGATATAAGGCAGATGTATTATCATCAATAAAAAGAAACACAGATTTCCTAAGTGATGGAGGTCAGAAAGCCGATTAGTTACAAAGGCAGACCTTGAAAATACCTAAGAATGGGTTATGTGCCTGCAATTCTTCCTGCATAATGCACTGTCTCTTAAACCAACCCGCAAAGCACTTAGTGCTATATAAGGTAGACTGTAGGTGCTCCAAAAGGGCTGATTATTAATAATTGATGTTTGCCTAGGGTTCACATGCATTACCCTCTCAACAACTCTCGAAGAAGGCATGATTGCTGTAATTCCCTTGCTTTCCTACCCCGTGGCCATGATCTTCCACTCCCCGCCACTTTCGGTTAGTATCAGAAGCCGTGTTCTTCCAAGAGGGCTGGAAGTAACCCCAGCCACCAAGGTGAATCTTAATTAGCATCAATCTCTGTTGGTAATTCCACTCTCTTGCCTGTGGTTGTTTAAGAAATGAGCATATGGTACAATTCTGGTCAAAAGCAAACAAGAGAATATTTTTCTGACAGTGGAGGAGGAAGTGAGGGTCTGGAAACATTTTGCTGCTGCTGAAGGAAGCACACAAGAAGGAAACAGTCCTCTCTTCATGTCCTTTGTGTGTGGCTGTGGGAGAATTTATTACCAATTACACCCATTTTGTAGCAATGACGGGACAAACTGGAGGGGAAAAATCCCAAACATTGAGGATGGCAGAGTAGGAAGACAGGGAGAACTCTGAAAATGTTGTTATTCAGCCACTGAACTCACCCACCCCAGAATCAAATTGAGAATTTTAGTTATATAACGCAATATGTCACAACATTCTTACACTTTTAAGCCACTTGTAGTTTCTGCCTTGGCTAAAGCATTTCCTTTCTATCACCTATACTATTTAGCATTTATTCCACAAACATTAATTAAGACCAACTGTGTATCAGATATTGGAGCAGACACTATCTGATATGAAGTAGAAAAATAAATATGAAGTAGAATGTGATCCATATCCTAAAAAAATGCCTGTGGGCTTTCTGTTTCTTTGTTTATTTTATGGTGTAACTACTGTGTATCAGAGGACATTGCAATAGATTTTTGATGGGTTCCCTATCTCTAACTACCATCTCCAATTAGACTCCCAGACCCCACTGCCCTTGATGAATTATCTTTCAACAATTTAGATTCGATCACATCACTCACCTGATTTAAAATTCAGTCTCTACGGTAGTGATTCTCAAATCACATGGAAACCTTGTTAACACACACCTTAGCGGACCCACCTCCTGACTCTGAGGTTCAGTAGATCTAGGGTCGAGTCTGAGAATGTGCATTTTGAGTATATTCACAAGTGCTGCTGCTGGTGTGGGAATCACATTTGCAGACCACTGATCTATAGGATCCAGTCCATATCATTTGGAAAACATACTTGTCCCTGTGCTATGGGTCAAGGTTTTGCATCTTTTCAAATATTTATCCTTCTGGCTAGAATATGTTTTCCCATCTTAGTCAAAATCTGAACTCTTTCTCTATCTAGGATATATTATTTAGTGTTGATATTCCCCCATATACATATATGCATATTTGGCATTGATAGGCACTTCTCTATATTTTCTCTGTATTTTCTTGTGACTTTTTACATGCTTTCCATTTTACGTATTTTCACATTAATGATATATTGCCGTTGGGAGTCCACAGCCTGAGTTTCTGGTAACAAAGAATCTGGCTTACTTACTACGTTAAAATATGGATATGTTTCTTTAGGATATGTAGCATATAGAATCTACTTTTTCGGCCGGGCGCGGTGGCTCAAGCCTGTAATCCCAGCACTTTGGGAGGCCGAGATGGGCGGATCACGAGGTCAGGAGATCGAGACCATCCTGGCTAACACGATGAAACCCCGTCTCTACTAAAAAAAAAAAAAAATACAAAAAACTAGCCGGGTGAGGTGGCGGGGCCTGTAGTCCCAGCTACTCAGGAGGCTGAGGCAGGAGAATGGCGTAAACCCGGGAGGCGGAGCTTGCAGTGAGCTGAGATCCGGCCACTGCACTCCAGCCTGGGTGACAGAGCGAGACTCCGTCTCAAAAAAAAAAAAAAAAAGAATCTACTTTTTCAGGTTGGTATGTAGGCACAATATATGACACTCACTCCAGTTCTGTGTAAAAAGATTGGTGAATGTAATGTACGTGAGACAGCAGAGTGCCTTCACTTTAAATTCCATCTGAAGTTATAAGTGAAATGATGAAACAAAGTTTAATGATATATTTTTACATTCAAAATGGACCACCAAATTGTTGACTCTAGAGTAAATCAAATCATTGACCAAAAACCAAAAGGATTTATACTAAGTGGTATTGCTTTTACTTAATCCATAATATGTTTCCTAGCAAAGAGTTTTTAGTTTTAAAGGTCACCTGAAAGAATTTCATTTTCTCATTTTGAATCAGTCATCTCACTTTATTATGCCGGCACTGTTTAATAAGAATGTAGAATTTCTTAACAAATAACATCATTTTTATTCACAGTTCTTTTTTTCTTCAAGATATTAAGAGTCTCTGAAAGCTAATGAAGTTGATGAATCCTATTAACATAAATTTCACGAGGTGTGGTGACTCATGCCTGTAATCCCAGCACTTTGGGAGGCTGAGGCGGGCGGATCATGAGGTTAGGAGTTCAAAACCAGCCTGGCCAATATGGTGAAACCCTGTCTCTACTAAAAATACCAAAATTAGTTGGGCATGGTGGTGCACACTTGTAATCCCAGCTACTTGGGAGGCTGTGGCAGGAGAATCGCTTGAACCCAGGAGGTGGAGGTTGCAGTGAGCTGAGACTGCACCACTGCACTCCAGCCTGGATGACATAGTAAGACTCTGTCTCAAAAATAAATACATAAATAAAATCAAAATTTAAAAAATTAAAATTAAAATTAGAAAAATAAATGCATATGTTCATCTAAAATGTTATAATTAAATTACTTATTGATTTTAACTTCTGGGATAATATCATTATATAAACTTTTCTAATGTACAAAAGCTCCTATAATAAAGAATTAACACTGTGGCCCTTCCCTCCAAACAAAGAAAACAAAAGGAAAAACAAACATAAAACAGCCAGTACAATTCCATTCCTAGTCCACTTTCTCTTCCTTGTGTTTCTCTTATTATTTGCTTCATTCTAGGGCTTCCCTCACCCATGTATTATAAAAAAGTTTAAACTCTGTGCCACAATTTTCTTATACAGTAAAAAAAGAAACAAACATATTTTATGTGATTATTCTGAAGATTAAATGATGCAATCAACTAAAGTCATGAACTTACGTTAGGCCACATTCAAAGCCGTTCTGGGTTGCATGCACCTGGTGGGCAATGGGTTTGGACAAGCTTGTCTTAGAGTTTAAAGAAACACGGAATTAAAACCCATAGCAACAATAACATGAAAGGTGAGAGAAAGTGAAATAGGATTAAAGGCTCTGAGGTCCTAGCATTACTGGACATGAAGCGTAAGAAGTAATATGCGTTAAATTGTAATAAGATAATGATTAATATTGTAATCTGTTAAGCAGCAACTAAACAGTAAAATAATTAATTTAAGGTCTAATCCTGCATATGAAGTCTTTAGATTATATTAAGTTTGAAATCATATTCTCAACATTGTTTATTATTATTATTTCAATAGGTACTTATACAGTCAAAGTACCTTGCTTGTTATTTTGATACGTACTTACACAAAGTATAGGCAGTCTTTCACATTGCTTGTTATTTTGATACATACCTGCACAAAGTATAGGCAGTCTTCACTTTCCATGATATTGAAATAACTTTAGAATCTCTGGAAAACAATCTTAACAACAGATGATAATAATGAGAATTGTCCTTTGACCTTTAAAATTTTGTCTTATTATAAATTATAAACAAATAGGAGTATAAAACATAGCAAACCTAATATTTGGTTTGTACACTATACTATAAAGAATGAGAACCATTAAAGGGTTTTATTTCTTTTCAAAATGTATTAAGTAGTTTGAAAAATGCTGACTCTTCATCGTTGCATAGCATTTTAACTTTTATACTTTTAATATTGTGAGATATCTCCAAGAAGTCCTCTTTGAAAAATATACTGATTTAATTAACACATAAAAATTGTATGTGGGCATACTTTGCTGTATTGCAACTTGCTTTATTGCTCCTCACAGATTGTGTGCTTTTTACAAATTGAAATTCTGTGACAATCCTGTATCTAGCAAGTTTATTGATACCATTTTTCCAACAGCATGTGCTCCCTTTGTGTCTCTGTGTCTTGTAATATTTCGAATTTTTTTATGATTGTTAAGTCTGTTGTAGTGATCTGTGATCAGTGGTCTTTGATATTACTACTATAATTGTTTAGGGTCATCATGAACCATGCCCACATAAAACAGAAAACTTAATTCATAGATGTTGTGTGTGTTCTGACTGCTGTATTCACTGACTATTCTCCAGCGGATACGATTTGGCTTTGTGTCCCCACCCAAATCTCATGTTGAGTTGTAATCCCCAGCGTTGGAGGAGGGACCTGGTGGGAGGTGATTGGATCATGGGGGCGGATTTTCCCCTTGATAATCTTTTTTTTTTTTTTTTTTTTGAGACGGAGTCTCGCTCTGTCGCCCGGGCTGGAGTGCAGTGGCCGGATCTCAGCTCACTGCAAGCTCCGCCTCCCGGGTTCACGCCATTCTCCTGCCTCAGCCTCCCGAGTAGCTGGGACTACAGGCGCCGCCACCTCACCCGGCTAGTTTTTTGTATTTTTAGTAGAGACGGGGTTTCACCATGTTAGCCAGGATGGTCTTGATCTCCTGACCTCGTGATCCGCCCGTATTTCTTTACAGCAGTGTGAGAACAGACAAGTACATCATCTCTCTCCCTTTCCTCAGGCCTCCCTATCCCTGAAGCACAACAATATTGAAAGCAGGCCAATTAATAACCCTATGATGGACTCTGAGTGTAGAAATGAAAGGAAGAGTTGCATGCCTCTTGCTTTAAATCAAAAGCTAGAAGTGGGTAAGTTTGTTGAGGAAGGCATGTAGAAAGCTGAGATGTGATGAAAGCTAGGTTTCTTGTGCCAAATAGCCCAGTTGCAAATGCAAAGGAAAAGTTTTTGAAAGAAATTTAAAGTGGTATTTCAGTGAACACACAAAAAACGCAAAAGCAAAGCAGTCTTATTGCTGACCTGGAGAAGTTTAATAGTCTGGACAGAAAATCAAAGCAGCCACCTCATTCCCTTGAGCACGGCCCTAACTCTCCACAATTCTATGAAGACTGAGAGGCGTAAAGCTGCAGAAAAAAGTTTGAAGCTAGCAGAGATTTGTTCATGAGATTTAAGAAAAGAAGTCATCTCTATAAAAGAAACATGCAAGGTGAAGCAGTAAGTGCTGATGGAGAAGCTGTAGCAAATTATCCAGAAGATCTGCCTAAGACCAACAATGAATGTGGCTATGGTATACGACAGATTTTCAATGTAGATGAAACAGCTTTCTATTGAAATAAGATGCAACATCAGAATTCATAGCTAGAGAGGAGAAGCAAATGTCTGGCTTCAAAGCTTCAAGTAGCAGGCTTACTCTCTTATTATTAGCTAATGCAGGATAGTGACTTCAAGTTGAAGCCAATGCTCATTTATCATTCTGAAATTGCTAGAACCCTTAAGAGTTATGATACTTCTAGTCTTCCTGTTCTGTAAAGTGGAGAAACAAAGACTAGATAATAACACATCTGTTTACAGCATGCTTTACTGAATGTTTTAAGCCCACTTTTGGGACCTACTGCTCAGAAAAAAAAATCTTTTTGAAATATTACTGCTCATTGGCAATGCACCTGGTCACCCAAGAGTTCTGATGGAGATGTGTGAGGAGATCTTGTTTTCACACCTGCTAACACAACTTCCATTATGCAGCTCATCAATCAAGGAGGAATTTCAACTTTCAAGTCTTATTATAAAAGAAATCCCTTTTGTAAGACTGTAACTGCCATAGATTAGTGATCCCTCTGATGGATCTTGACAAAGACAATTGAAAACCTTCTTGAATGGATTCAATATTCTAGAGGTCATTAAACAGATTTGTCATTCATATGGGAGGAAGTCAAGATACTAACTTCCATTAACTCCATTAACAGGAGTTTGGAAGAAGTTGATTCCAACCATTATGGATGACTTTGAGGAGTTCAAGACTTCACTGGAGGAGGGAGCTACATATTTGATAGCTAGAGAATTAGAATCAGAAGTAGAGTCTAAAGATGTGACTGAATTGCTGCAATCTCATGATAAAATGTGAATGGATAAGGATGTATTTCTTATGGATGAGCAAAGAGTTTCTTGAAACCTACTTCTGGTGAAGATGCTGTGAATATCATTGAAATGACAACGAAGGATTTAAAATATGACATACACTTGGCGGATAAAGCAGGGTTTAAGAGGTCCAACTCCAACTTTGAAAGAAGTTCTATTGTGGTAAAAGGTTGTCAAACAGCATTGTGTGCTACAGAGAAGTCCTTCATAAAAGGAAGAGCCAACCGATGCAGCAAACTTCATTGTTGTCTTATTTTTAGAAATTCTCACAGCCATTTCAAACTTTAGCCACCACCACCATCAATCAGTCAGCAACCATCAACATCAAAGCAAGACTCTCTACCAGCAACTTGATTATGATTCACTGAAGGCTCAGAAGACCATAGAATATTTTTAACAGTAAATTATTTTCTAATTAAGATATGTACCTTGTTTTTAACAACATAATGCTATCTCATGCTTAATAGAGTACATATTAATATAGTATACTTAATAGAGTATAATGTAAACATAACTTTTATATGCATTGGGAAACAAAAAAAAATGTGTGACTTTCTATATTGAGATATCTGCTTTATTGCTGTGGTCTGGAATTGAACCTACAATATCTCAACATAGAATGGCTAAAATGAGCTAATTAACATATGCATTACCTCATATACTTACTATTTTTTGTGAGAATACTTAAAATTTACATTTATTTTCAAGAATATGATATATTGTTATTGATTCTAGTCTTTATGTTGTATAATATTTATCTCTTGAACTTATTCCTTCTGACAAACTGAGATTTTATATCCTTTGCCAGTCGGTCCCCATGGGAGCCTCTCTGTGGACAGAGTGGAGGTATCAGGGGATGGAGCATCCTCGCAGGGGATGGAGCATCTGCACAGGAGATGGAGCACCCTCACAGGGGATGGAGCACCCTCGCAGGGGATGGAGCACCCTCGCAGGGGATGGAGCACCCTCACAGGGGATAGAGGATCCTCACAGGGAATGGAGGACCCTTGCAGGGGTTGGAGCACCCTCACAGGAGATGGAGCACCCTCGCAGGGCATAGAGCACACAGGCGGGGATGGAGCACCCTTGCAAGGGTTGGAGCACCCTCACAGGAGATGGAGGACCCTCACAGGGCATGGAACACCCTCGCAGGGGATGGAGCATGCTCACAGGGAAGAACCCAGAGTCAAGGTGTGAGGAAGCCAAAGATCAGATGATAAGTAGGGGAGGAGGATCCAGGGATAAGCAGAGACAACCTGAGAAGGGAGGCAGGTGGATTCCCCAGATCCTCCAGTGTGTTCATGAAGGACAAGAGACAACCCCCTCGTAGCAAAATCAAAGGCCAGGGTTGCCTGAGCAACATGCCCACATCCGCCCGCTGGGCCCGGCCACTCCGCTCACAGACAGCATCCTGTTACTTGCTTCTCTTCATACACCAAGCCCCATTATTTGTGAAAACTTGAGTATGTCTTTGTATTTCTAAGCTAAGCCAGACAATGTAATCCGGATTTATCAGTCAAAATCATCACAGAAAATAAAGTCTATGAATGGGGAAATTATGAGTCTTCTGTTTCATCCGGTATCTAGAAAGGTCTTAAAAGAAAACAGCCATTATAATGTAACTAAAATAAATGCACCTGTGTAACACCTTGCTTCTGGACAGGAGACATGATCAAAAATAACAAATTTCTACAGGGAAGTGCATGGCTGATTTTGAGGAATGGCAATAGAGCTAGCAATGGTGAAATGAGGCGGATGTCAGACAGGTGGTAAAACCACAGCATGTGGGATTTGGAACTGACCCTGGTTAGACACTGGTATATATTTTAAAGAAATAATCCAGAAATTAATAGGAAGATGTATGCACAATAATGCATATTCTAATGTTATAAGTACAGTCTCCATGCTGGAAATGAAGAGCTAAAATGGTTGTAATAATAATAACTCACACCCGTGAGCTATGAGTCAGTAGATATTTTCTAAGCACATTAAAGGCATGATGCATCTTGTTCTCGTATCAACTCCGTGAGGTAAATAGATTCATTATTTCTATTTTATAGATTAAAAAATTAGGCAAAAAATGTTTAACTAGTTACTTGAAGTCCACAGCTGTATTAACCAGGTTTCTCCAGTAAAAAAGAATAGATGATGATAGATAGATAGATAGGTAGACAGACAGATAGATGATAGATAAATAGATAATGCTTCCGTGGGTTTGTGTGTATAGAGAGAAAAGAAAGTGACAGACAAAGAGAAAGGCAGAGACAGACAGACAGTGAGACACAGACATAAAGATTTATTTTAAGAAGTTGGCTCACATGATTGTGGGTGCTGGCAACTCCAAAGTGGGCAGAGCAGACCCGCAGGATGGAGCCCCCAAGGCAGTATCCCCTCTTACTTGGGCAGACAGTATATTTCTCGTAAGGCCTTTAGCTCATTGGCTGAGGCTCACTGACATTAAGGAGGGTCGTCTGCTTTACTCGTAGTCTACTCATTGAAAATATTAACTGCATCTAAGACATACCTTCACAACAACATTTAGTCTGGAATTTTACCAAACAACTGGACACCATAGTCTAGCCAAGGTGACACATATTAAATTTAACCATCGCAATAGCCAGGAAGTGTTGTCTTCAGAATACAGGTCAGCAGACTCAGAGACTGTGAGCTGTCACCACGTGGCCCTGCCTCCCAGAACATGCGTCAGTAGGGCAGCTCGCTGAATGTAGCTGATCCCAAGTAAGCAATACTTTGCCTCCTCACAGAATTATGCATAATATTTAACTACATGGAAAAAAACTTTAAGAGAAATGTTACATAAAAATACCAGGCATGAAATTAATTTTTAAAATCTCAAAATGATTAAGCCATCTATAATTTATAAAAATTCTAGTCCAAGTGTGGTGACTCGGGTCTGCAATCCCAGCACTTTGGAAGGCCAAGGTAGGCAGAGCACTTGAGGCCAGCAGTTCAGGACAGCCTGGGCAATGTAGTGAAAATCCGTTTCTACAGAAAATACAAAAATTAACTGGGCATAGTGACATGCACCTATAGTTTCACCTACTCGTGAGGCTGAGGTGGAAAGATAGCTTGAGTCTGAGACATCAAGGCTGCAGTGATCCAAGATCATGCCACTGCATTCCAGCCTGGGCACCAGAGCAAGACCTCATCTCAAAAACAAAGCATCTATCTATCTATCTATCTATCTATCTATCTATCTATCTAATTTCTAGGAGAAACCACTTAATGTACAGGTTGGAACCTGTACATAATCCAAAATGCTCGGGACCAGTTGTGCAGTTCAGATTTTTTCAGATTTGTGAATATTCACATCATACCAGTTAAGCATCCCAAATCTGAACATCTAAAATCTGAAAGGCTTCAATGAGCAGCATCTCCTTTAAAGGGTCATATTTAGGCTCAAAAAGTGTTGAGTTTTGGAGCATTTCAGATTTTGGCTTTTCGACTCTGGGATGCTCAATTTGTGCCAACAGTGACTAGATAGAATAAAATGTTGAGAGTATAGATTTTGCTTTTATTTTCCCAATTTTATGTGCAAGTATATATGACTTGTATTATCAAATTAGACACACACATGAGTTATGCATGCACAGACACACACAGATGTACATTCACACACAAAGACTACTTCTTCTTGTTATTTGGGGTTTTAAACTTTTATTTTGAGGCCGGACATGGTGGCTCAGACCTGTAATCCCAGCACATTGGGAGGTTGAGGCAGGTGGATCACTGGAGGTCAGGAGTTCAAGACAAGCCCGACCAACATGGTGAAACCTTGTCTCTACTAAAAATATAAAAATTAGCCGAGTGTGGCAGTGCATGCATTTAATTCCAGCTACTTGGGAGGCTGAAGCAAGAGAATCACTTGAACCTGGGAGAAAGAGGTTGCAGTAAGCCAAGATTTCATTACTGCGTTCCAGCCTGGGCGACAAGAGCAAAAGCCATCTCAAAACAAACAAACAAACAACAAACAAACAAACTTTTGTTTTGATATAATTTCAAACTTACAGAAAAGGTACAAGAATAGAACAAGGAACTCCTAAACATGTTTTATGCATATTCACCAATGTTCGATATTTGTTTTCATTAGTTTCCATCTCCTCTCTATCTCATTATATATATCTATATATCTATGCACATAAACACATATGCACACATACAGATGCATGTATATACACACACACAGAGCTACATGTTATGTACATTGTATTTCTGAACCGTTCGAGGCTAACTTTAAGCCACTCTCACCCTGCGTCTCTAATTCCCTCTTATAATACAGTGTGTATTTTCTAACAAGGGTTTTCCTCCTCATTCATAACCACAACTTTATCACAAAAACCAGGAATTTAATATTAATGCAATAATAGGATACAATCCATAGTCTGTCTTTAAATGTCCTCAATTTTCCCAGCACTGTCCTTTTAACATCTTTTTCCTGGTCCAGGGTTCACCGGCTCTTCCTTCTTATTTCCTCCTTAATCTAAAGCCGCTCCTGCAGAGACGTTTTCAGGTAAACACAGCAGCATGTGTGCATCACAAGAACCCCTTCCAAGAGACCACCCGCAGAAATCATAGCTGTGTCCTGAGGACGCTGCTTTGTATTTTTAAGTTTCTGGAATTTTTCCCTGAAATGTCCGTTGCAGGCATCTTATTAGCTACGTATGATGATCCTTTATCATGGCTTTGAAAATCCAGCCCGTGTTCTTCAGCTGTCATCAGAAAACTTCTCAGCAGAATTTGTTTGATGACTGTCACTATTTTCAGAAATTATGACCACACTCAATGGTGAAAATAATTTTAATATGTGACCTCCTTAAAAAGCAAAAATCATGCATTCTAATTAGACATACAGAAGAGGAGAAAACTATTCCCCAAATCAGACCAGACGTACCTTCCTAGGAGACAATTCCGGAGGTGATTCCTTCCCGTCCTGAGCTATGACGCCTGCAACTCTGTTTTTAACAGTCTCACGTGAATCTCTATAGAAGAAATTACAGAAAATGTAACAACCAAACTATAGAAACTTAAGAATTATCAGAAAAATAATCTAAGATGAATTCTTATAATTTCAAATAATATTCAAAGTGCTACTAACTTTATCTAAAACTTTCCAGTAATCCATAAATTACACTTATTTTTTTCTTAACTTTTAGAGATTATTTTCCTGTCTTTATTTTCTTTTGCTTTATCTTCTTATTTATTGTCAACTAATGTTCTCTTGTGTGAAGTGTTATGATGCTTTGTAAGATAACAAAATGATTTTGCACCAAAATATCCTATAGATAAATTATTAAATTAATTACATTACAAGAGACAACTCTGATTTTGCAGTTGACTCATTGAATGCATTCAATATTTCTTGAGTGTTCACATCTGCACTGGGTACTCTTGGCTGGTTGCAGACATTGTTCTGAACGACTCTCCCGGCATACACTATCTAGAAGTTGTCCCATGACATGAGGCTTTTCTAAATACCTGAACATATCTACAGCATGTTATACAAATAAATATGATGATGTTGGAGTAACAGTTTCCTGTGACTTTACCAGGAAATACTTGTGCCTATATTCTTTGTGTATCGTGTAGGTTAGAATCCTCCTAATTTTCCAGACACAGAAAAAATAATTTAAGCCATATGTTCGACAAATGTTTTCCGGACTCATAATCCATGACCCTAGTCTACGTTTTGTTGCTTCTGCAAACTGTCCAGGGGATATGACAGGTGATGGCAAAACATGTGAAAAATAGGACGAGTGCTTGGCGAATCCAAGAACAAATCCGAGGAGGTAAAGAAATGCAAACTCCGGGCATGGTACAGCTGCCATTTGTTTTCCCTCTGTCAAGTTAGTGGTTCCAGAAGTCATTTCAAACCAATAAACTTTTTGGCATGTTGCAAATAAATTTGCTTTTATCTACCACAGTGGTCATTCATGGTCTATTATTCCTTTCAGTAACAGTACATCATCTTTTCTAGATTGAATCAATCCAGCATGACCTAAAAGGTGTTATTTCTTCTTCATGCTTATCTGTTATTCTGATGAGGACAACAAAAGACCCAGTGTTTTCGCCAGCAGAGAGCAATGCTTACAGTGTGGAGGAAGAAAAGACTTGCCCCTCTTCTTCTTTCTCCTCCTCTTTTTTTTTTTATCCTTTGTTTCTTCCTTATTTTAGCTCTCACTTCCTCTCTCCTTTTTTGTCTTTTTCCTCTTCTTGTAGAAAGATCTGGCACATGCCAAGTGCTTATTTGATATTTTTGATTATAAATTTCAAGCAAGGTCAATTGAAATGATTTTGAGAGCTTTTTTTTCAACAATGTTCAGCTGTTTGTTGTAAGAAGATAGTTAAGTGGGCTCTGCATTGGAAGGTGAATACAATAATCAAAGAAATGAGTAAGGAAGTTAAAAATGCTTTCACAGGAGTGGTTTATGTCCAAACCATGAGCTCTCAACTTGGGGCAGGAAGACAATGCAAATGTAAAGACGGCAAAAAGTGAGAGAATGAGTGGTTTGGAGATTGATGAATAGCTGGAGAAACCCAGCTGGAAGAGCAGGAAATGAGACTGAGAAGGCAGGATTCTTCTCTTATTTCATTTTTTTTAAGTTCAGGAGTACATGGGCAGGTTTGTTCCATAGGTAAACGTATGCCATGATGGCTTGCTGCACAGGTCATCTCGTCACCGAGGTATTAAGCCCAGTGTCCATTAGCGGTTCTTCCTGCTGTTCTGCCTCCTCCCCTCTCCAACAGGCCCCAGTGTGTATTTTTCCCCATCATGTGTCTATGTGTTCTCATCGACAATGCAGGATTCTTCAAGTGAACATTTAGAAATGGCCCAGCTACTGGTCACTCTCAACACTACTGAAAGTGGGTGGCTGAGGTTGAATAGAGGTTGACTATGAGAACACCAAGAACCACAGAAGCTCTGGTGTTGAGTGATTCATCATATAAATACAGAAGTCACCAAGTGAATTTGATTTAGTCTGCGTCCCATATGCTTGCAGTTTGTCCATTACATAAAGCTGCCAGGACTTCCCAGCTTATCAAGTGCTACACTTGCTTCCTACCCACAGGAAGAAGCTCCATCTTCTAAACCTCCTGACCATAGAGGTGTTCTTATTTGCACAGAGTTGATGTATGGGTGAGTGGTTTTTGTTTGTCTGGTCATGTTTAAGTTTTATACACTTGTCCTTTGCACAAATGTTCAAAAGAACATTATGTGCAAAATCAGAAACATGGCTAAATTCATGCATGCCCTTCCAGTCATAAAGTTGTGTATTTCACATTAGCAAATCAAATTCATGATTACAATGCTGTTTTTAGTCTGTTGTATTTAGATACACCTTGCCATTTCTTAATCATTTTTTGAAAGATTTTATTTTTGGAGCAGTTTCAGGCTCATAGGAAAATTGAGTAGGTAGTACAGAGTTTCCATATGCTCTGATATACTTTGTCTGTGTCCCTACCCAAATCTCATCTTGAGCTGTAGCTCTCACAATTCCCACATCCCTTGGGAGGGACCTGTTTGGGAGGTGATTGAATCATGCGGGTGGATCTTTCCCATGCTGTTCTCGTGATAGTGAGTATGTCTCATGAGATCTGATGGTTTTATAAAGGGGAGTTTCCCTGCACATGCTCTCCCTTGCTTGATGATAAGATGCCCCTTGCACTTCTGCCATGATTGTGAGGCCTCCTCAGCCATGTGAAACTGTGAGTTAATTAAACCTTTTTTCCTTTATGAATAACCCAGTCTCAAGTATGTCTTTATCAACAGAGTGAGAACAGACTAATAAATGCTCCCTGAATACTCAAAACCTAAACAAACTCTCCCCCACTATCGACATCCTGCGGTACATCTGTTACAATGGCTAAGCCAATATTGATGTCTTATTGTTCACTACAGTCCATAGTTTACATTAGAGTTCATTCTTGGTGTTGTACATCCTATGGATTTTGGAAAATATATAATGTCATGTATCCATCAGTATAGTATTATGCAGAATAGTTTCACGGCCCTAAAAATCCTCTATGTTCTACCTACTCATTACTGCTTCACTAATTATATTATGACATAAAGAAAATAGCAAATGTTTATTGAGAGAGCAAAAAAAGTCTTACATTCAAAGTCCAGAGTACTTTCACAATAGGACCTCACTTTCTTTGTGGCAGACATGGAGCTGTTCCACCATTCCTCTCAGATCCCCCATCAAAGATGCACCTTCCCAGCTGTCTGCTCCATCAGGCTTGGCCTCAGCTAACAAGAGCATCCTCACGCAATAACATGCAGTTCTCAGGGGCCACTCGCATCCAATGACTGGTTGCAGAATTCCATAATGGTCAAAACTGTTCGGGACAACTGTGGCAAATAATTTCCACTCCAGAAACTCCATGGGAGGTTAGCTAATGTTTTGTCTTGTTCGAAGGGACATTTAACTTATCTCTCTGCTCAGTCTTGCCTTCTCTGCCCAGTGATAACTCCAATAAAAATCCAAAACACCAATATCCCCCTCAAAGTCGGCTTCTAGAGGGTCCAGCCTGTGGTATATCTCAAGGCAGAAAAAATTTTGTCTTACTTTTCAGAACTAGTACAAGAAAAAAACAGGTTTCAGAAAATTCAAATCAAAGATCGAGATACCCGCATTAGTGGAAGCAGGAATCTGAGCTTCTTAAAACATTTTCTAAGGAAGCCTACCTAGAGATCTCAGAGGTGAAGAGTCATCACCAACAGGTGATCTTACAACTCTCTTGCTTCTGCAGGAATTAATAGAGCCTGGGAATGCGACAGAAGGTGAAAGAGAAAAGAAAAGGAGCAATGAAGGAGGGTGAAGATTATGCTCATGGCCACACCGAGCCCCAAACACTGAAAAGCTGATCTGCGCTCGTCTCTCTTGTGTGTCCCATAACTTTTACATTCTTGAGTTTTCTAAAACATTCCATGAGAAGAAACAGCAGCACATTCAATATCTGAATTCTTGCTGTTTATTATTTATTTCTCTTTCAGCGGCAGGGTCTCACTCGGTCACCCAGACTGGAGTGCAATGGCATGATCATAGCTCATTGCAGCCTGGAACTCCTGGATTTCAATGATATTCTAGCCTTAGCCTTCCAAGCAGCTGGGATTATGAGCATGTGTCACCATGCATCAGGAACTGAATTATTGCTATTTCTAAGACTGATAACTAATCCAAGAAAGAAAAAAAAGGTTGTTTTCTAGATTAAAAGTATTGTGTCCAAGGACTTGGAATACAATGATTTATAACTGACTGGTACTTACCAGAAAGAGACATTGAATATACAGTTAGTGAGGAAAAGCAAATCAGCCAGCATGGTACATCCTGTGGTTTTCTGCCATGTGACTTACCAAAGGTGACCATGCCAGGGCCATAAATCCAAGCAGGCTTTCTGTGCAGGTACCACAGGCAACGGTGAGTTTTAGGGAGTATTTCAGGATCCAGGTAATTCACAGCAACGCCTGTTTTAATTATCATGGTTAAAAACCTACTGCTGAGATTTAAGGATGTGTAGATTCCAGAAGAGCATCATTAGGCTAGCACTGTTTCACTGAAATAAGTAATACAGATCCATGAATTGTCACATGAGTGGTAAATATGCAAAGTCAAGAGCCATTTGTATGCTCACAAGACTTTATAGTCTGCAAAACAGTTGCAATGATAATAGTTTAAGCCCAGGTGAGAACAAAACCCTATAAAAATAGACGACATAGACTGGCCTGTTAGATGGGCACGTGCCCAAATAAATGACTTACATCACACCAAGCTATTCAACCTGAAAATCCAAATTCCAGAATTACCGGGCTTTGAAAGGTTAAAGCATTTTCAATATTCCAGGATTCCCTATTGAAAAATGCAAGTATTCCTCAATGAATCAAGACCCTAAGTCACTATATTCACTTGTATGGATAGCGTATCACTGTGGAATATACTGAAGCCATGCACATGTGTGTGTACACAAACATAGAGCAATTCAGTAAATAAGACAGAAAGAAAATGCTCCAGAATTGGGAAAAATCCAGCACCCATTGAACAATGTTGCCGGGAATGTAGGTCACGAAGACTCGGTATCAGGAACTTGGAATCTACATCAGGAACATGATCAGATAAAGGTTGGTACTTGAGATGCAAAACGATGCAAGTGGATAGAAGCAGAAGAGCAAGGGGAAATCCAGGCAGAGGCACAAACAACACGTGGAATGGCTCATGGTCACAATAAGGATTTTTACTTCCTTAGATGTTGCAAATATGTTGGTAAATCTATAAAGAATGATTAGCAAAAGTTGCAAATTATTCCCATGGGCTCATCTCAACCACGGGACGTGCAGTGAATACTAATAGTGTGCTAGTCCAGCCAGCCTGCTCTTAGTGCCCCTCTTACAAAAAGGAACACAGCAAAGATGAATGTAATTCTGGTCCATGGTTAATTGGCAAGAAGCTCTGATCATTTTCCTAGTATGAGGTGTTTATCATTTTTGTGTTTCAGTAAATGTCAAAGAAAAAGAGCTCAACTTCATGTATGTATAAACTATATTTATACCATATACACACTACATATATATATACAGAGCTAGTGTATATACATACTTGTGTGTATATATTATATATATACATATAATAGATATATAATTATATATGTGTACATTCTGGCCTTACAAGTTATGCACTTCCAGCCCAATCCCCACCCTACCCCAAGGAGTTCTTTGTCAATCTTTTCCTAAGGAGCAGTGCCTGTATGCTTATTTTTCTTCGAATGTATATGTGAGAGGGGGATCAGATGAAAGAGTGACTTTGGTTAACCCAAGATGGCCAAGGTGTGGTCTGTTTTCCACATACACATACACTATTCATTTGTGGTTTTCTCTCAGTGTCTAATACTAGTTGGAAGCATCCTAAGGATGATGATGATGATGAGCATAGAAGATGAGACATTCCTTCTGGTCATTCTTTTGCAGGTTTTATCATGTCATTTACCCTCCCCTTTGCAGTGGGGGTATATTATGTGAGGGATCTATAGTGACATGTTTCATAAGAGATGAGCCTGCAACCTTCTCACGTGTGAACTGTTTTCATAACCTCTTCTTTTACATTGGTCACATTATTCTTAAGGGGATGCTTGTTAGAAAGAGGAAAATGTGAAAGACACTTGATGCATACATTAAAGGCACGCTTTTCTCTGGATGATTGCAATTGTTCCTGCAGGAAGCACAATCTCATATGTACAAGAGAAAATGGCATTGAATTCAGAGGTAGGCAGAGAGAGGTCAGAGCCCTTTGTATTTACAAGAACTGACAGTTTTAATGTGCACTGATTTCAGACCAGACAAGAAAAGTGGACATCACGATTCACACACCAATTTTCCTGATCTGTGCTTGTGGTGTTGGCTGTGGGGGCTGCAGTCAAGGCTCCTGAGTCCAAAAAGATCCAGGTCATTCTCTTTTTACTGTTGCTTTAAATAGCATGACCTACCATGGCTGCATGAGTGACTTTTAACCTCTTTGAGGTAGGAGAAATGATAAGCACATTCAGGAAGCTCTAGATAAGCAGGTTACAGAAAGTATTGTTTTCTCTCTTAGAAGGAATGACTTGCTCACCAATCCAGAAGCAAAGTTCCAATAACAGCTGTTTACATGAATAGTTTGTGGTGCAGAAGTGACACCTGTGCCCAGGTGCAAGTCACAGGAAAGCAGAAATGCTCTCTGTGGCTCACAGGTAACTGATGGCTGTATATTTAGGAGAAAACTCCCTCTTCGCTCCTTCTGGTTGTTTCTGTTTTCACAGTAGGAAAAAAAATCACTGGAATATAGGGATTTTGAAAGCAGGGAATTAAAATCAGAAAGAATGAGAAACCTTGGCATTGTGATACAGAAGAGGATGAACTAGGTTATATCTTAACATTTTTTGTAAGACAAAAATTATATGTTTTCAGATCAAAGTAAGCCTTTGGCAATGAGACAAACATGAAAGAGTAATAGACGTATTGACACATTCTATGTGAGATTGTGTGTTTACAGCTTCTCCAGGAGACCCGAGCAAGCCCACTGGTATGATCAGGTTGGCTGACCTTCAGGGCAGGGGAGGCACATTCTCCTCAGTTAATACGTGAGGCCATTCTGAGTTCTGCACACCACTTTTTTTTTTTTTTTTTTTTTTTTGAGACAGAGTTTCACTCTGTCACTCAGGCTGGAGTGCAGTGCAGTGACTGGATCTCGGCTCACTGCAAGCTCCACCTCCTGGGTTCACACCATTCTCCTGCCTCAGCCTCCTGAATAGCTGGGCCTACAGGCGCCCATCACCATGCCTGGCTAAGTTTTTGTATTTTGAGTAGAGACGGGGTTTCACCATGTTAGCCAGGATGGTCTCAATTCCCTGACCTTGTGATCCGCCCTCCTCGGCCTCCCAAAGTGCTGGGATTACAGGCGTGAGCCACCGCGCCGGGCCTGCACACCATTGTCTTAAAAACAAATGGTTAAATATGCTGTGGTTACCCAGGTTTCAGAACAGCATGTTCACATTTCTCAGGATTAGAAAACTCATGCAAAATGTTAAACTAGTGGTAGTTTCTTTCATCTTTGGAAGTTCATCTTCAGTGGAAGTTGCTTCCTCATCATTTCACATTAAGCTACTGAGGAAGGTTTATTGGAGGTCGAGGTGAAATAGCATCTGATGATCTTGTTCTTTAAACGATCCATTACTCCTTATGGAACAAGTAATAAGAAACCTTTAAGGATGGACTATGCCTTCAGATAGCTCAGCTCCACAGGACTCTTAATATAGCTTTGGAAACCAAGGTTTGAAAAAGTTAAGCAGCTTTCCCAGGGTTGTGCAGTGAGCAGCCGGGACAGTCTCCTGAGACCTCACCCAACGCACTGCTTCTTCCCAGTGTGCCTGCAGAATACCATATGGCGGGCCATTCCCAACACCAGAACATAAATGCTGTCGCTGCCACTGGCAGGTAACTGCTTATTCATGATAAGAAAGTGTTATGGATAATCTAATAAATTAACTAATGATTAATGTTTAATATAAATTTAATGTACTTTTTAATTTGAAAAAGTTGACATATTAATGAATAAATGAATGCAAGCTTTCTTAATTAAAGTGTCAGTTTAAGATCCTAGATATATTTTTAATCTGGTTAAGAAAACTGAACTATCAAGCCAGACACAGTGGCTTACGTATGTAACCCCACCACTCTGGGAGGCTGAGATGGGAATATCACTCAAGCCTAGGAGCTGCAGCTCAACCTGGGCAACATGGCAAAAACCCATCTCTACCAAAAAAAATAATAATAATACAAAAATTAGCCAGGCATGGCGGCAGGCACCTGTGGTCCCAGCTACTTGAGAGGCTGAGATGGGAAGATCACTTTTGCCTGGGTAGAGGTTATGGTGAGCTGTGATCGTGTCACTGGACTCCACCTGGGAGACAGAGTGAGACACTGTCTAGGAAAAGGAAAGAAAGAAAGAAAGAAAGAGAGAGAGAGAGAGAGAGAGAGAGAGAGAGAGAGAAAGAAAGAAAGAAAGAAAGAAAGAAAGAAAGGAAGGAAGGAAGGAAGGAAGGAAGGAAGGAAGGAAGGAAGGAAGGAAGGAAGGAAGGAAAAGAAGGAAAGAAGGAAAGAAAGGAAGAAAGGAAGAAAGAAAGAAAGAAAAAGAAAGAAAAGAAGGAAAGAAAGGAAGAAAGGAAGAAAGGAAGGAAGGAAGACAAAACTAAGCTATCATGACTTTTAGTAAGTAGACTCATATAAGGAAGAAATTAGAAATTGAAACACATGATTACCTGCTCAGTGTTTACCTGTTACTGAATGAAATAGCACTGTCACGGAGTGATTGATAGGAATAAAAAAGAATGGCAAGAAGAGCAGGTACACATTCAATGTTTGCATTGGATATTGCAGTATTAGGAAAAAATATAAGAAAATAGAGAAAAGATCAAATATTACAGCCTTTCAAAGAACAAATATGTGAAAAAGTAAAACAAGAAATAAAAATAATGGATTTAATAATAGATATCAGCATTATGGAAAATCTAAAACATAATTTTAAATGTGTACCAATATATTAACTTAGGATAATGTATTAGTCCATTCTCATGCTGCTGTAAGGACATACTTGAGACTGGGTAACTTAGAAATGAGAGAGGTACAATAGACTCATAGTGCCACATGGCTGGGGAGGCCTCACAATCATGGGTCAAGCCAAATGAGGAACAAAGTCAAGTCTTACATGGTGGCAGGCAAGAGAGCTTGTGCACAGTAGGGGAACTTCCGTTTATAAAACTATCAGATCTCACAAGACTTATTCACTATCAGGAGAACAGTATGGTGGAAACCACTCTCATGATTCAATTATCTCCACCTGGCCCCACCCTGGACACTTGGAGATTATTATAATTCAAGGTGAGATTTTGGTGGGGACACAGCCAAACCATACCAGATAACTATTACTTAGGTAAAGGGTTAAAGTGTTCATAAAATATGGTGCATTTATTCCCAGCTCCCTATCCAACCCAATGCCCTTGTAATTTTTTCTAAAATCAAAATCTGTTAGTTTGGGGTACATAATGAATTTAGTTACTTAATAAAATAAAATCTTAAAGTTTTCACTTTTAGGTACTAGTTGCACTTCAAATAATGTCAACACCTAAAGTCTAGGGGCTGAATTTATAGCATTTCTAAGTCTCCTTGCACTAGGCAATGGAGAAAACTGGGGGTAGGGGAAGATTTCAAGCAGAAGTGACACGCATGGCTACCACAGACAATGTTCTATTCGTTCCTAAGGCCATGCTCTGGTTCTAAGATAATATGCTAATATTTTCATAAAAGGGGAAGAAAGAATATTTTCAAATATTTGCGTTTTTCATCACTGATCTCCAGAACACCAGATCACCACATCCTAGACCTAACAAGGTGCCCACCGTCCCATCATTCTCAAAATAGTTTTTCTATGGGGCTGTCCACACTGATACTGAGGATACACCAACTATCGTTTATCATTGCTTGTTACGTTTGTCTCTAAGTATTCTGGCTGTGATATCCTAGAGGTGGTTTTCTGCATATTTGTTTTGTTTCAGGTATTCTGAGCTTCATGGATATCTGTATTAGGGCCTCTCATCATAGAAAAATAAAATTCTCGTTATTTACAGTTGGCAAAATGTGTATTTAGAAAGTTGAAGGGAATCTACAAAAAACATGACTATGTAATTGTTTAATCTTTAATCTTTTCCTTTTTTTTATTTTCTTTTTTTTGGAAACGGAGTCTTGCTCTGTCGCCTAGGCTGGAGTACAGTGGCGCGATCTGGGCTCACTGCAACTTCTGCCTCCCAGGATCAAGTGATTCTCCTGCCTTAGCCTCCTGAGTAGCTGGGATTATAGGTGGGTGCCAACACTCAACACTCCCGGATAATTTTTGTATTTTTTTAGTAGAGATAAGGTTTCACCAGGTTGGTCAGCCTGGTCTTAAATCTTTCAGCCAGCAAAGTAATGTGAGTAAATGTGAGCTGAAACACTGTGATGAGTAATGCTAGAACATGGCAGAGACAATTGAAAAATGGAAAATGGCTGTGGACAAGGCAAGCTGGCTGAAATTTCATTCTAATTTCATGCTTTAGTTTTCTTGCTTTTCAGAATGTATTATGGAAATTTAAGACTTCTTACATCATTTTTTAAGAGATTTCAGGGAAAAATCATTCTTTCTGAGATACAGAGCTTTCTATAACTAACTTTAATTGGTTCATTCTGATTTTTCCATGTCTGATACATGTATCACTAGTATCATCTAAGATGAATTTAAGTAGTATACAAATAGATACTCTATTTCATTTTAGTAGATAAGGAATGTAAATGGTAGAAAAAACGTTTATCACCTCAAACTTAACTATTTTCTGATGACATAAAATTTCAATTCAGAGTAAAACTTTAAAGTGAAAAATATTAGGTTTAATTAAAGTAAATATTCTGTGCTTCTAGCATGTTTCCCTAAGCCACATGTGCTCAGTGAATACTTGCAGTGTGGCCAAAGACATGGTGAAATAATAATATTTTCAGTACACCAGATTAAATCAATATCCTAAAAAATGTAATCATTTATCTTTGACTTTTGAATGGAGCTACTAGGAAACTTAAAATTACATTACTGGCTTCTATTACATTTCCATTGGCAGGCACTACTCTATACAATTTCAACAGAGTATGCATCACGAAGATGGCACCTGAAAATCCGATGTTCAGGAACCACTGGTCTAAGTTCAATAATGTTGCAACACAAGTCATAAAAGCTCTGTCACCAGATGCCAAGCTGTGCAATGGAAAATGGATTCCTGGGGCTGTCCCAGTCATTCACTAACCCGGGATCACACAGGAAGCAGCCAGCAGTCCGGAAATCAGGTGTAATTGATCATTATTGATTGATTTGGATGACTGTCAGAGAGCCATTTACTTGATTCCGCTCCCAGCCCTGCTGAGATCTGTTCCAGTGACCAAGGCTTGCCCTGCTGAGATCTGTTCCAGTGACCAAGGCTTGCCCAGCCTGCCTCCAGCCCATCATTTTCAGGAGCTAATTTTCCCACCACCAGAAAGTACCAAGACAGTCCATACAGTCTGAGCCCTGGCTCAGGAACTCTTCAGCCGAATGCTTTCAGTTTCCCTTGGATATTTTCTCTTATTGGCTCCCTCTAGCCCTTGACTAGGATGACTTCAGATCTTTAGCCCCACCTACTTGGGTTTTGAACTGTGGTTTATGGTTTTCTAACCCAGCTGGCTCATTCTGATTCTTAGTTCTCTGAGACGCAGAAATGAGTAGGAGTAGATGACAGCTCCAGTGTCATTAAACTTAAATAAATAAATAAATAAATAAATAAATAAATAGGGCCAGCTACAGTGGCTCATGTCTGTAGTTCCGGGTACTGGAGAGGCTGAGGTGGGAGGATGGTTTGAAGCTGGGAGTAAGCCAGGAGATTGCACCACTGCACTCCACCCTGGGAAACAGAGTGAGAGTGAGACACTTTCTCAAATAAAGAAAAAAAGTATTGGGAAATGTCCGAGTGAGCAGTTCCATGGTGGGACGGCGATAGAGAAGAACGTGTTTAAAGAGATCAAGCAAACTTCTGTAAAGAATCAGATTGAGAAGGTTTTCTTCAGTGCACTCAATGGAAGATCACGCTTTGCCCTTTTTTTTTTTAAAATTATTGACATCTAGAAAATAATTTCATAGACTCCTTCACTGAAATAATGACCTAATAACATTTGTACTCTAAATTGGTGGTGATATAGCTTGATTGATTTGAAAGGAATTTGAAGAGTTAGAGAGAAGGGTAATTGTGAATGTCATGTTTCTTCTGCTGTACAAAATCCAACATGGCAAGTCACATTTCTATCAGGTAGAGTTCATCAACTCCTTAATAGACACATTCCACTTTCCATCCCCACACAGGAAAGGTCACCTTCAGTACTGAACACCAGGTTCGGAATCTCCAGCAAAATGCTGAGGATTAGCTCATCCAAGTAACTCATTGCTCTCATGCCTTACAGCGAAGACTCTATAAATTATTAAAAAGAGCACTTTCCATTAAATAATAGTAAAATAAGCAGCTTGGCAGAAAAATTAGTGTAGATAAACAAATTAGTGCTTTTAATGAAAGAATTACAAGCTGGGCATAAAAGAAAATGGAAATACCTGTTTTCACTTTCCTCATTTATAGGAAAAGCACCATTTACACTAGGAATAGCATTCTTAATTTTATGTCAAATTAATCAACTCGCAATGCAGGTCTTAATCACTGTCAGATGCACGTTCTAAAAATTAAATGATTTTATCCTCAACTATATTGTTGTTTTTAGACACAACAGTATTGTGTCTGAACTTAGGCAAAGAGAGTTGAGAAATGTTATTATTTGCCTTTACTGCTGTACAATTGCAAATCCTAGCTGTCTTTAATTTTGCAAAACAAAAAAAATGATTTTCTTTAAACCTATCCTAATCTTATCAAACAAATGTTAGCGAACACATCATACAATGTTACTATGGGAGGAAATACGGCCATTACCGAAAATTAATAAATAAAACTGCTTAGTGCTGTGTTTAGTACTATTAAAATTCACTTCAAATTTGACCGAACGTCTTACATGATCTCTTAAAATGTTATTTTATTATGAATAACTAATCGTAGTTACTTTTCTCGCTGAAAATAGTTACTTTTCTAACTGGAAATGTGTTTCTCCCCTTTTCTCAGGCATATGAAAAGAACTATTAACATTTCCTTTCAGTTTAGAAGCATTTGATATTTTCCCAAATAAAATACATTAACATTTTTTCAATAATTCTGGGCGAATGTTTATAATATTTAGTTCCCAATTTTCATTGATTTTTGGATTCTTATAGTACAAGCTCCTATTTTGTATCATAAATGTGTGAATGGATCCTTCAGCCCTGTTTCTGGGGGTTTGAACCACCTTATTCATTAGAGTAAGCCAGAATGATTTAATGATGTTTTATGGTTTTTGCAGTTTCAGCAGCCTTATCTGCTGACCCTTCTGTAAACAGAAAGCCAACTTCAGCGTGTACACACAGTAGCATTAAGTCACTCAGCTTTTATTTTTTTCTTCCTTTAGCTCTTATTCTGTGCATTTTAACCAGCTTCACATGAATAATTGCAATTAAAACACACACACAGTAAACACCACGTTACAATGATTGCCCATACCCTGAAAGCTGAAGAGAAAGTCTTATGATGAAATTCAGAGGTAAGGGTCACAGACCTTGCGTCTTCCCATTGTTTGGATCAACTCCATTCTTTACGCCGTCTTTCAGTTTGCATGGCCAGAGAAGACATATGCCTCTCCCCAGGATGTACCTGTCCCTGAAACCAGAGAACTTGCCTGGAGCCATACCCATATCTGATCCAAGCACAAAGAGGCCAATATGGAAGCCTGCCTGTGTCAGGGACTGATGGGCATTTCACCTGTTAACGCCCAGGGGCCGTCCTGCATCTCTGGATTCATGTAGTATTTATTGTTAGTATTTGTCGTAGGTGCTCGCATTTCTCTTCTGCGATCTTCACACCATATGTACAATGAGAAACATACTCCCTGCAAGAAAAAGCTCCCCATGCAGTTTTAAATATAAGTCAGAAGTGAACTAGGGGGGGAAGGGATAGGAGGAGCTCCGGGAAGTGTTTTCCTGGGAGTCCAGAGACTAGAAGACACCAGCAGAGCAGAGGCTCTAACCCCTCCTTCAAATGAGAGCTGTCAAAACGAATGCAGTCTTGTCTTTGCCCCACAGAGCCCTGGGTTTTGCTTAATATGGTTCTCCTCCATCTGCCTGCTCAGTGTTAGCATAAAGGTGGTTGCATGTGACACTCCCAGGCTCATCTTGGTATATGTGCTCAGGAGATTTCTCTGGGGTCTAGAATGGGGAAGTCAAATTGCATAAAAGTAAAATCTCAAGGGTGTTTGGTCTTTAAATTGGTGAAGGGGATGTATCAACAATAAGCTCTAGAAATTTTCAAAATTTGTCTTGTGATACCAGAACAATGTACATTTACTCACATCCCAGCTACCTTTAAGGGCAGAACCTGTGTATGATTTTTGCTGCTATTAGATGTTCGATATATCACCTGCAACATTTTTCCCTCTCTAGTATCTTAACTATTGCAAATGCACAGCAGTAGCATCTTTCCTGTCGGGGTGACAAGGGAATTGGCTCATTAGCAGGGAATACAGGTTCGTCTTCAATAAAGGATCCCTTTCTCTCAACATCTTTATCAATTAAAGGGGAGCAGGGGAAATAAGGCAATGCTTCAGCTAGACTTCAGGTGTTCCTAATAACTGTGGCACTGAAGCATAAATACGAAATTGTAGAAGGAACTGATTCTAAAATACTCCCAGAAAAATCATAGAACGCCAAGTGGAATTGTACAGCATAGTGAAAGCAGGTGTTTGGCTGTCCCATCCCTGTTGCGTACACACTATTCACACAGGCATGTGTAGGTATTTATAAACACAGACACACAGTGTCTTAAGGCATTTGGATGTCACATTTTATAAATTTCAGCAGTGAGCATTCAATGCTGGGACTGGCTGGAAGGGAATGAAGTCAGGGCCAATGTCATCTTTGAATTCAGATGCCAGGTGCATCACAGCTGCCTGCGATGCAGTTCCTTGCTGCCCTCAGGCCCCTATGCAAAGGGAAGACCACCTGAAGATTGGGACGGGCCAGCCTTTTACTCTCGGCCTCATATGAATACTGATTTCCCCTGCTGCCTCTTGAAACTCCTGCATCAGGAATTACAACTGAGCAGCTCACTCAAAACCCAACTTTGAAATGCAGCGCCCTAACCAGGAAAAACTATCTTCCATTATCTTTGGTTTTCCTCAAAATTAAAATCAGTGCCAAAGCTTTACTTGAGCTCAAGTTCACCCCTACATTCAAAATAACAGCTTTCCTTTTCCCCTCGTGTGAATCACTGCAACACAAGCGCAGGCTCTTGTATGAATATTTCAGCAGCTAAAGTGTCGCTGGCAGCAAAACATGCAATTCATTAGCAGGAGACTGTGAGTCCCTCTTGCACCAGAGAAGGAAGGATGCATTTCATCTCAGTCCAAAAATAAAGGAAATACAATCTCTTACTCTGGAAAGTTGACTCGAATATTGAATATCATAGGATGTTGTGAATGTAAGTGGCTGTTATTTCCAAACGCGGGTTCTCTGTGATATGAGTCATTCTCCAACATAAATGAAAAAAAATTTCTTTAGAATAAAAGTAATTTAAGCAAATTTTCAATTATTGCTTAGTCTAAAAGAACCCTGCCATGTATCTAAAGCAATAATAGAATGACATAGTCCCCCAAATGCATGCTTGGAATTTCTGTTATAGAAAATGTATGTATGGTCTAGGCAGAATGCCCTAATTTTCTTAGTAATTAGAAGCAGAGACATCTAATTATTTGTCAGCCAGTGGATATAATTCCATTAGTCAGGGACAATATGGAGATAACAAGAAAAATATAGGTCTTTAAGACTTATCTTGTGAATTTAATTAATTTTGCCCTCCTAATTTGGTTTATGATGGATTTGTCTACTGAAAAAGTAAAAAAACAGGTTAGATATTTTTAAGTTCCCACACTTTCTATTTAAAGTGATGTGTTTCCAGAGTTAAATAATTTTTAAGAATTTAAGTGTAAGGATAATAAGATAAAACTTTTAAATATCAGATTCCTGCTATGTGCTAGATCCTGAATAATGCTTTCTCACATGTATTACTTCCTGAAACATTGACAACAGCAGAGATTTTATAGAGGTCTGTCTCCAACTGCAGGTTTATTAGGAAAATTACTTCTTATTCTTTCTGCAAATACATTATTGTGTCTCTCCTAGATACTACTTGGTAATATTGGGAACAACATTGAATAAGATGAATAGTTTCTTATTCTTGAACAAAAATTTCAGGAACTTCAGACAGTCTGTTAAAAATGCCTAATCCTTGTCAATTTATAGCCATAAAATACCAGAACTAGAAGGAACTTTGTGATCAATACAAAAGTATATCGTGTATGATGGTGTGGTTCAGCACATGCCTCACCAGATATATAAAAAAAAATACTCTTCAAGTAATAATTTAGTACTAGTATATGGAAAGAAAAACAGAGCAATGGACCAGCAGAAAGTTTGGACACAATCCCACATAAGTATTAGGATTTAGTAAGCATTTCAATCAGAAGGCAAAAATATTAGTTAAGAATTGATATTAGAAGAACATCTAAGCAACCTAAGAGAAAAGGTGATACTTTATTTTATTTTTTTTTTAAGACAGTTTCACTCTGTCACCCAGGCTGGAGTGCAGTGGTGAGATCTCAGCTCCCTGCAACCTCCACCTCCCAGGTTCAAGCAATTCTCCTGCCTCAGTCTCCTAAGTAGCTGGGATTACAGGCGCATGCCACCATGCCTGGCTAATTTTTGTGCTTTTACTAGAGACGGGATTGCACCGTGTTGGCCGGACTGATCTTGAACTCCTGACCTAAAGGTCTGAGACACCACAACCAGCCCAAGAAGAGGTTATAAATCTTAATTGCTATCTCACTGCTTATATAAAAACAAAAGGTAGCTAGATCAATTATTTTCACAGTAAAACATTAAAACTCTAAAAGCACTTCAGAAAAATAATGGATTTGTATATACTCTTATTGAAGAAAGTTCAAGTAAGACCAAAACAACCCATAAAATAATGATAAATTTGGCTATATAAAATTGTACCAACTAAAAACATTATGAAGGGAAAGCTTAATTTTCATAATGTGGAGAGAAAATGCGGAAGTAAGAGAAAAGATCTAAAGGTTCACAACTAAAAAAAAAAAAAAAAAAAGGTAAAGCACTGAAGTATGTATTTCATACAAATAAGGAAAAATAAATGTCTTATAAATACCTGGAAAGTTGTAAAACATCACTCATGCTTATGAAAATATAAATAAAAGTAAATAATTTTTCCACAGAAAATCAGAATTGGTAAGACATCACTTTCATATATTGTAGGTGGGTTTGTATTTGGTGTAGAGGCTTTGAAAAAAAAACAGTGTTAGGCCGGGCGCGGTGGCTCAAGCCTGTAGTTCCAGCTACTCGGGAGGCTGAGGCAGGAGAATGGCGTAAACCCGGGAGGCGGAGCTTGCAGTGAGCTGAGATCTGGCCACTGCACTCCAGTCTGGGCGACAGAGCGAGACTCCGCCTCAAAACAAAACAAAACAAAACAAAACAAAACAAACAAAAAAAAAACAGTGTTATCTATTAAAATAAAGTGCATATGCTTTTAAAGTTTGTCTTTTATTTTAAGGGTTTTAAAATCAATTTTAGAGTAGGAAGTAAATGCAAACCCTGCAAAATTCAGCAGAGATTAAAGTGACCTTCATCTTGTAGTTTTTGTTTTCTTCCAGCCTTATAGGTAATCTCTGCTCATATAAGCACATACACTTGAATTAGATCTTCTACACAAGTGAGAATATTCTTTTTGTAACTTGTCATGAAGATATTTCCATATCTGTTTCTTTTAATCTGTGTATTTTCTTGTTTGTTTATTTTAAAGGCTACATTAGTTTTAAATCTGTAGATAAATTAACCTCATCTAATTTAATGCATGGTTAAGTTGTTTCTAGTCTTTCTTATTACAAACTAACTCTATAGCATTTTGTAATGTGTTAGTATATTTGTAGGGTCAATTATTAGTCATAGAACTGGTGATCCAAAAATATGTATATTTTACTTTTGATAAATGTTGCTGAATCTATTTTGACTGTCATATGTGCACATACAATATTTGTACCAAAATGTCCACTGCAGGGTTATTGTGTTAAATCAAATGAATGCTATGAATAATTAACCAATACATTTTATAACATAAAAAATTATTGACAAAAACACAACTCACTTGAACTGACTCAAGAAGAAATAAAAATTCTAAGTCACCATTTCTTAAAAAAATAATTTGGATTTGTAATTTTTTTAAGTTTCCAAAAATAAAACTCCAGGTGCAATTTGCTTAATGTTTAGTGCTAACATAAATTTAAGAAAACATAATCTTTCTACTATAAATATTTATTCAGAAAGCAGAGGAAGAACAGATGCTTCCATTTTTTAGGACAACATAAAGATAACACCAAACCTGAGAAATCTATTATAAAAAATGAATAGTTATCATAAACATAGAAACAAAAATCATAATCTGAACTGTGTAATACAACATGAGCAAGGAGATTAAATTTGCATTAAGAGTTAAAAATCGTTGAGGCCAGGTGCTCTGGCTCACGCCTGTAATCCCAGCACTTTGGGAGGCCGAGGCGGGCAGATCACGAGGTCAGGAGTATGAGACCAGCCTGATGAATGTGGTGAAACCCCGTCTCTACTAAACATACAAAAATTAGCCTGGTGTGGTGGCATACACCTGTCATCTCAACTACTCAAGAGGCTGAGGCAGGAGAATCACTTAAATCCAGGAGGTAGAGGTTGCAGTGAGCCAAGGTTGTCGCACTGCACTGCACCCAAGCCTGGGTGACAGAGCAAGACTCCGTCTCAAAAGATTAAATAAATAAATAAACATTATTGCAATAATTCACTATGCTATCAAAGTCAAGAAAATGATAATTTCAACAGATGCAAAACAGCAATAACATTTGAAAACACTTAATACTTCTCAAAGATTAAAAACTTTCCAAAGGCCGGGGATAGAAAGATACTACTGTACTCTGATGAAGTGTATCTAGGGAAAGTACACATTTATTTGCAATGTACTAAATACTTTCCCATTAAGATGAAGAAGAAGCCTTCACTCTTTCTATTCAACTTGTCCTGTCTATTCCTGCCAGTATAGTAAGGCATGAGAAGAAACAAAAGGCATGAAGTTTGGAAAAGAGAAAGAAAAATTAGAGTTTTTCACAGACCACATGATATACAGGAAAACCTACTGCATTCATGAAGTGACTACTTGAAAAGCTATAGAATACAAAATCAATATAAAATATATTATACAGAATAGAAAATAAGATAACTTATATAAGCACTGAGGATACAAAATAGTTTATAAGAATAACTTTAATAAAAAATTATAATATCTTTATAAACTATAAAGCATTACTGAAAGATATTATAGAAGACCCATAAAATTATTCCACATTAATGGATTAGAACACTCAATTTTGTTAGAATGTCTACTTAAATTGAATACATAGATGTAATGCAATTCCCATAAAAATATAGTAGTCTTTTTCTGAAGAAAATAAATTAAATTGAGTTTAAAATGTACAGGGAAATGCAGAGAATAAAGAGGATTTATANACTACTTGAAAAGCTATAGAATACAAAATCAATATAAAAATATATTATACAGAATAGAAAAATAAGATAACTTATATAAGCACTGAGGATACAAAAATAGTTTATAAGAATAACTTTAATAAAAAATTATAATATCTTTATAAACTATAAAGCATTACTGAAAGATATTATAGAAGACCCATAAAATTATTCCACATTAATGGATTAGAACACTCAATTTTGTTAGAATGTCTACTTAAATTGAATACATAGATGTAATGCAATTCCCATAAAATATAGTAGTCTTTTCTGAAGAAAATAAATTAAATTGAGTTTAAAATGTACAGGGAAATGCAGAGAATAAAGAGGATTTATAATACTTGAAATGATCTTGAAAAATAACAAATTTGCAGGACAATCTTATTTCAGGAATTATTACATTGTAATTAAGTTTAGGAATTAAGACAGAGTAGACAACAATATAATAAACAAATATATAAAAATAAGTAATACCACCTAATAGAAAACATTTTTTAACGTTTTCTTATTGTGGTAAAACACACCTAACATAAAATCTACCATCATAACTGCTTTTAAGTATACAGTTTAGTGATATTAAGTACATTCGTATTACTCTGCAACCACCACCACCATCCATCCTCATGACTCTTTCCATCTCACAAAACTGAAACTGTTCCTATGAAGCAATAATTCCCAAATTTCCCTTTCTCCAGCTCCTGTTCCTTCCACCATTCTGCATTCACTATCCTCTAAAAACTTGATTATTCTAAGTACCTCATATAAGGGAAATAATAAAGTATGCTTCTTTATTTGATTGGTTTATTTCACTTAGCATAAAGTCTTCAAGTTGCATTCATATTGTAGAGTATGTTGCCATGTCCTTACTTTTAGGCTGGAATAATATTCCATTGCATGTATATACCACATTGTGCTTCTCCATTCATCTGTCAAGGGGCATTTGGGTTGCTCCCACCTCTTGGCTATGGTGAGTACTACTGCTATGAACATGGGTATGCAAATATCTCTTTGAGATCCTACTTTCTATTCTCTTGGATATAAACCCAGAAGGGGAATTGCTGCATCATGTGGTAATTCTATTTATAATTTTTTGAGGAACCAACTATTTTCCATAGTGGCTGCACCATTTTATATTCTCATCCACAGGGCCTAAGCGTTCCAATTTCTTCACTTCTTCAACAACACTTGTCATTTTCTGGGGGTTTGTTGTTGTTGTTAATAGTAGCCATGCTAATAAGTGTGAGATGGTATCTGCTAGTTTTGATTTTTATTTCCTAATATTTAGTGATGTTGGGCATCTTTTCATGTGCCATTTATGTAACTTCTTTGGAGAAATATCCAAGTCCTTTGCCCAATTTTACTTGGATTGTTTTGTTGTTAATTTCAGGAATGCTCTGTATATTCTGGATATTAGTCCCTTATCAGATGTACAATTTGTAAATGTTTTCTCCAATTTTTGTTCACTTGCCTTTTTACTTTGTGAATAGGGTTTTGATAACGGCTCTTTAAATTATTTTTCATTAAGTCCTATTTGTTTCCTTGTTGTCACTGCTGTCTCTGCATTTGCTGTCATATCAAAAAATGTCAGATCTAATGTCATGAAGCTTTTTCTGTATGTATTCTTCTGAGAGCTTTATAGTTTTGGTCTTTATTGTTTGTAATTTATGTCTTTGATCCATTTTGAGTTAATTGTTATATATGGCTTTTGAACGTGGATACACAGCACAGGTTTTGGAAG
Organism: Rhinopithecus bieti; assembly: GCF_001698545.2. Classification (NCBI taxonomy): domain Eukaryota; kingdom Metazoa; phylum Chordata; class Mammalia; order Primates; family Cercopithecidae; genus Rhinopithecus; species Rhinopithecus bieti. The sequence continues at coordinate 1,042,327 of NW_016812757.1, forward strand.
AGACTGTCCTTTCTGCATTGAATAGTCTTTTCCCCTTGTCAAGAATCATTTGACCATGAATGCAAGTGTGTATTTCTGTGCTCTCTATTCTATTCCATTGGTCTATGTGCCTGTCTTTTTTTTTTTTTTTTTTTTTTTTTTTTGAGATGGAGTCTTGCTCTGTCGCCCAGGCTGGAGTGCAGTGGCCAGATCTCAGCTCACTGCAAGCTCTGCCTCCCGGGTTTACGCCATTCTCCTGCCTCAGCCTCCTGAGTAGCTGGGACTACAGGCGCCCACCTCATCGCCCGGCTAGTTTTTTTTTTTTGTATTTTTTGGTAGAGATGGGGTTTCACCGTATTAGCCAGGATGGTCTCGATCTCCTGACCTCGTGATCCGCCCGTCTCGGCCTCCCAAAGTGCTGGGATTACAGGCTTGAGCCACCGAGCCCGGCTATGTGTCTGTCTTTATGCCAGCACCATACTGTTTTGATTACTGTAGCTTTGTAGAAATTTTGAAATCAGAAAATGAGTCCTCTAGCATTGCTTTTCTTTTTCAAGATTTAGGATTCCTTGAGAGTCCCTATAAATTTTAGAAATTTTTTTTATATTTCTTCAAGAAATATTAGTGGGATTTTGGTAAGGGTTGCACTGGGTAGTATTGACATCTTAACCTGAAGTCTTCCAAACATGAACAGGGGATGTCTTTCTATTTATTTGTGTCTTCTTTAATATTTTTGGCAGTGTTTTGTAGTTTTTATTGTGTAGGTCTTTCATCTTCTTGGCTAAGTTAGTTACTAAGTATTTTATTTAATTGGTATTATCACAAATACCATGGTTTTCTTAATTTCCTTTCTGTATTGTTTATTGTTAGTGTATTAAAATGGCATTGATTTTTGTGTGTTGAATTTCTATCTTACTACTTTGCTGAATTCACTTATTGGTTGCAGGATTTCTTTTTGTTTGCACAACCTTTAGCATATTTTACAAAAGATTATACTATTTAAAAACAGATAATTTTACCTCCTTTTTTTGAATCTGTATGACCTGTATTTCTTCTTACTTAATTGCTCTGGCTAAGACTTCCAGTTCTATGTTAAATAGAAATGGTGAGAATGGGCTTTTTTGCCTTGTCTTTCAACATTGGGTATGATGCTCAATGTGGGCTTTTAATGTATGACTTTTACTATGTTGAGGTAGTTTTGTTCTATTCCTGCTTCACTGAATGTTCTTATTATAAGAGTATGTTGAATTTTGTTATATGCTTTTTCTGCATCTATAGAGATGATCATGTTTGTCTTTTCCTTGTTATTCCATTAATGTGATGCATTACATAGATTGGTTTTCGCATTTCTGGCTTTCCAGGAATAGATTCCACTTGGTTATGCTGTATAATCATTTTAATATTCTGCTGAATGTGGCATACTAGTATTTTGATGAGAATTCTGGGATTAGCGTTCATAAGCAATATTTGTTTCTAATTTGTTTTTTTTTTTCTTTTGGTTTTGGCTTTTTAAATGTCATTTTCTGGCTTTGGTATCAGAGTAATGCTGGTCTCATAGGATGAGTTAGGGAGTGTCCCCCTTCACTTTAATTTCTAGAAAAGTTAGAGAAGGATTGGCAAAACTTCTTCTTTAAATATTTGGTAGAATTAACCAGTCGATCCAACAATTCCAGGGCTATTCTTTATTGGGAGATTTTTGGTTACTTAATTCAATCTCCGTATTAGTTATATTTCTATTCAGATTTTATGTTTCTTTGTAATTTAGTCTTGGTTGGTTTTCATGTTCCTAGGAAATTGTCCATTTGTCTAGGTTAACCAAATTGTTAGTGTGTAATTGTTTATAGTGCTCTCTTACACTGCTTTTTCTTTCTGAAGAATTAGTAGTAATGCCCCCACTTTCATTTCTGATTTTAACAATGTGACCCTTTTTTTTCTTTTTTTCTTAACAAGTCTAGCAAAATATTTGTCAATTTTATTGATCTTTTTGGAAACCAGTGTTTGGTTTCATTTATTTTCCCTATTGTCTTTTTTATTCTTTCATTTATTTATTTCTACTATGATGTTTATTATGTCCATCCTTCTGCTAGCACTGAGTATAGTTAGTTCTTAGTTTCTGAGTTCCTTAATTTGTGAAGTTATGTTGTAGATTTGAGAGCTTCCTCCTTTTTTTAACGTAAGCATTTTGAACTATGAATTTTCTCCTTTACTACTGCTTTTGCTGTGTGTCATAAGCTTTGGTATGTTGTGTAAAATTATTTTCACCTATTTCTAAGTATTTTCTAATTTCTTTGCAATTTTTTTGATCCATTGGTTACTTAGGAATGTGTTAATTTCCAAACATTAATGAAATTTCCATCTTCCTTATTACTAATGTCTAACGTCCCCACATTGTACTCACAGTGGATACTTTGTATGATATCTATCTTTTAAAATATATTCAGAGTTAGCTTGTGACCTAACATATAGTCTATCATTGAAAATGTTCCATGTACACTTGAGAATAATATATATTCTGTTGGTGTTGGGTAGAATGTTCTGTAAATGTCTTGAAGATCTCACTGCTTTATTGTGTTGCTCTAGACCTCTGTTTCCTTACTTATTTCATGTCAGGTTGTTCTCTGTTGAACATTACTATTCATTATTAAAAACCTCCAACTACCGTTGTAGATCCATATACTCTTCCCTTATTCAATATTAAAAGCCTCCAACTACCATTATAGTCCTATATACTCTTCCCCTCAAAGTAATGTTTTGCTTCATGTATTTTGATGGTCTGTTATTAGTTATTAGTTTTATTAAGTGTGTACATGTATTTAGTTTTTAGTTTTTGTTTGTTTGTTTGTTTTGGAGAGAGAGGGGTCTCATTCTGTCACCCAGGCTGAAGTGCAGTGACAGGATTATAGCTCACCACAGCCTTGAACTTCCTGGGCTCAAGCGGTCCTCCTGACTCAGCCTCCCAAGTAGCTGGGACTACAGGCATGCACCACCATGCCTGGCTAATTTAAATGTTTGTAACTGTTACATCTTGCTGTATTGAAACTTTTGTTAACATATAATATTCTTCTGTATCTCTTTAATCTTTTCTGATTTTGAGTCTATTTTGTCTGATACTAGAATAATCACTTTGCTCATTTTGGTTAATATTTGTATGAAATATCTTTTCCATCCTTACATGTCTTTAACCTGCTCTATCCTTGGGTATAATCCAGGTCTCTTGCAGACAGCATATAATTCGATCACATTTTCGTTTGGCAATTGTCTGAAGGTGCACAGTAGTGCCTGGCACCCCCTGTCCTGGGCAGGCAGTGGCTGCAGCAGCATCAGCTTGAGCTTGGCCCAGGGGCAGAGTGCAGTCCAGCATTAAACTCTCAAAATGATGCCAGATAGGGGTCTGCAACCAGAGAGGGTTGTGTATCTGTTCTTCTATATCTGTCTTTAGATTGGAAATTTTAATCTATTTACATTTAAAACAATTACTAATAGGAAAGACTTTCTTCTGTCATTTTGCTTTATTTTTCTATATGCCTTGTGTATTTTTGGTCCCTCATTTTCTACATTACCATCTCCTTTTATGTTAAGTTGGTTTTTTTGTACTTAAATATTTTAATTATCGTTTTTTCTCCTTTTTGCATATGCTATAGCTATTTTGATTCATTTTGTATGTGAATTATGCTATACAAATACATACACATAAAACTTTATGTATATATAATTTCTGAATGTTGAAATATTAATCTTACTTCAAGTTTTGTTGTTGTTGTTGAAGTATGCTGGGGGTATAATTCTTAATGTTTTAAAGTTGTTTTACTATAATAGAATTCCACTGTAGAGTTTTGGAAAATATAGAAACATACAATTAAATAAATAATATTACTAAAACATACTAATTCTTACCATGTCACTTACAATTTTATACACTTTTTATATAAATATACTTAATTCTCACAACACTCAGTGACATAATAGCTATTTTTTTTGTCTCCACTTACTTAAAGATGAGAAAACTAAAACACAGGATGGCCAATGACTTGTCCATCTAGTCTCTGACCCATCACATTCTTGTGGGTGCCAGGGACAGCCTGAATATGGATTCTGTTTTCTACTCAGCCACCACTAAATATCTGTGCTTTAAAGAAATGAATAAAATAAATCACCTCTAGTTTTCTCATACTAACAAAATCATTTGTAACTTTCTGCTAGGACAAAATGAGAACCATTTAAATATTTATCAGTGAATACTTTGTTAAATAATTTTATTAATGAAACCTATAAATCTATATATCAAGATAGTTTTATTAATGAAACCTTCAAATCCATGAAATCATGTGAAGATGAATCACATTGATATGTATTTTTTAGACATACTGTAAAGTTATAGTAAGTGAAAAAAATTGCAGAAGAGCTTAGAGTGAGAGTAAGGAAAAGGCTGCCCACCTGCCAAATTCAACCTGAAGCCCACTTTGCTATGACTCTCAATCTAAGAAGGACTTTTCCACTTTTAAAACCTTGTTTAAAAAAGAATTGAAACGAAAATGTGACAGGGACTTACTATGACCACCAAAGCCTAAAATAATTGCTAACTTTAGAGGAAAAGTTTGTTGACTTGTAGTTTCATGTGTTGAATTAACTTCCACTTGCATTTAAGCAAAAGAAGGCATGTATGTGCATGCACATACACACAGAGAGACACCCATTAATTCAACAATCTGAAGTTTAGATAGAGTACAGTCAGGACCGTTTTCCCATTCACCAACTGTAACCACAGCTGGTCAAGGCTTCTTCTTCCTTGGGTAGAGCCGATGGTTTTTCAGTGTTAAAACATCCCATCCTGGGTAGCTCTTTCCATCCTTCGGGTTCACAAATAAAAATCCCATCCTGGGTAGCTCTTTCCATCCTTCGGGTTCACAAATAACTTTTTATACTAAGGGGTACATATGGGAAGGGGCCATCATCTGCTCATTTTCTTCCACCCTCTCAGTCCAATAATAAAACAAAAAAAACCTCTTTGTACATATACTCTTTGATCCTTCCCTTTGTGAGTCTAGTCCTCTGGAGCTGGGATTTGGATATGACTTAAGAGAGATGACAAAAATTATTCCTCATAACCAAGTAATATGACCCAGTGATTGCCCTAATGAACCTCCACATGCTATCTTTGCAGAAACCACACATAGAAGTACTTGGCCTGCCTCTGACTGCCCTTGCTGCAGCTGGCCTCCTTGGAAACACTGATTTTACATAAATGGTACCTGTGGTTTGGGGGAGGGGAAGGTGTTCAGTTTCAACCCTGCTCTTTTTGTCACCAAGGACCCCTTCCTTGTCACCAAGGACTCCTTGAAGAGGAGTCACACTCTTTTGATTCCTGCCTAGGAACCCAACCCCACCCCAATCCCTGAGGTAGCCCAAGGTTTCTCTCACTTGGTTTTTCCTCCGTGATCCATGCATTTTAGTGAAAAATAGAAACAAGGGTGGGCGCATCGACATTCCAATGCAATGTAGGATCAAAGACCAGAGAAAGTAGACACTGAAGGGTGGGGATGGAGATGGTCTGGAAGACTGAAAGGTAACTTCTGCCTAATAAATGCTAGAAGAAAAGTTTGTTGGAAAATACGTAAATATGTTGGAAAATGCAAAGAAAATCTCATGATTTTGACTGTAAATGTTGATTAAATATTTTTAAATAACCTTAAACTTATTAGAAATGAATCTTTTTGAAAAAAACATCTTTGCCTCATTTGAAACTGTATTCAGCACTAAGATGTTGGTCACAAGTAGAGCGATTAGGTGTCTTGATATGCCTGGGTTAGTCCCAGTTGAAACACGGTACGCCAGTATCTTCCAGTATCTTACCGACTTTAGAATTTAATATTCAGAAAAATTTTAAAAATTGTTTTCTGGCTACATATATATGGTCACCTAATTCTAGGCAAAATAAAGACATGATATCCCTACAACATTTTGATAAAGTCAGGATGAGAGCTAGGTAGGAAGTTTTGGCAATGAAAAATTCACAAGATGAGTTCTGAAACTAATCTGAGTTGGAGATAGTGCACAGAAACGGAGATTTTTTTTAGTAGAAAATATTACAAGACTAGAGTCAATGTGAACAGTGGAAACTCAAGCATGAGAATATACATATCCTGTTGTGATAAATTACTGAGGCATTTTCTTCTAGACGAGTGGAGTTGAAAATAAATCATGAAAGAAATATGGATGCCTATAGGAGGGATGTTTTCCATTTCAATGTGGTGACTACTTGTATCAAAATCATCTGATGTGTTTGCGTATAATGAGTGAGTCCAAGAGCAGAGTCATTAAATCAGAATCATCTTTAAGTGAATAGACCCAGAAATCTACAGTTTTAACAAGCTACCTAAGTGACTCTTCTGGGCAGTGAATATTGACATCTGCTATGCCATAGGCATGCTTTAAAATTTTAGAGAGGGTAGAAATATCAAATAGCTATTATGATCAGAACTTTCTGAAATTGCTCAAAGTTCTATATTGGGTAAAAAAAATATTTGAACAGGGGATCGAGTTTCCAAGGAGGGAGAGGAATAAATTTTAATAACTCATCTTTTTAGTACCATTATCAAGAACTTCAAAACATGCCGAAAATTAAGTGTTCTGAGTCAATTTATTGATGTTAATATATATTTTGAAAACATAAATCTATTTATTTTATCAATTAGTTAGTATCTTTCTTCCAATATTAAATAATAGAACTCTCAAAGTAGTTTTTTTGTCTATAACATGCTTATCTTTTAACATGCCTACAAAGAAGAAAAAACACCAACATTTTTTTCTCCCTACCAGCATTGATCACCAGAGATTTTAGGGAAAGATAAAAACTGCTAAATATAGTCTCATATTTTCTCTAATATCTATTCATATTTTCAGAGAAAGAAAACACTGTATATTTTATAACAATACAAATATAGCTTTTCAAATCTCAAATATGATACGATGGGCATCTATTACAAATGTGTGATAGTGTAGTCAAGATAAGCCTCTGGAAAATTTAAGATCTAAGAATAATTATATTTAAAGACATATGTCTAGGTTTCTCAAAGAGTTAAACAGCAATTTCACCTCTGGATATATACCCCAAAGAATTGAAAGCAGTTATTTAAACAGATATTTGCCTCACTGTTTGTAACAACATTATTCATAACAACCAAAACATGGAAACAACCCAAATATCTATCGATGGATAAAAGGATAAACAAAATGTGGTATACACATGCAATGTAATATTACATAGCCTTAGAAAAGAAGGCCAATCTGATACATGCCTCAATATACATGAACCTTCAAGATACTATGCTAAGTGAAATTAGGTAGAGAGAAAAGGGCAAATACTTTATCATTCCACTTTTAGGAGATACCTAGAGTGTCAGATTCGTGGAGGCAGAAAGTAGAATGGTGGCTGTCAGGATCTAGGAAGAGGTGAGAGTGGGAATCATTTTTTAAAGGGTACAGAGTTTCAGCTGGGAAAAATAAAAAAAGCTTGGGGATGGATGGTGAGGGTGACTGCATAACAATGTGAATGTACTTTATTCCAATAAACTGTACACATAAAAATGATTAAAACAGTAAATGTTATGTACATTTTACCACGATAAAAATAATATTATTCTCCCCAAAATATATCTCAATATCAGTGATATGTTTACAAATCTCTTTCAACATGTTATTGAGACTGTCTTGCTCCTCAGGACTGTGAAAACCCGTCTCAGCCTCCAATTGTCCGCACTGAAGAAGTCCTCATTACTCCCCTTGCCCCAGAGCTCAGCAATCTCCCCTGAAGAGTAGCTGCTGGTGGAGCGTGTGTCTCTAGGACTCATCCTTTCCCTTGTTGATGTAAATGTGTGACCTCATCTCTTCTTCAACATCTTTTATCTCACCAAAAAAAAAAAAACAACAACTTTTATTTTAGGTTCATGGGTACGCCTGTAGGTTTGTTATACAGGTGAACTCTGTCACGGGGGTTTGATATACAGATTATTTTGTCACCCAGGCACTAAGCCTCATACCCAATCCTTCATCCAGAGTCTTTCTAAGTGTGGGAGATCTTTCTTATGATTTTCAGAAGGGAATTGCAGTACACAAAGGTGAAAGAGGACAGGAAGTTACATCAGAGCATTTAAATCAAACAACCAATTGTGTGTTAGGCACTCTGATTCTTTCTGGCCCTTTCTGGCCACATCACTGACATAGATTCCTCTCTTTTAGACCCTGCCCACATGCAGATGGGCCTCCTTTCTTCCTCTCACATTCTCGCTCTTCTCCTCTTCCCTTTCAGGACAAAACTCAACAAATTGTTCTTCTTGCCTCTGCGTCTAATCTTTTCTGCCAGCATCCCTACCTGTCAGGGCCTCCACACACAGCAGCTCTAAGTGGACTCACCAAGGTGTGTAATCAACCAGAAAGGTGTTAATGTCATCACATTTTCTATACAAATTTATATATCAATTATTATTAGTGTCACAGGGGACACAAACTCTCATATAAAAACGATAATGTAAAAATTATTATTATTGGCTTTTGAATATGGAAGAACATATTTAGATGTAGGTACGTTTTTTCTTTAAATATTTTCAATATTTCTATCAGAAAAATTAATCCACACTGCTAAAACTTGACTGTGGAAAATTTAAAAGTTTTTGATTTCTACCTGTTTCTTTCTTGTATGGAACTTTACCTCACCCTACAATATACTCTAAAGATTTGCAGCCTCGCTTGTCAAATTGTGTGGGGCTTAGGAGTTCCCTGAGGAAAAGTAATGATGTCTCTTCTAAGGTTGCCAGAACAAAATTCCACAAACTGAGTGGTTCAAAACAACATCAGTGTATCCTTTCCCAGTTCTGGATGCCAGAAGTCCAACATCAAGGTGTGGCCAGGGCCATGCTCCCTCCAAAGCCCCTGAGGGAAGATTTTTCCTACCTCTTAGGTTCGTGGAGCCTTGGGTGTTCCTTGTCTCTTGGCAGCATCACTCCAATCAATCCCAGTCTCTGTCTTCACACGGCCTTCTTCTTTGTGTGTCTCTGTGTATATCTGTGTCTTTTCTCTTCTTACAAAGACATTGGTCACCATAGTTTAAGGACCCACCCTACTCCATTATGATGTCATCTTAACTAGTTATATTTCCAATGGCCTTATGTCTAAAGAAGGTCACATTCTGAGTTACTGGGAGTTAGAACATATCTTTTTTGGGGGACACAATTCAAGCCATAACAGTATCCATAGCTAGGCTTCTGATATAAAGACATGCCCAGAAGACTAGGGTGCCAGACCAGGGAAAAAAGGCAAGGCTGGAAGAAGAGGCCAACCCTGTGAATCATGCTCTAAGACAGTCCCTGTGCTTGAGGAGAGTGTGGGCTATGTCTGCTCATTCAGAGAAATAGGTACCCACATTCATTTTAAGCTGCATATTCTGCGAGGAGTAGAAATCCAGAGATGAGAAAGCAGTGTTTGGGGAAAACTCCTACTTCATACAAACTCCAAACTAAATGTTTGGAGATTATATCTCCTTACAAAAGAGAAAACAAAAATAAAGAAAAAGAAAAGAATAATAAAGTTAATGGTGGCATGTAAAGAAAGAGATGGAGCCCAGCAATGGTGTAGCTTTGTGACACCAAAGCTTCCCAGGCAGCCAAGTGACATTAAGGCCAGGACTGGGTGAGGGGCAACCTCTGGGCAGGTCTGCAGGGTTCAGGTGAGCTGGTTTTGCCACCAGCCAAGAACAGGACTCCTTAGTGAGTCATGAAGGCAGCCATAGATGTCACTCCATAAAATGCAGTTTCCAGCAACCCAACAAGAGAAAGAGGTGTGTAGTGGTTCAGATGTTAATGGAAATTAAATACATTTGCAAACATAGGCTGAAAAAGTTTCAAATACTCAAGTTTCTTGAGCACTTGAATTTAAAATGTCTTCTAGTACTTACTATTTTTTTAATATAAAAGAAAGGAAATAATGAATCAGATCAACTAATGAATATAATTTGCCAGCACACATAATTTTCTAGGATGATAATAATAAGTTAAAATTGTGTTTTACAGTTGATAAGTAACTTTAACATATGCGGTCTCACTGATCTTTGGAAATAGAAAGGGCAAAAATTATCACCACACACATGTATATTGTAATAGGTAGTGTTTGTTGAGTATGAAATAGAAGACACTTCTATAAGCATTTTACATGCATTAATTCATTTAATCCTCACAATACTTTTATGAGGTAGATACTGTGTTTTTCTTAAATCATCATGATCGTTCTTATCAAACATAAGAGAAAACCAAAGCCCAGAGATAGTAAATACTTGCCCAAGATCACACGTCTGGTCAGATATTCTTATTCAGAGCAGTATTCTGCCTGGCTGATGAGAACACCTGTTCAGAGAGGAGAACTGACCCATAGTGGCCCCAACTTGCACAGACTTCTCCTCACTCCACTAGAAAGCCTGTGCAATAACTTTGGCAAGACTTTAAAAGCTTGAGCTTATAAAAATTAACATATGTAAGTTCACCAAGTGTGCAAAAACAAAACCATACTAACTTGCAAGCACTTAGGATAGCATGGAATAGATAGTAAGCACTAGTTAATACAGTTACATGTACATCTAACACAAATGTTATAATAGATATATGTCTCAGGAGCCATGATCTGATAATAGATATACAACTAATTCATTGTGTTGTAATGACTGAACCATAATTAACTCAATAACTGTCACTAATAAATAGGCATGTTGTTTTGGGCCAGTAGAAACAGTGTTGTAGGTTACATCACTTGACTTCATCCAGACGTGTCAGCATTTTGTTTTCTTAACTCTGTGGGATTGCTGAGACAAAGATAAGGTTTCTTTTTAATAGCTTCTAGCAGATTTAATTCCAAAAAACAAAAAAAAAAATAGCAGTTTACTACCTCACACCAGCCATGCATAAAAGAGTGCCCTTTTCCAGACCATGCCCAGCACTGAATGTTATTGATATTTTAATTTTGCATCTATTCCTTAATAAAAGGTATCTCATTATTTTAACTATTGTTTTCCTGACATGAGATACTTTGAACACATTTTAAATATGGATTGGCAATTTCTTATTTCTCATGTGAATGAATTTTATTAATTTTATATAAGATTTATATAAATTTTATAACCTAAGCTTATAATGCTGTGTGTTTGATTTTATTTTGTTAAGCAATTGTGGAATAATTGCTTCACAAATTAAAAATTTAAGATTATGATGTTTTAATACTTCTTAGATTAGGAAAGATTAAGGTAAATAATTGAATAATGCTAAATCTCTTTGTACAATCTTAATTGTATCTCTATTTTGTATTTTCTTTATTGTTATGTACACATGGTAAGATATATTAACTCACTGCTTCTCAATTAAATGCCCACATCAATTATTTGGGTATTTTGTTAAATTGAAAATGTTAATCTAGTAGTGTTTTAGCCCGTTTTATGTTGCCATAATAGAATCCCTGAAATTGAGTAATTGAGTAAGGAAGAAATATTTCTTACAGGTATGGAGGTGGGAAAGTCCAAGATCGAGGCCTGGCATGTGTGATGTTTGGGGAGGGCCTGGGCTCTGCTTCCAAGAAGATGCCTTGTCATCCCTCTTCCCTTGGACTCTTCCAACTCATTAGAATCAAGTATGCTCACAATTTTTGTTTTAAATTACAAACTCTGGAGCACATACATTACCTCTCATTCACCCAAATAAGAGCTCAGAACTGTGGGGAAATCGTACAGTGTGGCCCACAGATCCCTCCTGGTTTTAAGCACCATGGAGGCCAGCCTTCCTCATCCACATCTGCATCAAGTCTTTCCATGCTGCTCCCCAATGTACCTGCCCTGTGCCACTCAACTTCAGGGATTTGCATGGCATCTGATTGCATAAAATAATTTCAGTTCAAATATAAAGTTGGCAGCAAAAGACCAATGTGGCATAGCTTTTTTCATTAGAGTTTCTGTCAAGTCAAATGTGTGACTTAGTTATTACTCTGGCACATTGTTCTAAGGGATAGCGTTTCCCTTTGCATTTACTTTGTGTTTACTAAGAGGTCTTCTGATGTGGAAAAGAACAGTCATGTCTAATGGAATGCAGAAGCCCAATGGTGGTAGTCAGCTGTAGGACATCTGAGAGAGAACTCTGCACAGAGGTGAAAAACCCAGGTAAACTGAGCTTGGTTTAGCTGAAGAGCCTATGGGCTGAGGCAGGGATTGTTTCTGGGGTTAGAGTCAGGGATGTTACTGGAGCCATTCTAGTAGAGTTACTCTAAATGTGGAGATCAGATCCTTGTGCATCAGTTAAAAGAATTGTTTTGCCAATTTGTGCCGTATCAGGAGGTCCAGTTTAACTTGTTGGGAGCTACCCTTACAAAGCACATCGAAAATCCAAGAAAGTCATCCTCCTTTTCTCTTCAATGCAACTGCAGAATTGCCAAGACCTGAGTTGCAGGCAGATGCCTCGGCAGGGGCCTCAGAGCAGATACAGGCTCCAGTGTGGAGGGCGGCGTGCCCATCAAAGCTGAGCTGGCTGAAGCACAGCAAACTGAATGCTATTTTTTATGTGACAAAAATGATCTCTATGGATGGTACAGAGTCAATAAGTGGTAGATGGGGGCGACCAAACCGGTCTGTCATATCCCTTCCAGGTTAGTGTTCTTGCCTTGGAAACAGGGTTGCATCAAGCAGTTTCCGGACCTTTACCTGGAGGGGCTGCCAGGTGAGTGCTGAAGAGATGGTAAGGCGCGCAAGCATTGCCCCACCTGGGCACTTTTCATCAACTGCTTCCCAAGCATCACCCTAAGCCACAAAAAGACACTGAACAAAATAGTTTCACTTCACAAAGAAAACTCTTTGTCTCTTTGTTTTTCCTTTGGTAACCAAGCTGTTGTTATTGCACACTCTACTATAGGGAGGTGTTCCATGTCCTTAGCACGGCACACTAGTTTGTTAGCAGTGGACTCTTCACAGAATGTGGAGTCTCTGAGTTTAGGTGTGGGCAGCTCTCCCACCTGCATATCAGCAGTGACCATCATGATTATCACCGAGGGCACAGCTTCCCCCTCCTGGGTCCTGCAGGACAACAAGCACGTCTCTCCTTTCCCAGAGGTGGGGCCCGTGTCCTTCAAGGAAAGTTGCTGTTCCACCTCTGCCAATAAGGTGGTGACCCAGAGTGGAGACTCAATACACCTAAAACAGCTGTCTTGCACACAGCGGTGCAGGCTCCGAGAGGTGCACTTGGCTTCGACCCAGTCCTCCGCGGCCCAGTGTCTGTGTGTCTCTGAAAGCTGTCCCGGCCCACCAGTGGACTCATCCTAAAACAGAGCAGATTTCTGTCTATTCTTTCCTCTGCTGGGAATGCCCACGGAACATTCTGGGAAATGTCTTAAACAAATGCGCACATCATAGACTTTTAAATTGGAATCTTTTTTGTTCTTCTTCTCCTTTTTTTTTTTCACTTTTGTGTGTTCTATTTTTTTTTTTCTAGTTTGCAAAAGCACTATATTTGTTTTAAGTAAAAATGTAAAGGGCTGTGGAAGACGTTCCTGGTTGCCTTCCCTGCAGTCTTCCCCTCCCTCCACCCTCGTTTCCCCACTGCCAAGTTCTGCTTCCCACGGCAGACTGCAAAAATCCATCCTCATTTTCTCAGCCTTTCTTGGACGAAGTGGTTTGCAAGCTGAAAGGAATACAGAGAAGGGTTTTTTGGCTTTTGTCAAAGCCTTGAGAGGGAGAAAGAGAAAGACAAGCAGAGAAAGAGAGTGAGAGCGCCCTCTCTGCCTTTGAACATCATTACATAGGATGGTGTATTAGGATTCTCCAAAGAAATAGGACCAACAGGATACATAGATATATAAGAGGAGATTTAGTATGGAAATTGGTTCCTATGATTATGGAAGCTAAGAAATCCCACAATCTGTCATCTGCAACCTAGGGAACCATGAAAGCTGGTGATGTAGTTCCCTCTGCGTCTGAAAATAGGGGGGGAAGGTGTAAGTCTTAGAATCTGAAGGCCAGAGAACCACATGCTCTAATCTCCAAAGGCAGGAAAACATGGATATCGGAGCTCAACCGGAGAGAGCAAATTCACCCTTCCTTTCCTTTTTGTTCGATTTGGCACATCAACAGATTGGATGATGTTCAGCTGCTTTGGTGAGGGTGATTTCATTCAGTCTACTGACGCAGTGCTGACCTCTTTCTGAAGCACTCTCACAGACACACCCACAAATTATGTTTTACCAAATACTTGGGCATTCCTTAGACCACTCAACCTCTCACAGGCTATTAACCATCACAGATGGGATGTCTGGAGAGGGTGGTTACTTTGAAACCACGAGAATAGTGAGGAAACAACATGATGATGAAAGTCAACAGGCAGAAAAGGTCAGAACAAAGTTCTTTGGAGTTAATCATTTTGTTAGAGTTAAGCTTTTTCTATTTAAGTAATCTGTTGCACGCAACTGAAAGCATTCTAATTGATGTATGGCTTCGCTGTAACTAATGACGTATTGCAAAGATTTAAAAAAAGAAAAGGTAAAAAAAAGAAAAAACTCTCCCCAAGCCTCCAATCCTATTTCCTTAAGAAGGCTGATCTTACATCCTACTGCATAGAATTCAATAGTTGTCTCTATTTTCTTTCAAACATATATATCCATATATACGTGAATATATGGATTCATCTCACTTGTTCTTATGAAACAGTACTATTCTGTACACATTATTCTGTAACTTGCTTTCTCAGTTTATATGGCCCTACCTCAAGGTCAAGTATTTCCCCACCGACAGACAGTAAGGTTGCTGTAGGTTAGACTTCTACAAATATTGCTGTAACAAATATTGTTATGCAGATACCTTATATCCAATAATATCTACAGGAAAGGTTCCCGAGAATGGTATTGCAGAAACAAAAACATGTACTTTCAATTTTAATAGTTACTGACTTTAAGGAGACAATACTCGACAAAATGGAACCTCATCATCGTCCTGGATTATGTAGATATATTTGGGAGTACCAAGGGCAGAATCAGTCTCTTCCTTATATTATTTTCACTGTCTCCTTGCAAACACTAGCATATAATAACTATTACAATGACTACACCTATTGCTATTAGTCATCATCATTTATTAGCTTTTTTGAATAACCTTATTAATAGCTCTACATTTTAAAATGTCCAACATCACACAGCTAATAAGAAGTAAACCCAACACTTCAGACCAATTCTCTCCTGTGTCAGCATTCACTCTTCCTTGATGATCTGCGTGTGCTCATATGCAAATGAAACACTATGGATATGAAGCCATCACTTTCCCCTCCCTTAAGAAAGGCCACCTCCCACACCAAATACTAAAGATAGATCAATGTCTTAAGAGGGATGGACTAAAAACTGAAAGAAATGTAGTTTAGCATAATGAAAGTACATTGGATTCAAAGATAGGAATCAAACTTTAATTCCAGGCTCATAAGCAAGTAGTTATTGAAAACTGCCAATCTTCCCTTTCATATACATGTGTAATTATATACATACAGAAATGTACATAATTATTTCCTTATTTGGAAAATGTAATGTAATTTGGAAAATGTACATAATTATCCTTTTCTGACAACCTCCTGAGGTTGCTATGAGAAAAATTGAGATAACACATTTAGAAGTACATTGTAAATCATAGTGCCAAATTAAAAGAAGATATATTACTTCTGTTATGCTCTCTTAAATTAATTTAATTTTAAACTTAGTACACAGAAATATCTTCCAAATAAATTATCTGATATATTAATGTGATGCTATTGAGCTATCATGTTATTGTGTTATTATGTATGTTGGTTTTCAATCAATCACAACTCTCTTACTCCGAATTTCTCTGAAAATAATTTTTTCATTGAACTTCCTAGAAGTATTTCAGAGGGATATGTTGGACTCCGGCCACAGCAATACTATTTCATAGAATGCAATAGTGAATTCTACCTGGCCATTTATTAAAACAATCTTCTGAAATGAAATTCAGTGAAGGCATTTTCTGAAGGACTAGACTAATAACATCAAAGTATACAAAATTTTAGTGAATTGGCCTGATGCAAGAACAATACAAATACTTGGAAGCACAGAATAAGTCATCTCCTGTGCATAGAAGTAATGCAGATTAATATATTTCAGAAAATATATATTTACCTTCTTCAGTGTGACACAGGCAAACAATATTCTATGAGGCCAGCTCTCTCAGCAAATACTTGGTGAAAGGATAGATGGAAGGCAATTTTGAAATCATCCTAAACCTCAATGTTCTTATTAGAATTATATGATAAAACGGCTACTTCAATCTGGTAGAAAGGATTAGTAAAAGATGATATACTTTTATTATTATTATTTCAGCTGCTGTCACAGAACAGGTATTTAGCAAATAGTATCCTTATGCTCTTATTTCCTCTATGTAATGTGCAACTCATAAATCATTATGTCCTACTTGTTATTATCAGCATGATATACTTACAATCTATAATCTAGGAAAGCATTATAAGACTTTGAACACCATGTTTTTTATTTAGATGGAAGTTGTGAACACATTTTCTCTGTTTAATATTTAATTTTTGACTTCTGAGAAACCCAACAATAACAGACTTAGGCAATGAAATAAGATGAAAAATCTTACATTTAACTCTAGTGTTCTTGTATTTATTAAATATTACAATATTTGATATAGGAGATTCAACATTAAAAACTATAAACCCTTTGAAAGAGTGAGCTGTTTAGATCACCAGATGTATTGATTTTGTTTGTTTGCTTTTCCAAGAGTTTTCAATGGTTTATTTTTTATTTTATTTTTTTTGAGATGGAGTCTCGCTCTGTCTCCCAGGCCGGGGTGCAGTGGCAGAATCTTGGCTCACTGCAACCTCCACTTCCTGAGTTCAAGCGATTCTCCTGCCTCAGCCTCCCAAGTAGCTGGGACTACAGGCACACGCCACCACGCCCAGCTAATTTGTGTATTTTTAGTAGAGATAGGGTTTCACCATATTGGCCAGGATGGTCTCGAACCCCTGACCTCGTGATCCACCCGCCTTGGTTTCTCAAAGTGCTGGGATTACAGGCGTGAGCCACCGCACCCGGCCTTAACGGTTTATTCTTATTTACCACATTGAGTATTGTGCTTTCCCGTGAACAGCGATCAAAACAGCTTGATTTGCATGCTTTCAAAACTACCTGGACAAAACTAATGTGATTTAAATTTACTAACAGTTTAAATTCTTCTATATGAAATACACTTTTAAAAAAACAAATACAAAGGACAAAGAGTTGAAAGCAGTCAGCTGGCCATGATGACCATGCAAGCCTCACCCTCCAAACTTCTCCAGATGCCAATTTGCCTAAATACCACTTCTTCCCCGTGTTCCTCACCTCATACTCTTTCTCTCACAGATGCTAAAAACCTTATGAAGTTTATGAAAAGTTGATACTACATCTTTGCAGCCCTGGGTTAGATATGGACAAAATTCAGTTAAATATGTTTTGATTTATAAATGATTATAGATGACTAAAAGAATCAAATTAATTTTTTTAGTTAAATTATTCCTTTTGAAGAAGTTAATGCTAAACCTTGTAAAACGAGGCTTGCAAAACATACAAAAGAATAAGTATCTCCACAGATTGCCTGAAGTAGAATGACCAGGTCATGTTTCTGTGTGACTTTCTTACAACATCCTGAAAGCTCTTAAGTTTTTATTTCCTGTGATTGAAATGATCAGCACTTGATAAAGGAAACACACTTTGAGTCTAATGGTGCTGATGTTGCTATTCCTGGAGTTAACTATAAAAGCCGACCACTAAGAAGCCACAGACTGAAACTTGCCCTCAATAAAAAAATAACAATAAAAGCGACAAAAATTAAACTTTCTTCAAGAGCCCTCGAAACCTTTTTAAAAATACTGAAATGGAGCAACTGGGGCACCAGAGATTATTTTGGAAGTCTCCTGCCCTCTTTTTTATTTATTTTTATTTTTTATGGAACTTTGTATCCTTCCCTGTTCTTCCAATTATGGAACAATAAATTGAAATGTTCCCCTCGTTAAAAATTTAATCAGATTGTAATTCACTGATATGATTTCTGTTTTTACTGTATTTCACGAATAACAATAAAGATATCCTTGAAGTTAGAAGTCGAGAAACTATTTTGCTTATTTAAATTTGTAAGATTACTGATTGAAAAGTTTTTGTTTATTTCTTGAGACAGAGTCTTGCACTGTCTCCCAGCCTGGAGTACAGTGGCATGATCTTGGCTCACTGCAAACTCTGCCTCCTGGGTTCAAGTGATTCTACCAGCTCAGCCTTCCTAGTAGCTGAGATTACAGGCACCCGCCAACACACTCAGCTAATTTTTGTGTTTTTAGGAGAGACAGAGTTTCACCATGTTGACAAGGCTGGTCTCAAACTCCTAGCCTCACACGATCCAACTGCCTTGGCCTCCCAAAGTGCTGGGATTATAGGCATGAGCTACCACACTTGGCAAAAGTTTTGAATCAGAGCTTACTTTCTGTTTAATAGCTGTTTCTAATAATTTGATGGTAGCTATGTAGAAAAAAGAGAATTAACTTTCCTTTCAGTAATTTGATATTTTCAACAAAGATTATTATGATTTATCATTGACATAACTTCACATGGAAGCCCAGTGCTTCTCCCTTTTCCATTTTTGGAGGACAGACTGTTGCCTTTGGTTTTACACAGTGGCACACCTGTGTCTACTACCTGTCCTCATCATGGCTCTGTGAATTAGGGATGGCAAAGTCATCCACATTTGAATTGATGAGATGGAGATGCAGATGATTTGCTAATTCACTACGTAGCTAATTAGCAATAGTGATGGGATGAAAACTGAGCATTGTGCCTTCATTGCGTTAATGATCTTCCTACTCAGAAGCCCATTATGCTTTGGCTTCTCAGAGGATACAACAGCTCTGGGGTGAGGGAGATACCTGTTTGCTAGCAAAACAAATATTCACTGTAATAGCAAAATAAATAGTAAAATAACTTTACATTTTACAGTGTGGGCATTTATTTGAAAGGTAAGAATACTTAAATAAAACAAAACAACACTTTCATTGCATTAAAAGTAGTATGTATGGATAGGATTGATCACTATAAATATGATCAAATTTAGTATTTGACACAGAAATGAAGACAACAGGGTTAAATTTCCAGAATACTAGTCAGAGCAGTGCTCAGATGGAGGTAGAGCTGGTGAGTGCTTGAGTAGAGGGATTCTGTAAAGAGGCTAAGGAAGCTCCTCTTTCTGAAATCTTAGCCAGTTCCTTCTGATCACACACGTAACACATAATGATGCAGACATCCTGAAAGACTCCATAACCTGAGAAAGTCACAAAGCTACTGGAAGACAAACTCAGGATCACAAATATGAGAAGTAATGTAATATGTATTTTAACCATGCTTATTTAACTTAGACCAATAATATAAGGTAGCTTTATGTGAATTGGCATGATCTCTTATTTGATTTTGCTTAAGTGTCTAAAAAGATCATTACTCAAATTGAGAATATTTTATTCTTTACTATTATTTCAGATAATAATTCAAAATTATTCTTCAATTTATAGGTCATGAATCTTCCCCTGTAGTTATCCATAACCTGTAAACCATAGGACTACATCCTAAATGATGTCATGGATTTTTTTTTTTTTTTTTACTTCTGACTTGGAAGATCTTTATTTCTTTTTCTTTTTTTTCCACAGTCTGTGTTCAGGCATTTCTAAAACGACGATGTTTGAACATTTTTAAAATATATATATTACACACTTCTTAAAGGGCTTCTTAACTATCAAACAATGCAACACTGCTAAAGACAATGCATGTGAAATCCTGAGACATTTTCCTCCTCGCTGGATACATTTAGTTTCCATGTTTTCAGTCTATCACAGCAGTGTTCACTGAATGCTCGTTATGTGAAAGGCAGTCTAGGAGCTGTGGGAGAATACAATGATACTTCAGGGAAAATTCCTGTCCTCAAAGAGCTCTCGCTTGACATGAAAATTCCGTGAGTGCTATTGTGTAAATTGACGTGCAAGTTTAGAAGAGGAAGAGATGAGTTTTTGAGTCTGGTGACCTGTGAAGTCTTCATCAAGGAAGAAACATTTAAATTAGGAATGGAAAAGTTTTAAGTCCCCCACTAAGAGGTGACAGTGAAGAGTCTTCATCATGTTACACTCTCTGTACTTAGCACAATATTTCACAATATAGCACATACTGAACAATTGTTTCTGAAATGAGTGAAAGAATGAATAAATGAATCAACATAAAAGTGTATATTGAGAAAAGAGGAAGTAACGGAGCTCAAAAGGATTCTGGTTTTCTAAAGCATTGGTATTTTCACTGTTTCCTAAAAAAAAAAAAATTTATAAAATAAAACAACTATATGCTACATAGACTCTGACTTTTGTATGTTTTCTCGCAGAGAATATTGTACTTTTGTGTTTTTTTTTTCAGTGAGTCAAAAGGATTAAAATTTTCAGTGAGTCAAAAGGATTAAAACTTGTTTTCCATTCTTAAAATTTTCAGTGATAAAGAAAGAAATATTTTCAGTGGTAAAGAGTCCTCCTTAAGTTCATCCATTACTAAAAACTTAGAGAACTGAAATCATAGTGTGATACTTTCATTGGTTCATTGTTTATTAAGTAATAACTAATTAGCCGGCACTAGCTTTGTCTCTGGTTATATAATATACAGATTATACACAGCTGCTTACGTCTTAGAGCTTGAGTCTAGTAGAGAAGACAGACAAATACAACCAAAGCATAACAATTATGACAATGGCACAACTTAATCCTAGACACTCTGGAAAAAAAAATGAAAGGAAAACTACACAATACTTGGAAATATTAGAAACAGTTTTTAAGAAGTGTAAAATGTACAGAGATTCAAATTATAAGTGGCTATTGAATTGTTAAAAGTCAATAAAGGGAATTCTAAGCAGAAAGGTATTATGTACAAAGTCTCAGTTATAACACAGAGTAAAGGAATTGAAGACAGGATGAGGAGTTTAGGAAGATGGCATTAGGGAAAATGAGGTTTTGTGAATCATGGTATCCTCAGCAATTCTACTTGAAATTGAAAGTTGAATAAAACTTCATATTAATAACATTAAGTATATATTATTTTGCTTTCAGGCAGAAATTAGCAGAATTTTTGTAAAGATCCAGATAGTAAATATTTTAGGCTTTCCTGCTCACCTATGATCTGAATTGCATTTCTTCTTTATCATATTATTGCTGTGTGTAGGTTTTACAGCCCTTAAAAACATGAAAACCATCTTATTTCCCAGAGAAAACAGGCTAAGAGCCGATTTGGTTTGCAGAAAGCAGAGTTGTGAGTCCTGCGTTAGAGGATCATAGCTATATGATGTTTCTAAAATGCTGGGGTTTTCACCAAGTATTTCTAGACCTTGCCTCCCTCCCTCCTTTCTCTTCCTCCATCCATTCCTGCCCCTTAGTCTTGGAACATACACTGTTCCTCAAGCCACATGTGATCATTGCTTTGCCTGAGCTACTACAACTAATGACCATAATATTTTCTCCTTGTTTATACATTCAAGCATACTTAATTTTTATATAAATATTTTTTTTCCAAAACTAACAATGTTCATCTTGATACTTTGTGATTTAACTCCGCAAATCATGAAGAGGTCCTGGAAATTCTCTGTTGCCTTCTGCGATGCTGTCCCCATCTTCCTGGTTTCAATTTTGCCTTAAGGAAGGAGCTTGGCCAGTTTCTATCTTCCATTGCTCCTCTTTCACCTGGATACCTAATCTCATAAAGCCAATGAACACATCTTTGCATTCCTCAATTTTTTGTAGTCCTTCCCACTTTCTCAAGTGTTGGCTTATGACTAAATAAATGAGTGACGGAAGTTGTTAACCATATAAGCTTGGGATTCTTACAGATCCCCAATATTATCTTCTAGCTACGTGACATGAATAAGCTGCTAAATCTTCTCTGGCCTCCATCATTCCATGTACAAAATTGGAATAGTCATAGTGGACTTAAGGATAAGTGATGGACTGAATTTCAGCTCCAAGGTGGAAGCACAGAGCTACAACAGGAAAGAAAGATGAAAAAAGTAAGTCTGTGGGTAGAAGCTAAATAATTTTTTTTTATCTTTAGTGTTACACTATAATGTAAAATCATAATGTCTGATTAGGCTAAACACTCACCCACATTAAATGCATATGAGCATATAAGTCAGGAAGAAATTAGAGTAAGTGGGGTTAAAGTGTTTTAATATCAAGAAATTATCTGGCAGAGGTAAAATACCTGCTTTCAATAACATTTAACAACATTAATATTAGATGTGATAAATTGAAAATGAAATCTTTAGAGTGATCACTAAAAAAAGTGCATAAATAGTATGCTAGGAGAGGCAAAGTAAACATATTAAGAAACACTAGAGAAATCAAAAAAGTAGAAGAGAAAAGGAGAAACAAAATATTTGTGACAAAGGTCTACTCAAATATATCAGTAATTGCATAAAGCATAAACAAACTAGATAATTTATTTAAAGGACAATTTTAGTTTAGTCAAAAAGAGCAACTCCACCCCCAAAGAAGCTCCTAACATGAGACAGATCTTAAAATATAGAATTCAGAATGCTTAAGCTAAAGGAATGAATTAAGAGATGACATAAAATTATGCAATTTATAAGAGAAATACCTAAATGTAAAGACATGGATTAAAAGTAAAGGAGTACAGAAAGTACATCTTGCTACACTAACCAAAGAAAGTGGAAGTGATGTTAATGTCAGGCAAAGCAGATTTTAGAACAAAAGAAATTACCGGGGAACATGAGAAGCATTGTTTAATTATTTAGGAGTTAATTCTCTAAAAATGCGCAGTAACAGAACATTAAAATATGCGAGGAAAAAAACTGAGAGAACTCCAAGGAGAAATAGACTAATCCATTGTTATAGTTGATGACTTCAACATTTCTTTATCAATAATTGATAAATTCAGCACGCAGAAAATCAGCACGAATATGATTGACCTGAACAGCACTTATAGAAACAATGGGAGAATACATAATTTTCCCAAGCCATCATGGGACATCCATATACTGAGTCTTAAAATACATGTTAACAAATTTAAAGGAATAAAAATCATACAAACTAATCATACAAACTATGCTCTCAGCCCACGTGTGGAACTAAACTAGAAATCAGAATGAAAACATTTACAAATACTCAAATGTTGGAAGCACTGATGGAATACTTTTAAATAAGACATGGATTGAATAACAGCTCTCAAAAAAATTAAATACATATTTATATGTATAAAATGAATTAAAATGAAAATGTGACATCAAATTTTATGGAATACGATGAAAGCAGTGCTTAGAGGAAAATGTATAGCTTAAAGTTTGAGTTCATATATTATTTTTTTAAATTTAAAATCTATAAGCTTCTATCTTTGGAAACCAGAGAAAGAAAAGCAATGCAAGCCTAATGCACAGAGAAAATGTTAAAATAAAATAAAAAATAAAGCAGAAATTAATGAAATTGAAATAAAAAAATTAATCAGTAAAATCAATGAAACCAAAAGCTGATTTTTGAAGGTCAATAACATGGATGAACATTCAAGGACATAATAAGAAAAATATAAAATTAATAATATCAGTAATAAAAGAGGGTTATTGCTACATCACTACCAGTGTTCCAAAAACATTAAAAGTGTAATAATACATTATTATGAAAAACTGTATGAACACCAGTTTGATAATGTAAATCAAACGGACCAATAATTGAAATACACAAAATATCAAAATTCACATCTAGAGCAACAGAAAATTAGAATATGGCTATATTTACTAATGAAATTAAATCAATAAATAATAGCCTTCCAAAACAGAAAGCATCATGCCCAGATGATTTCACTGGAGAATTCTACCCATTGAAAGGAAATGATATCAATTCTCTACGATGTCTTTCAAAAAAATTGAAGCACAGGGAATCCTTTTCAATTCATTTTCTGAGGCCAGTATTACCCTACTACCAAAACAAAAGTAAAATATTACAAGAAAGAAAACTACAAATGCATATCTATTATGAACATAGATACAAAATCCTCAAATAATACTAACAAATAGAAAAAAATAATATATAAAATGATATAACCTAGTGGGATTTATTCCAGATATTCTAAGTTGGTTCAACATTCAAAATTAAATAATATAGTACATCAGATAAACAAGCTAATGGAGAAAAATCATCTGATCATATCAACAGATGCAAATAAAGCATTTGGTAAGTCCTACACCCATTCACAATAAAAATCAGCCAATTTAGAAAATAGCACCACATTGCTAAAGAACATCTAAAAAACCTGCAGCTAATAGCACACTTAAGATTTAAAAAAAAAAAAAAAAAAGCTCTGTTTTCCTCTTTAGATTGCAAACAAGTCAAGGATGCCCCATCTCACCACTTCTATGCAGCATCATGCTGAAAATCCTAGTTAATGCATGAAGACATGAAAAGGAAATGACAGGTACAAAGACTGGGAAGAAAGAGATAAAAATTCACTGTAGTGTCTATGGTTGCTTATGTGGTAAGGCCTTAAAGGAAAGGAAATAATCTCCATAACGGTGTGGCTCCATTCATTGAGGAGAGAGGGAAGGAATAGTGATGGAGTGGAGCCTGGGAGAGCTTTTGGGCTGCTAGCAATGCCATCTAATTTTAAATGGTATGTGGTTATACAATATAACCACAGTAAAATGATCTTTGTTCACAAGTATCAAATCCCAAAGAATCAATACAAACTTGAGGAACTAACAAGTGATCATAGCAACGTTGCAGGATACAAGTTTAATATACAAAACTCAATTACTTTTCTATTGAACAGTAATTAACACTTGGAACTGGAAATTAAAACAAAATAGCATTAGTGTTATCACCAAACAAGTTGAAGTAGGTAAATTCTAACAAAATACATACAGGAACAATATGAGGAAAACTACAAAATTCTGATGAAATAAATCAAAGATCTAAATAAATGAGAGATATTTGTGTCCATGGAGTTGGAAGACAATATTGTTAAGAGGATAATTCTGCCCAACTTGATTTATAGATTCAGTGCAATTCCAATCAAAATCCCACCACATCCTTTTATGGTTATTAACAAACTGATTATA
Organism: Rhinopithecus bieti; assembly: GCF_001698545.2. Lineage (NCBI taxonomy): Eukaryota > Metazoa > Chordata > Mammalia > Primates > Cercopithecidae > Rhinopithecus > Rhinopithecus bieti. The sequence goes on from NW_016812757.1 coordinate 1,067,492, forward strand.
AAGTTTATGTAGAAAAGCAGGAAAATCAGAACAGCCAATATAATACTGAAGAAGAACAAAGTTGGAGGACTGACATAGCCTAGCTTGAAGACTTAAAGCTACAGTAATAAACACAGAAGAAAAACAAATACCAATGGAACCGAATAGAGAACCCAGAAGTAGACCCTGACAAATACAGCTAAATCATACTTGCACAAAAGCAAGAATCAAAGGCACTTCAATGGAGAAAGGATAGTTTTTTTAACAAAAGGTACTGGAACAATTAGATATATATATGCCTCCTCCCCCCACCCCCCACAAAAAAAGAAAAGAAAAAAACTCTAGACAGACTTTCACCTTTCACAAAATCATACTTAAAATGAATCAGAGACTTAAAATGCAAGATTCTAAAACATACAGTTTTAAACATTAAGTTATATTTGTACATGGGACAATGGGATTTAAACATCAATGAAATCAACAAGCCATAGGTATGTGAAACAACATGAATACATTTCCCAAATAAATTGTTTATTTAAAAAAGCAATACAAGACCTGGCATGGTGGCACATGCCTGTAATGCCAGCACTTTGAGAGGCCAAGGCGGGAAGATTGCTTGAGCTCAGGAGTTCAGGAACAGCCTGGGCAAAATAGCCCACCTTTACAAAAAGTGCAAAAATGAGCCCAGCATAGTGGCACTTGCCTGTGTTCCCAGCTACTCGAGACTGAGGTGGGAGGATCTCTTGAACCCGGGAGGTCCAGGCAGAAGTGAGTCAAAATCACACCATTGCACTCTGGCCGGGTTGACAGAGTGAGGCCTGTTTCCAAAAAAAAGCAAAAACACGAAAGTAATATGCAAAATATGTTTTATGATTGTATGTACATCATGGTTTCATATAGCATGATATCAAATACTGAGACAAATAGGGTTTACAAAACATGAAAAAATAAACTGTAGTGTCTATGGTTGCATGTTTATGTGATAAAGTCTAAAGGAAAGGAAAAAAATTTCCGTAGCAGTGTGGCTCCTTACACCGAGGAGACGGGAAGTCGTAGTGACTACGAGGAGCAAATGAGAGCTTCTGGGCTTCGGGCAGTATCATCTCGTTTTCCACTGCATGTGGTTATACCAATATTCACCTTAGGATGATACTTGTACCAACTTTCCATCTTTATTTTATGCACTATTTCTGTGTAGATATAATTTATAATAAAAATTCTTTTTTTTTTTTTGAGACGGAGTCTGGCTCTGTGGCCCAGGCTGGAGTGCAGTGGCCGGATCTCGGCTCACTGCAAGCTCCGCCTCCCGGGTTCACGCCATTCTCCTGCCTCAGCCTCCCGAGTAGCTGGGACTACAGGCGCCTGCCACCACGCCTGGCTAATTTTTTGTATTTTTTTTAGTAGAGACAGGGTTTCACGGTGTTAGCCAGGATGGTCTCGATCTCCTGACCTCGTGATCCACCCGTCTCGGCCTCCCAGAGTGCTGGGATTACAGGCTTGAGCCACCGCGCCCGGTCTAATTTATAATAAAAATTCTAAAGTGAAAATTAACAAACCTAAATAAGATTGTGGGTGTCCGTGAGTACGGAGGGAATTTAACGAGTTCCAAAGCCCTTGTCTTATTAGAAAAAAAGATTAAAAACTATGAACTTCAGACACTAAGAGCAAAATATAAAATACGCATTTTAAAAATTAAAATAAAACTTCTAACTGCAAAACAATGGGAAACAAAAGGTAAGAAAGAGAATGTGATCAAACAGACACTAGGAACGAGATTACAACAGTAACTCAGAAAGATTGTAGAAGGATTAAATGGAAGCATTCACATGTGGCAGAAGCTGCTAAATTTCTCCCAAAGTCCTTTATCCCCAGGGACAGGATTTTTACATGACTTCTCAGCACCCATAATAAAGACATGTTTCAGCCTGTCATGAAGCTAAGTGTGGCCATGAGACTAACTTCTTGTCAGCTGGATATAATTAGAAGTTTTGAATTGCCGCTTCTGAGATTTTTTTTTAGTAGGGAGCTTCCAGAGTGCATCTATCGAAACGTTTAATGACAGTCAAATCTTGCCCCAGGAAGGCAGGCTGTGTTAGAAATCAGGCACAGAGTTTGATTATAAAAGCAGCATTAAATACAAAAGAGGTTGACTCATGGCTTCATCAAGACCCTAATCAAAAGCCTTCTTCCCTTTTCTTTAAGCCTTCCTGTGTTGCACCGCTTGCAAAAAAACATGAGATCCTGTATCTCAATCATGGAGATGGTGAAACTGAAGACCATCACCAGAGGAACATGTAAATGAAAGCTAATGAAAGCCAAAAGGTCTAAGTCCCAGAGGCTCTCCTGAATAATGGCCACCATAGCAGGCCTTGACTGAATGCCTCTGAACTTCTATCTGTTCTATTCTATTCTATTATATATGAATATTATATCATTAATATTATACATTAATATTATACATTAATATATATGATTAATATTTTAGGTTTCTATCATCTACAGAAAACTTAATATACTAAATTAAAACTGCAAGAAAAGTTTATTATTTTTGAAATTGCCTATGCTAGTTTCACATACGTCTTACGTCCCACTTCTAATCTCTTAACTCCATCTCGAGTTACTCCCAAAGCTTCAACTGCAGACCTTCACTGTCTTTGCACAGAATGTAACCAGAGAGTGTCTAAGTCTGAGAGCCCTTGGTGCACAGTGATAACTGCCTGCCTGGTCTTCCCTGATCTTGCAGCACGATCTGCAACTCAGAAACAGTCGTCTTTACCCAATGGGGGTGGGAGCCATTAGATACTGTTTATCTTTCTTTGCGTGGACAGTTCTGAGATGTTTCATGAAACTTATCCAAAGCTTGCACAAATCGGAGCCCCGTTTCCCTAAGGTGATAGCACACTCCACATGCATCCTGGTATTATCTTTCTCTTCTTCCCTGAGTGACTCCAGTGTCCCTCTTCCCTGCTGGATGGGATCACTTCTCAAATAATCTGACTCCACAGATGTCTTTGACATGATTTCCGCCCATTTCAGTGCCATACTGTGCTCCTCTCTCTTCCTGCCTCAGGGCTTCCAATGCCTTGAGGAAGATGCCTCATTCAGGAAAACCCACCAAGGCTGCTGGATAATAAAAGACGCAGGACCTGGAAGTGCAGGGGAGTTAATGCCTTGTACCACCCTTGACCAAGGGGAATGGAAGATACGGAATAGATGTTTTCACCTCTTTTCCTTTGAACCATTCTGAGGTTTATTTCCTAAATCTGCTACAACTGTCCCACAGAATTGAGGGTCATTGCCTGTAATATGGACTGACTTGATAACACATCCTTGTATTGTTTTTCCTTCTTCCATCTTTCACTCTCTGTCCATCTCTTATCTCCTGGGACCACTCTCAACAAACCACCTGCCTGCACGTACTATTATACATCGAGTTCTGTTTACAGGAGAACCTGCAGAAAGTCAGTGTTCCATACGTGTGGGCTTGTTATTATTATTATTAATACATATATATACACTTGAGTATTCCATTATCAATAATTTTTATGAAATTGAAAATGATATTTATCGACATTTTACATAGTGCCAACTCCTAGTCCTACCGTTGTGGGGTATGAATGATCCCAAATTTTTAAAAAATTATCTATGCTTACAACTTGGAAGCCACTTTTGAAATATCTCTGAACTCATCTTAGCATGCCCAATTACTCGATCTCATCAGTTTTTTACTTATGTGGCATAATCAATCTTTTCCTTGCTAGTCAGGTTGCCACCACTGTCAAATTACTCACAGATGGCGAGATTCCTAAATGCAGTGATGGTTCCTGGACAGTCCACCCTAGTCCTCTTCAATGCTGTCTTCCTTCATCGAACAAGTATTTCAGAACATGAAGTGTGCCAGATGCTGTTGTTTATGTTAACTTGTTTAATTCCTGTGAAATGAAGACAGATATTATTATCCTTGCTTAATAATTGAGGTGTCTGAGCCCCTAATTCAGTCACCAAATGATGTGGCTAGAAGCGATTAGAACTGGATTTAAAACCAAGATCAGCTGACTTCAATTCTCATGATGGTTCCTCTACATGTCACTCTCTTCAGAGTTCACTTTTGGTTTCCTCCTTCATCACATCTGAGACATGTAGTTATTTCTCACTGACTCCAATAAGACCAATCAGGCAAAGCTCCATGTCACGCAGCTTTTCCACCATCTGCTTGATACGTGTGGTCCATGTGCTCTCCTCGTGGCTTTCCTTTTTTGCTTGTTTTCTCTTCCATTTCTTCTCTATTCTTCCCCTAGGCTTTCTTCTTTCTCCCCAAAAGGGTTACTTTTTGGCCATGCTGCTTACTCTTAGACTCTCGGAATTTTGAGGAGTTTTTTTAACTTGCATTTTAAGTTTGGGGGTACATATTGAGGTTTGTTATATAGGTAAACTTGTGTCATGGAGAACTGTTGTACAAATTATTTCATCACCCGGGTATTAAGCCCAGTACCCGATAGTTATCTTTCTTGCTCATCTCTCTCCTTCCACCCTCCACCCTCAAGTAGACCCCACTGTCTGTTTCCATCTTTGTGTTCATATGTTTTCACAACTTAGCTCCCACTTATAAGTGAAAACATACAGTATTTGGTTTTTCTGTTCCCACAGTTGTTTGCTAAGGATAATTAGCTTCCATCTTTATCCACGTTCCCGCAAAACACATGATCTCGTTCTTTTTTATGGCTGCATAGTATTCCATGGTGCATTTTTCATCCCAGCTCCTCCTTCCACTGTTGAATAAACTCAGACCCAAAAAGCTTAAGTGACTTCCTCAGAATGGCACAGTTAACTTAGATAGAGAATGGAGCTCTTCTCCTTTCTTCTAGTCAAGAGTTTATAACATAGGACCTGTATTTCTCATGCTTATCTTAATTTCATATTTTTCTCTAATTTGTCAACTCTTGAACCTACCTTCTTGGATTACTCACAATTTGGTGAATATATAATGATATTAATCTATCATTTAAAAATTTTTCTTCTATCTTCCTCTGACATGCCTGCCTTTTTTCCCACTCTTCTTTCCTTTCTTCTTTTCATCTATTCACTCCTCAACTGCAGGAATATGGCAGTGAAGAGCATACAATCCTTGCCCTTGGGAACATAGAATCTTGCACAATGAACAGATTTATTGCAGTTAAACTGTGCTTGTATTACATGCTGCATGTACTAAGTGGAGATAGAAGCTAATCTGAGGGACCTAGCAAGGTTTCCCTGAAAAATGATGGGAAAAGAATTCCTGATGCACAGAACGACAGACAGAGAATTATGGGCAGAAAAAGCAGAAGGGAGAGCCCTGAGGTGGACGGAGGCTGCTCCTTCTAGGGCAGAGGCCCTGTGAGGGCAGAGCTGGGAGGGAGTGGGGAGCCAAGTGAGGAAGCTGAGAGGGAACCTGGGATTCAACTGAGCAGGATTCTGCAGATGCTGTAAAGGTTTTAAAAATTAATCTCAAAGGAAATGAAAGCCACTGAAACTTTTAGGCAGCAGGGTAGCACGACTCGATCTGAATTTATATCCTGGGGTTGTTTGAAGAATGAGTTTGAGGAGGTGAAGAAGAGAGTTCAAGAGGCTTTTGTTTCAGACCAAGCGAGCCCAGGAGACCTCCCATGGATGGGGAGCAACAGCTGGAGGCAGGTGTACCCCAGAAGAGGGTCCGGGTGGGGGACGAACCTGGGCATCGCCAACATGAACCTCATGTCCACAGGCTTCTCTATAGTTGAGACTGCCCAGGACAGGGCTAGAGAGTGAGGAAAATTGCTTATTTCAGCACTTTCAACCCTTAATTAGGATTAAAAGACAAGATTAGTATAGGCGATAGGAAAAGAAGAAAAAAGGACCAAGAAGAAAATCAAACTAAATTTCCAATCTTAAATCAGGAAATGAGCAGCCGGCTGGAGCTGGTCTCACGCTAGTGTGTCTGACTAGAATGCATTTTACCACTCTGTCTTTCCGGCAAGCTTTAATTCATCTTTCAAGGAATGAATCAGTTCATGTCCCATGAATCAGTTCTGAGAATACCTCCCTAAGTTAACTGAAAGCAAGCTATTCTTTCCACTGCGTTTGTACATCTACTGCAGCAGGCTCCTTGGTTGGACAGCCTCGGCCGCACTAAAGTCAAAGCGGCGAGATGACAAGGATGATACTTGCTTCCTCTGGGTCCACGAAGTGAGCAAAAGAATGAAGCGTATGTGTGCACGAGACAAGATGAGGATTGAAGAGGATGTAAATCGAAGCCCGATTTACCAAAAGAAAAGCAAAAGTTACTCTCATTTCTTTAATAGAATTCCCTACTTAAAACAACAATGGCAAAAACAAAACAAAACAACTCAATTCATTGGTTTTAAGGGGGAATTGTAAAGGGTGAAAGTGGACAGATTGCAAAATACCACCAGAACCCACAACTTGACAGACGTCCACTATCTGACGGAGTCATAGTGCGCAAATTATCTTCGGATTCCGCGGCACATCACAGGTCATAAAGCAGAGTAATGACTCCAGCTCCGTTATTTATTCATCTTACGCAGAGTTTGAAAAGCCATAAAACCCAGCACTGATGGACGTAAATCGTCTCAGACAATTAGTTCCAATTGTCTGATAGCAAATTTGAACTCTCTGCAGCTTAATAATCAGAAAGTCTTGGAACCAGATTGAAGTCAAGTCGAGGGAAGAAACCCTGATGTGGCTTTGCAGACAGATGTGTAATGGCTACACCATGCCAGTAGAAGAGTGGTAGGAATCCATTTAAATCTGCAGCCCAGGACATCGTACCACAAACAAATGTTACAAATCAAATATAAATGTGCAACTCTTACGTATACTATTGGATGGTAATAAAATTTTATTTTATTCCTGAGTGTCTCACCCAGAATTCTCTTAATAAGTAAAAGATGCTGCTTGGAGAAAAAACTAGTGGCAAGAGTCTGTAAAAAAAAAAAGCAAAAATAAAGGTATGTGTCTACATATGAAGTACCCTCATATGGGAAGGCTTCGTTATCCTCCTAAGTGCAGATAATTTTCCCCCTGTTTTTGCACTGGCCAAAACTAATAAATGTATAAAATGTATATAGACTCATTTATGAGTAGCCTGTATAGTCATAGAATTTTAAATAAGAAAAAAAATAGATCAGATTTGTCCTAAGATTGTATTCTATTAATGTGGTAAATTATGTCTTACAGAAAGTTTAGTTGCCCAGGGTGACACCACTAGTAGGTGGTAACACTAATTTAGGAGATGTTAAATCTATATCTCCTAAATTCCTGGTTACTGTCCTTCCATCTATCAGCACTCACTTGTTGTTAAAAAAATAAAATAAAATCCATGAGCCCTGGATTTGATTTACTATACGTAGTAAAAAAAAAAAAAAAAAAAGAAAGAAAAAGAAAAGAGAAAAGAAATAGAACATGGTTAAATAATCTCTACTCATAAAAAATATAGCATCCTAGGGCTACAAAGGCCCTAAGAGGTCATGCACTCAACCCTGTTTTCTGTGCATGTAAGTTTACATACCTGTATACATACTCATCTGTGTCTCACACACAGATCCAGACATTCTCAAACAAATACATGAGCCTAAAGCACCCCTTGCTCCTTTCCATCCTCCATGAACTCTTTATTCTGAGTATCCTAAATGACAAGAAATTCATTTCTTCCTGTGACAGCCTGGTTCCATTCTGGAAGCTCTGACCATTACGAAACTCATTTCACCAGGACGTAATCTACTTCCCACTGGTTCAGGCACCAACCGTTAGGGCCTATGGGAAGATGACCACCCCATCCCTTGTGACAGCCTTCACAAAAGTGAAACCTGCTCTCAGGAATTCCTGAAGATTCTGTTATCCAGGGCAGACTTCTCCAATGGCCCAGCCATTCTTGTAGCATGCCCATTCTTCTCTGACCACACCCCTGCTTCTCTGTATTCTGATACTGTGGCATCCAGGAAGGAGAGCAAAAGTCCAGGGGAGTGTGACTGTTGGAAAGTAGAGGAAACAATTCTTTTTATCAATGAAGTTACTAGATTGTGGAGTTAGAGAGTTACAATAGTCATATAGAGTGTTTTTTTTTTAAATGCCTATTTGAACTCTGCGAGGACTCTGGTGTTTTAGAAAGACACACACACACACACATACACATACACCCCTCTCTACTGTTTATCTGAGCTTACCATTTTTTCAGTCCATTCACTTTCACAACAACAACTGCTATGACCATTATCATCACTGCTGCCACTGGCGTTGTGCAATCACTACCCCAGTCATGGAGTGGCTACGCTTTGGCAGGCATGGTGATAAGGACTTTTCTCTCATTGTCTTATTAAATTAATAAAAAAAAAAAAATTCAACCTCTGCAGGCTTAATGACATCTCAAAATGAAAATCTGACTTCTGTATTCTTCTAACTCATAAGAAGTGAGCACAGGTCAAAGCCTTTCTAACTTTCTCTATAAAAATTTATGCTAAGTTCATAGGGATGCATTAAAAGCCTAGTTTATAATCCTGCAGGCATTTTTACTCCCATGTATATTATATTTAATAAATTATATATAATAATAAATTGTTGCAAGATCCCATTTTTCTTTCCTTTTGGCAACTGATGCACTGTGAGGGGCTACAGTTGCTGAGATGTTTTCCTGTGCCTTTCTAAAGAAAGTGCATGGCCGCAAACATACTTCTGATGTTGTATCTTACTTATAGCTGGGAAGTACATGGCAGGAAACTTTAGGAGGAGGAAAACAGGACAACCATAGCAAGACGTCCTCACTGCCACTCCATCCACATTTCCCCAGCAGAGGGTTTGCTTTCCCTGCCTCTATGGCGAGCACAGGCAGCCATGTGGAGCCAGAGCAGCCAAAATGAGAAGCTGGGCCTCTCACACTCAAGTCAGGGCAGCCGATAGCAGTTGGGATGATGTAAAGAGAACGTGGTCACCAAGACTAGGATGGGACTCTTAGAGGATTACTTGGTTTAAGAGGAAACTCCAAGACCATCATCAGGAGGAGAGCACTTGAGAAAATGAGCACAGAGTTCATGTACCATGAGCGGGAACCATGTAGCAATCAAGGAGCATACTGTGTATGCTTCACGAAGTTCTCATGTGTTTTTCAGCTCCATCAGGTCATTTATGTTCTTCTCTAAACTGGTTATTCTAGTTAGCAATTCCTCTAACTTTTTTGAAGGTTCTTAGCTTCTTTGCATTGGGTTAGAACTTGCCTCTTTGGCTCAGAGGAGTTTGTTATTACCCACTTTCTGAAGCCTACTTCTGTTAATTCATCAAACTCATTCTCTGTCCTGTTTTGCTTCCTTGGTGGTGAGGAGTTGTGATTCTTTGGAGGAGGAGTTCTGGTTTTTGGAATTTTCAGCCTTTTTGCATTGGTTTATTCTCATCTTTGTGGATTTATCTACCTTTGGTCTTTGATGCTGGTGACCTTCGGATGGGGTTTTGGTGTGGACGTCCTTTTTGTTGATGTTGATGCTATTCCTTTCTGTTTGTTAGTTTTCCTTCTAACAGTCAGGACTCTCTGCTACAAGTCTGCTGGAGTTTGCTGGAGGTCCACTGCAGACCCTGTTTGTCTGGGTATCACCAGTGGAGGCTGCAGAACAGCACAGATTGCTGCCTGTTCCTTCCTCTGGAAGCTTCATCCCAGAGGGGCACATGCCACATGCAGACAGGAGCTCTCCTGTCTGAGTTGTTTGTCGACCTCTGCTGGGAGGTGTCTCCCAGTCAGGAGGCATGGGTGTCAGGGATCCACTTGAGGAGGCAGTCTGTCCATTAGCAGAGCTTGAGTGCTGTGCTGGGAGATCTGCTGCTCTCTTCAGAGCCAGCAGTCAGGAACATTTAAGTCTGCTGAAGCTGTGCCCACAGCCACCTCTTCTGCCAGGTGCTCTGTCCCAGGGAATTTTATCTGTAAGCCCCTGACCGGGGCTGCTGCCTTTTTTTCAGAGATGCCATGCCCAGAAAGGAGGAATCTAGAGAGGCTGTCTGGCTATGGTGGCTTTGCTGAGCTGCAGTGGGCTCTGCCCAGTTCAAAATTCCCAGCAGCTTTGTTTACACTGTGAGGGGAAAACTTCCTACTCAAGTCTCAGTAATGGTAGACATTCCTCCCCTCACCAAGCCCAAGTAAACCAGATTGACTTCAGACTGAGATATTTTGTCACCACCAGGCCTGCCTTACAAGAGCTCCTAAAGGAAGCACTAAATATGGAAAGGAAAAATCAGTATCAGTCACTGCAAAAACATACCAAATTGTAAAGACGATGGACACTGTGAAGATACAGCATTGACTAATGGGCAAGATAATCAGTTAGCATCATAATGACAGGATCAAATTCACACGTAACAATATTAACCTTAAATGTAAATAAGCTAAATGCCCCAATTAAAAGACACAAACTGGCAAATTGGATAAAGAGTCAAGACCCATTGGTGTGCTGTATTCAGGAGACCCATCTCTCATGCAAAGACACACATAGGCTCAAAATAAAGGTATGGAGGAATATTTACCAAGCAAATAGAAAGCAAAAAAAGCAGGGGTTGCAATTCTAGTCTCTGACAAAACAGATTTTAAACCAACAAAGATCAAAAAAGACAAAGGGCATTACATATTGGTAAAGGGATCAATGCAACAAGAAGAGCTAACTATTCTAAATATATATGCACCCATTACAGGAGCACTCAGATTCATAAAGCACATTCTTAGAGACCTACAAAGAGACTTAGACTTGGGAGACTTTAATGCCCCACTGTCAATATTAGACAGATCAACGTGACAGAAGATTAACAAGGATATTCAAGACTTGAACCTAGCTCTGGACCAAGCAGACCTAATAGACATCTACAGAACTCTCTATCTCAGATCAACAGAATATACATTCTTCTCAGCACCACATCTCACCTGTTCTAAAATTGACCACATAATTGGAAGTAAAAACACTTCTCAGCAAATGCAAAAGAATGGAAATCATAACAAACTGTCTCTCAGACCACAGTGCAACCAAATTACACCTCAGGATAAAGAAAGTCACTCAAAACCACACAACTACATGGAAACTGAACTACTGGCTCCTGAATGACTATGGGTAAATAATGAAATTAAGGCAGAAATTAGTAAGTTCTTTGAAGCCAATGAGAACAAAGACACAACATACCAGAATTGCTGGGACACAGCTAAAGCAGTGTTTAGAGGGAAATTTATAGCACTAACTGCCCACAGGAGAAAGCGGAAAAGATCTAAAATTGACACCCTATCATCACAATTAAAAGAACTACAAAGCAGCAGCAAACAAACCTAAAAGTTAGCCGAAGATAAGAAATAACTAAGATCAGAACGGAAGTGAAGGAGGTAGAGACGTGAAAAACCTTCCCAAAAATCAAAGAATCCAGGAGCTGGATTTTGAAAATATTAATGAAATAGATAGAACACTAGCAAGACTATTAAAGAAGGAAAGAGAGAAGAATCAAGTAGACACAATAAAAAATGAGAAAGGGGATATCACCATCAATCCCACAGAAATACAAACTACCATCAGAGAATACTATAAACACCTCTATGCAAATAAACTACAAAATCTAAAAGAAATGGATAAATTCCTGGACACATACACCCTCCCAAGACTAAACCAGGAAGAAGTCAAATCCCCGAATAAACCAGTAACAAGTTCTGAAATTGAGGCAGTAGTTAATAGCCTACCAACCAAAGAAAGCCAACGACCAGACGGATCCTTGTACCAAAATCTACCAGAGGTACAAAGAGAAGCTGGTACCATTCCTTCTGAAACTATTCCAAGCAATAGAAAAAGAGGGACTCCTCCCTAACTCATTTTATGAGGCCAGCATCATCCTGATACTAAGACCTGGCAGAGACACAACAAAAAAAGAAAATTTCAGGCTAGTATCCCTGATGAACATCAATGCAAAAATCCTCAATAAAGTACAGGCAAACCGAATCCAGCAGCACATCAAAAACTTATCCATCACAATCAAGTTGGCTTCATCCCTGGGATGCAAAGCTGGTTCAACACACGCAGATCAAACAATGTAATCCATCACATAAACAGAACGAATGACAAAAACCACATGATTATCTCAATAGATGCAGAAAAGGCCTTTGATAAAATCCAACACTACTTCATGCTAAAAACTCTTAATAAACTATGCATTGATGGAATATATCTCAAAGTAATAAGAGCTATTTATGACAAACCCACAGCCAATATCATACTGAATGAACAAAAGCTCAGCATTCCCTTTGAAAATCAGCACAAGACAGGGATGCCCTCCCTCACCACTGCTCTTCAACATAGTATGGGAAATTCTGGCCAGGGAAATCAGGCAAGAGAAAGAAATAAAAGGTATTCAAACAAGAAGAGAGGAAGTCAAATTGTCTCTGTTTGCAGATGACATGATTGTATATTTAGAAAACCCCATCATCTCAGCCCAAAATCTCCTTAAGCTGATAAGCAACTTCAGCAAAGTCTCAGGATACAAAATCAATGTGCAAATATCACAAGCATTCCTATACACCAATAATAGACAAACAGAGAGCCAAATCATGAGTGAACTCCCATTCAAAACAGCTACAAAGTGAATAAAATACCTAGAAATGCAACTTGTAAGGGATGTGATGGACCTCTTTAAGGAGAACTACAAGTCACTGCTCAAGAAAATAAGACAGGACACAAACAAATGGAAAAACATTCCATGCTCATCGATAGGAAGAATCAGTATAGTAAAAATGGCCATATTACCCAAAGTAATTTATGGATTCAACACTATCCTCATCAAGCTACCATTGACTTTTCACAGAATNAAAACAGGCAATGGGGAAGCGATTCCCTATTTAATAAATGGGGCTGGGAAAACTGGCTAGCCATAAGTAGAAAGCTGAAACTGGATCCTTTCCTTACTCCTTATACGAAAATTAATTCAAGATGGATTAAAAACTTAAATGTAAGATCTAAAACCATAAAAAACCCTAAAAGAAAACCTAGGCAATACCATGCAGGACATAGGCATAGGCAAAGACTTCATGAATAAAACACCAAATGGCAACAAAAGCCAAAATTGACAAATGGGATCTAATTAAACGAAAGAGCTTCTGCACAGCAAAAGAAACTATCATCAGAGTGAACAGGCAACCTACAGAATGGGAGAAAAGTTTTGCAATCTATCCATCTGACAAAAGGCTAATATCCAGAATCTACAAAGAACTTAAACAAATTTACAAGAAAAAAACCAACAAGCCCATCAAAAAGTGGGCAAGGATTTGAACAGACACTTCTCAAAAGAAGGCACTTATGTGACCAACAAACATATAAAAAAAGCTTATCGTTATTGGTCATTAGAGAAATGCAAATCAAAACCAGAATGAGATACCATCTCATGCCAGTTACAATGGCAATCATTTAAAGTCAGGAAACAACATATGCTGGAGAGGATTTGAAGAAACAGGAACGCTTTTACACTGCTGGTGGGAGTGTAAATTAGTTTAACCATTGTTGAAGACAGTGTGGCAATTCCTCAAGAATCTAGAACCAGAAATACTATTTAACCCAGCAATTCCATTACTGGATATAAACCCAAAGAATTATAAATCATTCTACTATAAAGAAACATGCACACGTATGTTTATTGCAGCACTGTTCACAATAGGAAAGACTTGGAAGCAACCCAAATGCCCACCAATGATAGACTGCATAAAGAAAATGTGGCACATATACACCATGGAATACTATGTAGCCATAAAAAGGATGAGTTCATGTCCTTTGAAAGAACATGGACGAAGCTGGAAACCATCATTCTCAGCAAACTAACAACAGAAAACCAAACACTGCATGTTCTCACCCATAAGTGGCAGTTGAACAATGAGAACACATGGACACAGGGAAGGGAACATCACACACTGGAGCCTGTTGGGGTGTGAGGGGCTAGGGGAGGGATACCAGTAGGAGAAATATCTAATGTAGATGGTGTGTTGATGAGTGCAGCAAACCACCATGGCACATGTATACCTATGTAACAAACCTGAGTATTCTGCACATGCATCCCAGAACTTAAAATATAATTTTAAAAATATGTATTTAAAAAATATAATTTTAAATGAGCAAATAAAAGAAATGTTTTAATTTTTCTCAATAAGTTTAACCATATACTTCTCCATATTGAATAGTAATTGTCTCCTTTATTTTCTGACTTGTACGAGAAGAAAAGAGTACCTGTTTACAAATCCAGAGAGCTGGGAAGATAATACAAGAGTAAGTGACTTTAGACTTCTCTACCGCCAAATAGAGTCTATGTTGTGATGCAGAGAGGCCTGAATTTAAGCTCAAGAGGCACAAAGGTATATAACCTCTGGCCTGTATCTATATCCACATTTGTTGATCTCATTTATAAGTTAGGTACAATAAGACTTCATCCACAATGTTTTGAGGCATAAGAAAATGACACGATTACAGTAAAAATGCTATGTAAATAGGTAAAATATAAATAAGAAATTGGCACTGGATTTCCATACCACCAAAGACTATGCAGGAGGCAAAACTCAATTTCAAGTACTTCTTGCTAACTTGACCTTCATCATAAATGTCCCCTCTTCTTGTAAAGAGCAATTTTTAAAGACCCCATCTCCTACAGGTTTTCAAAGCAGGCCCCACCATGTGACACAGATGTGGATTAATAGCATCTTATCTAGAGAACTCATAGTGAATACTATTTGGTGTCAAAGTAGTAATTAAATACAGCAAAAAAAGCAAATCAGGTCCTCTGAATGTTAATCTCATTATCGCCCTCTCAGAGCTACTTGCCAAAAAGTTAACAGCCGTTAAAGCTCTGCCGCTCAGCCAATCAGAATATTAAATTAATCAGTGTGGCCCTGACACAAATATTGCCAATGAAGCTAATCCTTTGCTTTGCACATATCAACAAGGATACAAGAAGGCTCTGGGGAAAATTGCAATATATTTTTTACCATTTAATTTTTTGTGTCTTTTTAGAAGTAAGATAACATGCCCCCATTTTTACTCCTTACTTTACTTCTTGACTCAAAAACAATTGACAAGTTCCTTTTTTAAAATATTCTATTTTTTATTCATAAAAGGAGATATTATTACACATAATTTGATATAAAGTGAAAAAAATAAGGGTTAAAATCTTAAAGTGAAACAAGTGTCCACCTTCAGGAAATGTCCTATTCTTGCAAATAGGATTCATGGTGGATACACATAATCTTTGAAAATAATGAATGCTAACCAAATTTCCTCTCCTTTCCAACTTCTGTATTTGTTTTTTGAAGCCATCAATAACTATATTGTGTACCTGAACAAGATGGAAGTAATGATGCCATCTTCTAGCGCTTTGCTAATGAAACTCGTTGTATTCTTGGAAAGAGAAAGAATGCCCAAGTGAACAAAATATTCTTCGGCAGAGTCCCTTGTCCCACCTCTGCTATGATAGTCACAGCTGTTTCATGATCTTGCCAACATGAATCACACCTGAAGGATAAGACCTGGATGCTCACTCTGCATCACACCCATGTGCTTAGTTCCATTTATTTAACCTACATTGATGCAATGTTGATTAGAATAGAATAATTTGCAGTTTAGCAAGCTATGGAACCCTAACATGAATGAATATTTTGTCTTCACAGAATCTTTTTTTCTATGAGCCTTGTACATGACTGCCCACAAGCTAGCATTTTAAGAATACCATATGGACAAATAATTGCTGCTTCCAGTCTGTAGTAAAAACCTGAAAAAAAAATACTGAAATAAAACCAGACTCATAACTCTTTGAGTCTATTACTATTCGTTGGCTAAATGTGCACATTTCTGTTAATTGTGATTCTGACGATAGAGAGGGCTTCTTTGAGGTGACAGACAAACAGCAGGGTATCATGAATATGTATGGTGCATCTGAGAAAATAAATTAACAGGGGCCAGCTACTCTGGTGACCCACTTAGATTGTCAGCGATGAGTGTGACAGTGAGGGTCTGTATTGCATGAATTTGCATGACAGAATTTCCTACCTATCAACTCATTTACTTCATGCATTTGGATTATTTTAAGTACCAAACTGTAGTGAAATAATTAATCACTAGTTCACCAATACTGACATTAAAGAAAAAGCAATATGTTATTGCTGATTGCCACTCAAAACTAAAGCTCACAAGGTTACATCTTAGAAGGTGCGGAAGGAGTGTGTTTAACACATGAATTTGCTTAGTTCCCATTGATCTGGGTGTTTTTCTGAAAATGACGAGTTGCTGCAATATCTTTCCTCAGCCTTCACTATTTTGCTTCGGTCCAGAACCTTATTTAATTTTTTAAAAATGTCTGTTCATTTATAAATGAGACATATTAACTAAGTTTGAACCAACAGATAGAAGTTGTCCTGATGACTAAGATAAAAACATAGTTGGTAATTGCCTAGTTATTTTAATTACGTAGTTATTTTGGGTTAACATGGTTTTGGGCCTGAAGCATCTGCTTAATTTGTGTATATATTTCCAAATACAGTGTTTGTAGGGTTTAGTAATGCAAATTATTTTGTCACTAGATTTCTAGAACAGTAATAATGGATATCTTATTTATTACTACATTTTCTATTTATAACTTTTTCTTTGACTATGAGCAGTTGTTGATCTGTGGGCTACTGAGGACAAAAACTGTGTGTTTTCTGCATTTCTCTAGCTGGCATCTGGCACAACTCCTGGAATATAGTAAGCATTCAACAAATACTGGTTCTTTCAACCGTATAAAGTCAAGAGAATTGGAATACAGTACATTATTCAAACCAAACACCATCTATTTGTCTACAAAGAGTATAGATACAGGAGTAAAAACTTGCACAGGTATTGACTTTAGACAGTTTTATGACCACAGCCCCCAAGCAAATTACTTAATTTCTTGAAGTTTCATTTTTCTCATCTTCCAAATCTCTGAGATCTCTTCTCATCTAGAGCATAATGAGACTAATATTTGCCCCAAAGGACAAACAATATATTAATAGTAAAATGCTGGCATACTGATTGGCACACATTAAGTAATGACTACATAGTAGCTATTATTAGTAGATCAATAGGTATTGAAAAAACAAAAGAATTTGAAAAACATATATCAGAGACAAATGCTTATTTATGAAATATAAGGAATGCAAGACAGGACAGGATCAACAATGACTTGATATCAAAGGTCCAGGTTGACACCAGAAAAATAGTGACTTTGCCAACCAAGATAATGAGGAAGGGAAGAAGTTGTTGTAAAAGACGACGATATTTAGTTTGAGGTGGGTATAATTTGGGGTGTCTAGAAAGAATGTAGTTGACAATGCCCATTAGACCATTGCATGTGTATCAGTAGTGTGAGAAAGAGTTCTAACCTGAAGCTACATATTTGAGAGACAGAAAGTGAGAGCAGCCAGTTTAAAATGTCAAATGAGAAGACTGGTGAGAAACATGAGTCAGATTGAGGGAAAGCAGCAAGGACTTACAGGTGCCACCTTTGTGAACAGAATTGTATAGATTTTCTTTGGCTTCAGAGCAAGCCAGAGCAAAGAGAGGCAAGGAACTGAGTTTCTGTCTTTGAAAACCATTTTATATCTATTTTAGCTAAGGCTACATTTTTAGCTAAAACATAATGAAACATGACATAGGGCATATGTCACAGCAATAAATATATGAGAATCAGAGGCTACATCATATGGCTTAATAAATGTAATTCTTATGGAAGTGGTTTATAGCTGCAGCAAAGAAAATCCATGAAAACCTGTGCAGATACTATTTTTGGTAGATTGGATTAGTGTTCTCAGTCATCACTCCTTCTCTGCTCTGTGACCTTGTATTACACTACATTGGTGAAGTCTATTTCTCCATGCCATTCATGTTGGTTTGTGGCTTATGCAGTATTAGCAGACGTTTTCTTGAATAGAGGCTTTAAAGATGCTTAATTGATTTGGCTTGACCTCCCTAACACCTGTGGCCAGCCATTGGATGAGCATGCCCACGTAGCTGCTGGACCAAGAAAAACATAGGCATATGTAGCAGACATGAACCCAACACATAGCCTGGGACCAAGACGAGCCCACCTCAGGCAAGACCAGAAAAGCAAGAGTAGGACCACAGAACCGGAGCAAGACAATGAATATTTGTTATGGTAAATCACAAAGATTTTGAGGTTTGATACTATGCTGCAAAAATAAGTAATATAATGTTAATTACATCAAGATAAAATAGGCAGTGTAATGATTGACTACATGCTATGGAGAGGAGATATCTAAATTGCACTTCCATAAGCGACTTGGCAAATCAGGTTGTGACAACAAAATTACTGATGGGAAATACAAATTGTGCTGCTCCATTTTTAAATGCAAGACATAATTTTTATGTTATCTTAAAGAAAGTAAGAGACAATAACTTATATGCACAAATATTCTTCCTTTTCTTGACTGTTTATGTGTTTTTTACATAAAAATCAAATATCATGAAATGTTTCCAGTGAAGGTATCAGTTCTGTAGCTTACTTAGCCCATTTTGGGTTTTTGCCCCAAACTTTTCACAGTGCTCATTTTTTCAATATTGTTATTTGATTTTTCAGATGTTTTGCAAATTTCCTTTATCCAGAAAACTTTCCCACTTAGGTGTTCTTTCTGTGATAAAAAAGGAGAAGAAAGAAGAAAGAGTTTTAATTGTTATTATTATTTATTTTAAAGAGATTCTCATGTTAGTTTTCTTTTATCTCCTATAGATAAAATTTATTTTCTGAAAGTTGTTTGTTGCACCACACTCTAGTTGTGTGATGCAGTGACATTCATTTAGATCTAGTCAAATGGATCAAATATATTTCATGCCATTCTTCTTTCATTATAATAATCAAAGAAAAAATTCCATGCAAACATTGAAGGTAAAAAGAGAGAAAAACCTTGCACTTAAATGCTGAAGATTAATTCTGTTTAAATTTAAAAGTGATGTTAAAAGTGTTTATCATGCTCTGATTCCTTTGCTAGAAATATCTTTCTTCCTTCCTGTCCCACCCCAACACACACACACACACACACACACACACACACACACA
>NW_016812757.1:1087361-1098886 GCF_001698545.2 Rhinopithecus bieti
TTTTTTTTTTTATTTTTTTTTTTTCCCACCAACCACCTTTTATTTTTCCCCCCCCATTAAAAAAAAAAAAAAAAAACAAAAAAAAAAACCAAAAAAAAAAAAAAAAAAAAGAAAGAAAGAAAATTAAAACCAGAGTAGTAGAACAGAAAAGCTTAAATAAAAACCAAGACAGAAGATCCACATCCCTTCTAACTTGCCAATGAGTGGTACCTCCATCGACAACCAAGTCTCTTAGTTTTTTGTTTTGTTTTGTGGTTGAGACGGAGCCTCGCTCTGTCGCCCAGGCTGGAGTGCAGTGGCCGGATCTCAGCTCACTGCAAGCTCCGCCTCCCGGGTTCCCGCCACTCTCCGGCCTCAGCCTCCCGAGTAGCTGGGACTGCAGGTGCTCGCCACCATGCCCGGCTATTTTTTTTTGTATTTTTTAGTAGAGACAGGGTTTCACCATGTTAGCCAGGATGGTCTCGATCTCCTGACCTCGTGATCCGCCCGCTTCGGGCTCCCAAAGTGCTGGGATTACAGGCGTGAGCCACCGCGCCCGGCCAACTAGCCAGGCTTTTGGAAGTGCAGTTTAAACGTGCCGTGATAAACTGCTGTTTACCTTCCGAATGCATTATCCCTCCCATGCTACTTGTTTGTATACTGATCCAGTCCTTCCAGAGAGAAAACGTTTTAACACAAAGAAATGACAAGATACCAAAGTTAGTTTACGGAGGTAACATAGGCAAAAATAATGGGCCATAAACAAACCTAAGGCGACGCCATGACACAGAAGGATTAAAGGGAACTTTGGTGTGAACTTACCAAAGACAGTGAGAGAAGAGGACAGTTCTATGAGGATGCCCAGTGATCACTTTTACCTGGAATGAGATGTGTGGCAGATTTAAACTAATAGGGGCCAGGCACAGTGGCTCAATGCCTGTAATCCCAGCACTTTGGGAGGCCGAGGGAGGCAGATCACTTTAGGTCAGGAGTTCAAAATCAGGCTGGCCAACATGGTGAAACTCCGTCTCTGTCTCTGTTAAAAATACAAAAAATTTAGCTGGGCCAGGTGGCACACCTGTCATCCCAACTACTCGGGAGGCTGAGGCAGGAGAATCGTTTGGACCCAGGGAGGCAGAGGTTGCAATTAGCTGAGATGGTTCCACTGCACTCCAGCCTGGGCAACAGAGCAAGACTCCATCAGAATTAACAAACAAACAAACTAATAGAGTAAGAACAGTATCTATCGGAATGCCTACTTCACAATATCTGGGCAGCTATTCACACAGAAAGCTGCCCCATTTAATATTCCCCCCTTTTAGCTAAATTCTGGTCACAATGATGTCATACTTACCTGAAAGACAAAACTCACCAAACTGAACTCTCCTCTCTGTGCAATACTGTGGGGTTGGAGAAGAAGTCAACTGGTTTAGGGAGGGTCCCTTGTTATTGTCTTATGATTCCATATGCTTCTAATTTGTTAAAGTAAAATATCTGGTAACACTTGGAAAGCCATTGCAGGATCCACTGAGCCCCAGTGGCATGAAGGCTTTCTAAAGAGATGAAAGCATCCATCGGTATATCTCCATTTCATTAACTATGACTGCGGGTGGTCTTGGAATGTTTTCATGCTCAAGAAAACTGGCCAAGTTCAGGAACAGTCCAGGAAGAGTCATCAGAACACAGTGTATGAGCTCTCCTCCTGTTCCTGACCCCGCAACTTCTTCCTTTGGGAATACAAGCCACAGATGGCCATGAGTCCACACATCCACGTGGAGGAGCACAGGCGAGTGCCTCACTCCCATTTACAAATGGTGCTTTAAAAATCCTACATGCTGTTTTAAAAATTTATTTCAATTTTTGGTGGGCATGTGTGGTTTTTGGTTACATGGTAAGGTTCTTTAGTGGTGATATCTGAGATTTTGAAGCACTTAATCACCACAGCAGTGTACACTGAACCCAATATGTAGTCTTTTATCCCTCACCTCCCTCCCACACTTCCCCCCAAGTCCCCAAAGTCCATTGTATCACTTTTATGCCTTTGCATCCTCGTAGCTTAGCTCCCACTTATAAGTGAGAACATACTATATTTGGTTTTCCATTCCTGAGAGACTTCACTTAGAGTAATGACTTCCAGCTCCGTCGAATCCATCCAAGTTGCTGCAAAGGCAATTATTTCATTTCATTTCATGGCTGAGTAGTATTCCATTGAGTGTGTGTGTGTGTGTGTACAACATATGTGTGTGTATGATAGATACGTATCATACCATTATATATATATATATATATATATATATCACGTATTATTTATCCACTCGTTGGTTGATGGGCATTTAGGTTGGTTCCATATTTTTCCAATTATGAATTTTGCTACAATAAAGATGTGTGCGCATGTGTCTTTATTCTAACAATGCTTGAGTAGAATATTTCTGTGGTGTGGAGTTTGAGGTAGGAGCTCTGTGAGGCTGGCTCTTCCACACTGTGAGGCTGGCTCTTGCTTAGGGCACACTTCCCCCTCCCCTGAGGGCTGTCATGGCACATGGGCTTCCCTCCCCCACTGGGTGGTGATGAAAACTGCCCCTCGGGTCAAAGGCACCTATAAAGCAAGTAATTAAGGTCATCTGCTCAAATCTCACCCACAATTTGTGTTCGCAGAGAAATAAAAACTTCCTACCTAATATCAGCTGATTCATTTATGTGTTTGATGACTAACAACATTATGAAACATTAGAACTGGTAAGGTTCTAAGAAGCCATTCAGTGTAGCCTCCTCTCATGTAATACCCAAATCCTTCCTACAATATCACCAAATGTTTTCCAGTCTCTGCCAGAATGCTTGCCACCTTCCAACGAAGCTCTGGAAAAGCCCAACCTTATGTTTAAACACAAACATTTCCCGGTGTTCGTGACCATTTCCACAGTCCTTAGGCTCATTCACAACAATTACTTAAAGAAGATAATTATGCATTCTGGGGTCTACTTTTCCTTAAGCTGAACATTCTCAAAGTTCTATATTGTTTGTACGGCGTGTTAATTTTCAAGGCACGTGATTTTAATCCCTATTTTAGTGTCATGTAATACTTTTCAGATCTTCAACTTCTTATACCATCTATATCTGCGTGGGGGTGATTCAAGAGTTCACCATATGTTCTGAGGAACTTAAATAAACTATTCAGTCTATTGAACGTGGGTGTTTCTGTTAAGTTAAAGGGGAGGAAGTTGCAGCTGTTTCTACTCTGTACACTATTCCTTGCTTTGAATTAGGATTTTAGAAACAAAAGTAGTATTATATCCTCTAATTTTAGATTTGGTTTTCCCCACCCCGTGATGTACAGAACTATTTTTAAGACTCTTTATGCATAATTTTAGGGCTTCTTTTTGTCTGGACCAAGTAACCCACTCCTCTCCAGGTGACGGTTATGGTATTACAGGCTTGGAAGAGATCTTAAGAGCTGGTCCAGCTGCCTTTCTCCAGACGAAGTGGGTGCGAATCATATACCTTAGATGCTTTTAGAGTAGCCACAGCAAAATGGCTTCAAAAACTAGTTTCATGGCATGTTATCTGTAGACTCAATCAACAAATTTCTCAAAAAATGTGTGGTGCACTGGAGGTAGGTCCTGTCCATTTGGGAGACCAGCTTGTCAATGCTAATTTTTGACTACTAGGAAATTTTGTAAGCGAGTTCATAAATAGTTGGTAGGTTGAAATCAGTCATGATGGGAGCATTTATACCACAGAAAGCAGCAGATGCAACCACTCGGGGCCTTTTTTCCCTCTACTGGGGAGTCAGGCTACCAACTCACCACTGGTCTTTGACATATCTTTCAATAATTATAAACATCATCTCTCTCCACTAAAGAATTCATTCACCTACCCTGAGATATCCTTTGTAAGTAATGAGTTCACATATTTCCAGGTACTAGATATTCTTTTCTATATACCATCTTTGGGAAAATTAAGACAGTGATCATTTAAGTTGTGTTTTATACGGTTCAATTCTTTTCCAGAACCCTAGTTAAGAAAAGCTGATGGGTAGGTAGAACAGAGACAAGAAGCCAGTAGTGCTCAACATCGGTGCACATGAAACCATCTGGGGAACTAAAACAAACAAATAAACAAACAAAAAACACATATTTATAAACCGATAAAATTATTATTTCTGGCGGTGGTTGTGGACATCCAAATTCCCTGGTAATTTGGAGGACGTCTGCCAAAAGCACTTTGGAAGTGATGGCAAGCCTCGGTATTTCCCCAAAAGATAAAGTGGGTGGGATGGATGATGAGTCAACACATGCTGGGCAAGCACTTGCCATGTAATCAGCATTAGTGATCAATTTCTGCCATGATTCTTTGCAGGCGATATGTCACTATTCCTGCTTCATAGATGAGAAGCATGAGATTTGTGGTAGTTAAATGATTTCTATAAGGAAACACAATAAATAGTAGATCCTACATGTGATATCAAGCTGGGGCTTAAAAAACTCTAAGGTCGCTCTGGCATTTATTATTTGTGGTCTCAATAGGATTGAAACTTCTTCCAAGGTTTTGGTGATTTCATATAGGTTTGGTCTTCCCAAGTGAGAAACTAGATTCCCTTAAGTATAGGGTGTACTCGAATCACACAGAAGCTATCACCCATGCCCCCTGCATGAGTTCAGAGCATACACAAGCCGCACAAGAGAAAAATTGGTCCTTCTGCAAAGTTCTGGCAGAGGCTGTCAGTTTTCCAGGGGCGCCATGCTGAGCTTATGACATCCAATCCTAACTGGCGTGTGTGCCAAGAAGCTGGGACAGGGGTGTTTCCAGGAGAGGAACCCCTCTGGTGTAGTGGACATTGTTTGTGAATTCAGATTCTGGCTCTCCTGGAGATTCCAAGTACTAACTTATGTTGTTTAATAAACTTTGTGGGTTTTTTTGTTTTGTTTTGTTTTGTTTTGTTTTGTTTTTGCTTTAACTAGCTGAAATGAATCATGTTCTTTCCAATTGAGTATCCTAAATAAAACATCAATAGTAATTCCTAAATATCATATTTTTCCTCTCCATCAACAATTTCTGAATAACTCATTTCTTTTTAATTATGGAGCACAACCACCACTTCCCAGGTTCAAGCAATTCTCCTACCTCAGCCTCCTGAGTAGGTGGGGTTACAGGCATGCACCACCATGCCTGGGTAAATTTCTGTATTTCCAGTAGAGACAGGGTTTCTCCATGTTGGTCAGATTGGTCTGAAACTTCTGACAGGTGATCCACCTGGCTCAACCTCACAGGCATGAGCCACCGTGCCCTGCCAGAGAAGAAAGTTTTTAACTGTATATGGAATTACAAAATAAACAAAGAAATCCTGAGAAAGTAAAACAAAGTTGGAGACCTCCCACTTTCTAATTTCAAATTATATTTAAAAGCTATATTAACCAAAACAGTATGGTACTGAAATAAAAACAAACACATAGACCTATGGAACAGAGTAGAGAGCCCAGAAATAAACCCAAGAATATATAGTCAACTAATTTTTGACAAACCTACTAAGAAGACACAACAGTGAAAAGGCAGTCTCTTCAATAAACGCTATTGGGAAAACTGGAAACTGGCTATCCATGTGGAAAAGAATAAAATTGGACCCTTATTTTACACCATACACAAAAATCAACTCAAAGTGGAATAAAGACCTAAGCATAAGACCTGAAATCATAAAACTCCTAGAATAAAACATAAGGGAAAATGTCCTTAATTATGATTTTGGGGTATATCACCAAAACTCAGGCAGCAAAATGGAAATAAATAAGTGGAACCATATCAAACTAAAAAACTTCTCCAAAGCAAAGGAAAAAAATTGTAAACAAAAAGGCAGCCTATGGATTGAGAGAAAAATTTTGCAAATGGTATGTCTGATAAAGGACTAATAACCAAAATATAAAAGGAATTCCCACCACTTAATAGGAAAAAAACAATAACCTGATTAAAAAATGAACAAAGGATCCAAATAGGCATTTTTCTAAAGAAGACATTAAAATGACCAACAGATATATGCAAATGTGCTTAGCATCACTGATCATCAGAGAAATACAAATCAAAACCAGGACGAGATACTAGCTCATATGTATTCAGATGATGGTTATCAAAAAGCTGAAAGCTAACAGGTTTTGGAGAGGGTGTAGAGAAAAGGGAGTCCTTTTACACTGTTGGTGGGAACGTAAATTGGTGCAGCCTCTAGGGAAAACAGGATGGAGACATCCCAAAAAACTAAAAATAGAACTCTCATAAGGTCCAGCCGTTCGTTTTCTGGGCATACACTGAAAGGAAATAAAATCGGCACCTCATAGAGATATCTGCACCCCCACATTCACTGCAGCATTACTCACAATAGCCAAGATATGGAAACAGCCTAAGTGTACATGTATAGGTGAATACATAAACCATGGTGTATATATATACCATGGAATATTATACAGCCTTAAAAAGTAGATCCTGTCATTGCTACAGCATTGACAGGACATTGTGCTAAGTGAAATAAGCCAGTGATATACAAGAAAGTACTGTGTCATCTCAAGCATACACGATTTTTTTTTAAAAAGTTGAACACAAAAAGTGGAGAAAAGAATAGTGATTACCAGGTGTGAGGAGGGGGAGAAAATGGATGACGTAAGTCATTGGGTGCAGACTAGCAGCTATATGGGATGAATAGGTCTAGAGATCTGCTGTGGGGTATGTGAATTATAATTAAGAATATCATTATATTGTGTGCTGAAAACTTGCTAAGGGAGTGAGATAA
The DNA here is from genome assembly GCF_001698545.2 of Rhinopithecus bieti. Taxonomy (NCBI): domain Eukaryota; kingdom Metazoa; phylum Chordata; class Mammalia; order Primates; family Cercopithecidae; genus Rhinopithecus; species Rhinopithecus bieti. Next base: position 1,094,110 of record NW_016812757.1, read on the forward strand.
TGGATACATTAATTTGCTTGACAGTAGTAATCATTTAACTCTTAGCGTGTGTATCAAAATATCATACTATACACCTTAAATACGTACAATAAAAATGAGCTAGATAGGCAAAGATTATTTTAGAAATAAAACAAAATATTTTATATACTTATAAATGTATAAAAATCTAATTATTATGTTAAATTGTGTGTGTGTGTGCGCGCGCGCGCGTGTGTGTGTGTGTGTGTGTGTGTGACAGCTTTATTTAGCAGCACTTTAGATATTTTGAGGTCATCAAAGACCAGGAGCATCATTAATAACTTGGCTTCCAGAATCAGTAGTCTTTGGTAATAAAAGCACATTGTCTGCTCATCGAGGGACATAATATTCCTGGTGGACTCTGAGGGACCCCACACTCTGGCCTCAGATGGGGCATGGTACCCATGTGGTTTCCCATTATAGGAGGGGCATGGCCAGAAGAGAGCTTCATGAGGAGGAAATGAGGCTGAATAAAGGAAGGACTGTCTGACTCTAAGACTCAATAGAGACAATAGGAGTGATCAGCCTGGACTTCAACTATGTGCAGAAGATGGAAGGGATGGTAGATACTCTGTGGGATTTCAAGGTCACAACTGGAATTAATAATATCAGTGACCATGGGGTTGTGATGAAACATGAGGGGACAGAGAAAGGGATATTTCAGATCTATATGCTCAAGCTTCAAGACCCTGGAAAAATTACTTAGTCTGAGCCTCTGTTTCCTCCTCTTACTAAAAGAAAAATGACTTCTTATTTTGAAGGTTTGTTTGGAGACTTGCATGAGATTATCTATGAAGTACTTAGCACATACACTGGCACAGACCAATGTCCAATGTATCCTCCCTGAATCTCAATAAGAACAACTTTATTAATTTAGTTTCTACCTGTACAATAGTGAAATCAACTCTTTGAAAGCTGGTAAGATTACTGTTAAATAACCAGGCTCAAAATGCCTTTACATCCAGGCTGTTCTTAAAAGACTTCGTAACCTTGTAAAAAATTCATTTATATGCCCATATTTTATAACAAGACCACATGGTAAAAAATATTCAAACAAGAAAGATCTGTACTCATCTCTTAAAATTTACTTTCTCCTTGGGAATCCCTTACTAACTACTGCTGTCATCAACGAAAAACAAGCTGAATTCAGCAAATAACGCTCTTTTGTTCAGCACTCTAGACCGGGGTTCTCACCCTTGGTGCTATTGACATTTGAGGCTGGATAATTCTTTGTTGTTCAACCCACTGTATACCACCCATCCTCCTCTTCTGGACAGGACAAGCAAAAATGTCTCTAGACCTTGCTAATGTCTCTTCTTCCCCAGTGGAGAACCACTGCTCTAGTTTGGCAGAAACGCATACCTTTTCCCTTAATTCCCATCCAAGACTAAGTTGAAAATGTGAGATTTTACTAAAGATTTATTTAAAATGATAAAAGTCAAAAAGAGCAACGTGAGATTGAGTCAATGCATTTTAAAATGCATACAGTCGATTCAATCTCATTTTGAATTCTCCTACAAGTTCTGGGAAGGAGTCAATCTCAGCCTGCTCCCTGGAGTGGAGGCCATGTGTCCTCCATGCAGAGCAGCCTCATGGACCTCAGAACCACTCCCAAATACCTGAGCAGGTACCAGAATGACAGAGTGTTTCCTATTCCACTTGTTATCACTTTCAAATTTTCATCTCTTGATGAAGAGGCTGACTGATCCCTGATGGTCAACATCAGAAACTTTTACCTTCTTCATAGAAATTCCACTTTATTCACCTTTTACTCCAGATTTTAGTGGGACAAATACTTGCAGACACAATGGGAGAGGCCAACATACCTTTAAGAAATACCAAGTGTTGCCTAAACAAGGACAAGGCAAGGAGGATGATTCTTTCCCTAGAGAAACTCAAACCCTATGCTGCTATCTTGGAAAAAATAATACTAATAATAAAATATAATTTAATTTAAATTTTAAAAATAATGCCTCATCTTTTTTGTCTTTCCAAAAGAGAATATAAAGACATTTTAAGTTATATAGAGCACTCCTGCTATACAAACAAAGCAAATGCATCACGTCAAATGCCTTTTCTTTAATATAAAAGTTTCACTATCTATCTAGAGGAAAGCATTTTACCATTACTATATATGCTAGCAATATGGTTTAGCACTTAAATTATTATAAAATGTCTTGAGTCCTGCTGAGATAGTTAAAGTTCGTGAATGTAACCCTATCACAATATTGATCATTTGGAAATCTCACAAGGCCCTTCATTATTTCTATTCACCACCTGGGAAAGATTACACTAATAAGTGGAGACTGATTTACTTCCTACAGAAAATACAAATTCTGTCTTTTCACTACAGTTGTTTCTCAAATGGTTAATCATTTTAGAGACTCTGTTGCACTGTATTGCAAGTTGTATCTTTTAATTCCATTTCTCATACTGTGCAGGAAATGGCCATTTTTTAATGAAACAACAAAATGTATTTATCCTTTTATTATCCTTTTATTTCATTTTAAAAATATAACATATTTAAGTTTGTGATAGCAAACATATTGAAGCCATTAGAAGCTAAATTACCCAAGTGCCTTTCAAATAAACTGCTCAGAAGACTTTGATCTTGTTAGATGACTGCTCAGTGACAGCAAGGGGGCTTACTCTTCTGATTGCTTTGAGGAAGCCGGTGCCATTCCCTCACATGCTCAGTTGCCTGGGAGCCAGATTGGGAGCAGAAGACAATTAAGAAGCCAGTAAGAAATACTCAGGCTACTTTATAAACCCAACATTCAGTGAGACCAAAAAAAAAAAAAAAAAAAAAGTAGCCTTTCTACCATTTGGATGGAGGCTTTAGAAACCTCATCCTAGCCAGCCTCTGAACCTTTCACTCCATTTCATCTTCCTGCTTCTCATCCCCACCAAAAAATTCTTTCCATCTCTCAGAGTCCTCTAAGAATGTCTGGAACTACGCCAACATATCGTGTCAAACCCAAAGTTAACGACAATAACATATTAATCTGTAGGCTAAATTCATGGTGAGGATTGCAAATCCTGAGGCAGGAGGGTAGAAAGAGATCACACTGAAGGGGCTCCATAAGGAACACCAGGTGGTAAACCCACACCTGCCTCTGGGTAGCATATGGACATGGACGGTCTGCAGAGTCCACAACTAAAGCATGCAGAATGCCTGTGAGAGAGCTACGAATCAACACAGCCTCACACGGCTGTAGTCAGTGCTGCAGCTTACCATTTGTCTGCAATATCATGTCATGAGATGCTCACTAACATTCTACAGAGAGTCAGAACAATGCTCCTCATAATGGAACGCACTTCCAATGGGCATCGCATCACATGAGGATATTCGGTTGCTTGTCTTTTATGAAGCCAATGTAAACTGCGTTGCGGGAGAGTGACAGCAATGCTATAATTCAGCCGTCTGCTGTTTTATCACAGCTCTCAGTAGCTCTCTAATGAATATTTCTGTATACATGTTTCTGACTGATAATCAAACTCAGAACAAGTCCTAATTGGGTTTTCCAGTGCATGGAAAAGTGCCTGTATTAGCTTGGCAGATGTCCCACTAATGTTAAATTAAAAGTACAAACATAGAAAGCTAAAAAAAAAAAAAAAGTCTACTTTGATTGGGCCTTAAACATATACAGAGAACAGAATTTTATGGACGTTCACATCTCCAGACAGCATTTAAATGTGGCCTGTCCAAAAAAGGAAAAGTCAGCAAAATCCCTGGCATGAGGGTCTCGTATTTGACGACTAGGAAGTTCCTTGCTGGAGCATTTCAACTTGTACATAGAGAGCTGGGAAGATGAAAGATAATCAGAAATTTGAAGGGAAAAAATCACTAGTTACATTTAACTGAAATATTGTGTAGCTGCATTAGTTGCTACTTTTAAAATCACTAATATTATCTGTCAACTTCTTAGTAGCAGCCTCTACCTTCTACAGCAGGACTTGAAAGGTGTTTAGAAAACCTTAAATATTAAGGAAGAGAAAGGTAAAAATTATCATCTCTCCTTGGCCTTTATTATACCTTTTATATAAATTTGTGGTAATACCTATCATGCTTTTAATACATTTGTTTGCTGCTTATCTTCTGTGGAAGAAAAGCAGGAAATAGTTTCATTGTTTTATATTTCATTTTAACACATTGTCTGGCCAATAGCACATCCTCACAAAATGTTTGCTAAAATTGAGTCAACAATTAAATTAAAACATAGTTAAATTTATTTTTTATTTGTTAAGTTTTGTTAAATTTTTTAAAGTCTGATAACACTGACATGTGTAACTTTTTTTATTAACATTGTCAATTCTCAGCCTAAGAGAAGCTTCAATGACGTGTTTCATGCTCTTATTAATGAATGTGGAATTTGAAGTCCAGTGAACATGGAACTTTTATGAACAGCCACACAGCATGGAACTAGAATTCCACATTTCTTCCTGACTGCCCAGTGCCTGTGAGGAGGATGAACCATATATCTGGTTCATTCTCTAGTTGGCAAGTCCATCAAAGCTGTAAGATGGGTCTATTAGGTGGACATATCCCAATATCTGCAGACACCAGGATTATAAGCTCATGCTTCCCTTTCTAGCTGAGGTCAGTCACAACAAGCCTGAAAAGTGGGGGTGGTCAGTATAGCAAACATACACACTTTTATTGTTAACTCAAAAAAAGTATTGACTTTTGTTTACTGGAAGACATTTCATTTGCTCTCTAAACCTTCCATTAACAAGAATCTTTTTTTTTTTTTTTTTT
>NW_016812757.1:1101228-1119731 GCF_001698545.2 Rhinopithecus bieti
AAGATTAATTCAAGATGGATTAGAGACTTAAATGTTAGACCTAATACCATAAAAACCCTAGAAGAAAATCTAGGTAGTACCATTCAGGACATAGGCATGGGCAAGGACTTCATGTCTAAAACACCAAAAGCAACGGCAGCAAAAGCAAAAATTGACAAATGGGATCTAATTAAACTAAAGAATCTTTATTTCACTATCTTAGTCCGTTTTGTGCTGCCACGACAGAATGTCACAGACTGAGTAATGAACAGAGAACAGAAACCTATTCCTCATGGTCCTGCAGGCTGGGCAGTGCAAGATCAAGGTGCTGGCACCCGGCAGGGGCCTTCTGCTGCATCACCTCATGGTAGAGGACAAATGGGCAAACAAGCACTCCGAGAGCAAGTGCAGGCAAGAGGCAGCCAAACTCACTTTTATCAGGAATTGGCTCCTGCAATAACATTGGTCCATTGATGAGGCACAGCCCTCGAAGCCTCATCTCCGCTTAAGGGCCCCACCTCTCAGCACTGTTGCACTGGAGATTAAGTTTCCCACAAATGAACTGTGGCCGACACATTCAAACCATAGCATTCATCTTTACCCCAAACACTTGAAAAGCAAACAGCCCTCAAGCAGACATCCAAGGCTCTCCTGTTCCAACTTCCCCGGTTGCCCTCCCATTTTATCCTTAGATATTTGCAGGTCTTGAGTCAAACCAGAGGCAGAGACATTGTGTTTGTGGAACTCCTCCCAAGCCTCCCTGTCCTCTGAGCCTCTGCTCACATCGTGTCTGCTCTGAAAAGCCTCTGACCATGGCCACAGCACCCTCTTGGGAGGCTGTGTTCATTCCTTCCCACCAGTGCCTCCTCAATCCAAAAAGGTGTTCTGGAACCTTAAGCTGAGCATAACCTCGCTTGCTTCTGAGTATTTTTGTTGTGGTGGTGGTTTTGAATCGTTCTTAGGATGTTTTTCCTCTGGGATACTTGCATTTTTTTTAATTTGGGAATTTGTCTTCATCTCTGACAATAAATTATAAAATCTTTACAGACAGGAAGAGTGTTATACATTTATTTATGCAGGAGTGATTACTTGAAGTACGTAAAAAAATGTTTTTACAAGGACACTGATCTATGTAAGACAGCTCCTGGCCAAACAACAAATGATGAGACCACAGAACTGAGTCTTGCTGGCTGACCCCAAACCTGCCCCTCAGCCTCAGAGGGTCTAGCACGGTGTACTTCCACAGCAAATCATAGACTACATACAGGTATTTGTCATCAACTATATACAAGGCAATCTAATGTGGCTTGATATGGCTGGCAAAGACAAAAGATTTTGTGGAACTTGTTCTGGTCTTCAACTGTGTCCTGATTTTATATTTTATAATTTATATCAGCACAGGAGCTGGTGCCTGCTCTTCTATTTTTAAAAAATTCCCTTAATGAAACAATGCCTTCTAATGTGCTTAAGGCCAGTGGAGAACAGGCAGGTCATGAGAGGATGATAAGCTAATGGAGACACTGTTCAGAAGGTGCGGGCTCTGGGTCCACTCTGAGGGACCCTCCGATCACGTGGATGCCTCCTCAGAGGCAAGGGCAGAGCTCCAAGGTGCACTTCCTCCTCACCTTCTCCACATAGTCAGGGAGATCGCTGGTACCAACCTCCTTGGAGTGGAGCTGAAGACTTTTTGAAGCTGTTCATGCCAGCTCATGGAGCTCTTCCTGCCACACTGGCTGTTCATGCCAAGTGTGAGTCAGGCATTACTTGAGCTGCATCATCCAGGCCAGAGACATGTGGCTGAGATGGGTCCAACCTATTCTCATTCAATGTGAAGATGTCAGCTTGCATTGCTCCTCCATGTGCACACACATAGCTAGGCCTCTGTTCAACACAGCACAAAAAGAGAGTCTAGAGCTCTTTCGATAGGAACACATTTCTTCACAAATAAACATAGTATTTTTTCTTGAACGTCAGATGAGGAAGGCAATAATAGGGCAGTAAATAAGACACAGGAGAGTTGTGAGGGCAGTGGCTTGGTGGAAGGATTCCCTGGACACCATGTAGCAGTTTGCCTTCCTGCTGAAGCTTGGGGAGTGACTTGGGTGGCAAGGGCCCTGTGATGGTCAGCTCTGTGTGTCAACTTGACTGGACCATGGGATGCCCAGATAGCTGGTAAGACATTATTCCTGAAGGTGCCTGTGACGGTGTTTCTGGAAGAGACTGGTATTTTTATGAGTAAATGGAATAAAGACCATTGACCTTGCCAATACAAGTAGGCATCATAAAATACATCAAGGACTGGAATAGAATAAAAATCTGTAGAAGAGTAAATTCTCGCCCTGAGCTGGGACATCCATCTTCTCTTGTTCTTGGGCTTCGGCGTTGCTGGTTCTCAGGACTCTGGGTTTAGACAAGAACTCCACCACTGGCTTTCCCTGGCCTCCGGTTTGCAGATGGCAGACCACAGACTTCTCAGCCTCCATAAGTGCACAAGTCCATCCCATACAATAGATTTCTTTCTCTATAGCTCCATGTATTTGTACATCCTGTTGGTTTGCTTTCTCTGGAGAGCTCTAATACAGACCCCTCTTAGCACTGTTTTCTTTAATTTGGGCAATGTACATTATGCCCAAGTCCTAAGTTTCTATAACTGGAAATAGTTATCATATCTGGGTATCTTATAAAGCTTTCTGAATTATGAATTTAAATTTAAACACTTTGTATTATTGCTTCTGACAGAAACAGAAAAATGCCTTGTCTTCATATCACATAGTTTTAAAATGCTTTAAAAGGATATCTATATATCATATGCCAGCCTTTATTAAATTTCTCCCTGTACTTTGTTGAATAGCAAGAATTTTAGAATCAAATAGCATATATGAAAGTGAATTAAAACATCTTTTCTATTACATAGAATAGATGTCCTTATCCAGAATACTCATAAAATTTCTCCCTAAGAGGGACATATTATATTCCAAATCACCCCCACTTTGATCGTGGTTAGTTATTAGTAATTCGTAGAACCTCTTTAATTCTTGTTAGCTTCAAGAGTGACTCCACAATGCATCCCAGTGTGAGGTGCAGATTAAAAGACGAAACCAACTTCTCATTGATTTCTCTGTACTTAGAAGATGTATTTGCAGTTGCTTCATCAATGTCCTCAGTATCAAGATCTAGCTATTCACTTCCAGCATTAATTTTAGATATAGATCACATCCTATATGCTGCTGTGTTCCTGAATATACATGTCTTTTTCTGAAATCAGAGGTGTTGGTCCCAGCTATCGTGAGGGCAAGAGCTTGGGTTACTGGAGTAAATTGGTTTGGAAGCTTTTTAACAGCCACGTTTCCCCCAGCTGAGAGCATTTTCTTATCAGCTTCTCCCACCCACATCTAATTCATACTGATCCATTTCAGGAGATAAACCTTGCATACATAGATCTACCCTGTGAATGAGACTCTTTGATGAAAGCGTATTCAAATTTGCTAACATTACACGCAGGAAAGAAAACCTGCAGAAAAGTTAGCTCAAAGAGGAACATAAGCCTCTAGAATGGCAGAGAGAAAATAACATATTGTCAGCAAAACATGGAGAAGGAGTTCATTTTCTGCCTGATGGATAGATTATACGGCATTCTGTCTCTGATGAGAGCCTTGAGTATTGAAGGCACAAATCTATTCAGTCTTGGCAAGTGCCAGGATTCTTAGCTTTCTCGGTCCCATGACCACAAACTGCATACCCATCAGTGGCCAGTATTTCTCAATGCCTGCCCTTGCTGGTCGTGAAAGACATGATTTCCCAAACTTACCACACCCTGGTGCACATAAACAAATTGTAGTATTTTTATTGAGCACCAGGTCAGCAGAGGGAGCTAGCTGTCTCTAAGGACAGAGAAGTCAATACTTCAGGCCTAACTGAATCTTTCTTTCTACACTTTGCACCCATGTGTGGAGACACACCAAATTATGAACTTTAGGGAGTATTACTTAATGAATTTGTGTAAAGCCAATATAGCTTCTAAGAAAATAACTTAAATCAAGTACCTGGGTTTCAGGAGTGCTTAAAGGTTTCTTGAGGTAGGAGGAATGGTAATTGCCCATCCTTAGCTTTTTCATTAAATTGCCCAAACTCACCTGATTCCATCAATGTGAAAGCTACTGCTGAACAGCAAGTGCCAGCCGAAGACAGCCCTGCTGATGCTTCGGGCAATCCCCCTTTCCCACTATATCTCCTTGAGCAATGGACCACGCCATGGTGCCCACTTCAGGTCTTTATCTTGCAACTGCCACAGACTGAGGCTCATCTCTTCTAGGCAATGCACCGTAAGAGAGAGCAAATTAATGGAGGGCTTGAAATCTATTTGTTCTCCAGGCTGTGACCATCATGTGTTCAACCTTTACTGTCTGCCTACCTTGCTTTGTTTGGTCCGCTTCGTGGCAAGAGGTTCTCTTCACCACTGGCTGTGATTCCTTCCGCCTTCCCTCCAATCAACATCCTCTTCTGATCTCACAAGTAAGAGGGAAGGTAAAGTGCCTCAGGCAAGAAAAAGATTCTGTCCGCTTACTGCTGGAGGAATTTACATTTCATCACCATGAAAAGAGAACTGGTAGGCAATACTTTTGCTGTTTGTGGTTTAGAGAAAGATGATCAGTGACATTAGAAAATGAGAAATTGCAGCCAAGCTCTCACTTACGAGTGAGAATATACGAGGTTTGGTTTTCCATTCCTAAGTTACTTCACTTAGGACAGGACCCACAAATGTCCTCTTGTATAGAAATGCAAACGATCCTGCTGCTTAACTTTGAAAAATTCTCACGTTTCATTGAAAAGGTATGTCACTACATCTCCCCAGTTCTTGGTGCTTCTTACCTTGACCCAAAGTTCTGTCTTTTTGTTCTGGTTTCACCTTCAGGCCCAGAGTCCTCCTGAGCTTGCACAGTGATAATTCAGCTTTTCTTCTGTTCCACTTTAAATCACTATGTTTAAGCTACATGTATGTTTCCCTGCAGAAAGGGTTTATATTTCAAAACTGATCTTTGGTATGGGTTGGCTATGTCCCCACCCAAATCTCATCTTGACTTCCTATGTGTTGTGGGAGGGAACTGGTGGGACATAATTGAATCATGGGGGCGGGTCTTTCCCTTGCTGTTCTCGTGATAGTGAATAAGTCTCACGAGATCTGATGGTTTTAAAAATGGGAGTGTCCTTGAACAAGCCCTCTTCTCTTGTCTGCCGCCAAATGAGACATGTCTTTTATCTTCTGACATGATTCTGAGGCATCCCCAGCCACATGGAACTGTGGCTCTTTCTTTGGTAAATTGCCCAGTCTAGGGTATGTCTTTATCAGCAGCATGAGAACAGATAGAATCCTGCAAAGTGTTATTTGGGGTTCAGAAGGAAAATACTAACACTTAAAACACAAATTCATTTCTGTGTTTTGGAAACTCTCTAGTTGTAGACTCCGAATGGCAACACAAAAATTAATGACCCTTCACGGTTGACACCTGAACAATTTCCACTCTAAATGTGCACCCCAGGGTTGTGTCTGGCTGCCTTATTCGCGCTGGCTCTTAGCCTGTTCCAGCAGTGTCCTGTACCCTGCACTGGATGGTCTCTAACATTAGAATGATTTCCAGTTCCAAGCCGTGGAAAACAGAGCTTACAAATTCAAGCTGATTCACTGAATACAAGAAAATCCTCACCCTTTTGCACTCCCCCACCCTTAGGAGTAAGAATTGGCAACTTTTATGTATTTTAATCACGTTTTTTTTTTTTTTTTTTTTTTTTTGAAACGGAGTCTTACTGTGTCGCCCAGGCTGGAGTGCAGTGGCGGGATCTCAGCTCACTGCAAGCTCCATCTCCTGGGTTCAGGCCATTCTCCTGCCTCAGCCTCCCGCATAGCTGGGACTACAGGTGCTCGCCACCATGCCCGGCTAATTTTTTTGTATTTTTTAGTAGAGACGGGGTTTCACCATGTTAGCCAGGATGGTCTTGATCTCCTGACCTCGTGATCCACCCGCCTCGGTTTCCAAAGTGCTGGGATTACAGACGTGAGCCACCGCACCCAGCCTAATCACGTTTTTGAAGTGTCATCTTCTCAAGGAAGTCTGAGAAGGAAATCTGAGTTCTCTGAACCTCAGTTTCAATCCATACTGTTACTGAAGTTAAAGGTACATCAAAATAAGACAAACTAAATTTAACTTCAGCGTAACTTGACACATCCCTGAATCGGTAAATTCAAGGTACCAACACCTCAAAATTAAACTCTGGTATGGCTTAGCCTTCATCAGCATCAGTGGCGTCAATGACTTGTTTTTTCTTTTGAAAAAAAAAAAAAAAAAAAACAGCTTGATGAGAGATAAAATTTACTTTGCTGGGAAAAGTAGTGTACTTAATGTATTCAAATATGTATTCCCTGGTTATGCCGTCATTTGTCACTTAAATTAGCAATTTCCAAAGCATCACAGCCTCGAAGTAGAATCCCAGGGGAAAAGACAGCAAAGGAAATCAGAATGTATTGGAATGGAGGGAACAACTCCATGCTTGGCTGACTTTGACCAGAATCATGGAATTCTGGAATCTCAGAGCCAGACATGAAGATAATGAATCTTAGAAATCATTCAGTTTGGATGATGTGATCTTATCAGCCCAAGAATCCATTATCCTCTCATGCTCCCGAACCCTCATGGCACGACAATGTTTACTTATGAAGCAAACAGAACTTAAGTAATAATTTGGATTTATAATTCTTTTTAAAAAGGAGATAGCTGCCAACTTGAGCTTCTTCTGAGCCTAAGATGTATGCGGTGATAAGCTTGGGAGACTCAGTCCAGGGGCCAGATTCAGGAAATCTCAGCTCCTGCCCACTCCCCAGATGGCCCTGTGTCCTCCATCAGTAACCCTGTGCCCCCAGAACAGGCAGGAGCTGTGCCAGGCACCGGTCTTCAGTGAGTCACTTCACCTCTCTTGGCCTCAAACTCCCTATTTGTAAAATGGTGATTCTCATGAGAATTCTACTTCATTTACATATAAAGTGCTTAATATATAGTAGGGAACCACCAGATATAGTGTTTCTCTCATTGAGCTACAAACATTCCAGGCAAAAGCAAAGATAACATGCTGTTTACTTCTCTTTGCAATCTTATTCCATTTCAGCTATTTCTCAGGCCTCTTGAAATGTTGAAAATAGCATGAGAATGAACTTTATTTCACCTGCAAGCCCTTAGATTGCAAGACTGGGAACAGATCTGATCTAATCTGATTCATCAGATAAGGAATATGAAACTCAAAGAAGGCAAATGAACCTCAGAAGCTACCAACTCCAGGATGCAGCCAGTGGGACCATAACCTGGGTGTGCTGGCTCCCGACCCGCAGCCCCGTCAGGAGCAATACAACAGCAGCCATTATATTCCCTGTTTGTTTTTCAAACCAGGACTCATGCATCACCAGTGTTCTTAAGGATAACCAGAAAGAGGAAAGAAGGAAATGTTCACTACAAGAAAATATATTAAGCAATTTTGGCATTTAGTATGCAGCTTGGCACATTATGTCTGGAAACAGAAGTCATGCATGGCCCTGGAAATATTATGCATTCAAGGGAGATTGTTTTAATATTACTTTCTTCTTTTTCGTCAGCCTTCTGAAGACTGGAGTGGGCAAAGGGTGGTTTACCCCAATTAGACTCCACTCACCCAGGCTTTCTGGAAGATTTCATTCCAGCTGCCGCTCTGACTTCAGGCCCTAGGAATACGTGTACAGCCCGGCACCAGCCGTCCCACCAAACAGACGCATTCATATTTGGTCTCTTCTGATTCATGAGCTTCAGGCTGCTTTAATTTCCTGCGATTTCTTCATAAAACATTGAATACTCAGTGCTTATCAACAGTTGACTTTGGGGTTTTGAGGGTTTTGGGGGTGAGGGTTTAGTTTGCTTTTCCTGGAGTTAATTTCTCCATTTGATGTGAGATTAATGGTCCTGTGGATGCTTGTGAGTAATCAGAGTTTACTAGACAGAAGCACAGAGCTTTACAAGCCAGAAGGGCTTTCTTTGCCTCTATTTACTGTTTCCTGAGAAATCAACAACACCATATTGCGGAAAGCCAATTACCACCCTATACAAGGTTAAAGTTTTCATCCAGGACAGCTTAATTGTTGAGGTAAATATATCATTGAGAACTTCTATCTTACAAGACCAAAGCATTTCAGAGCACCTCATACAGCATCAGAGACAAAAGACCTCAATAAAACTTTAATGAATCAATGAATGAATGAGATTTACCAAATAAAGTAGTTTCATTCTTTCTTTACTACCTAATTCAAAAAGAAAATGATTTGAAGCAATGATAAATGTATTGCCTTTAAAAAGGTGGAAAGAGAAACACAAAAAACAGATGAAGTATGAAGCTCCAGTCTCCTTCCTGAAAATAAAGTGCTGAATGAGGCACCCTGCTGTCTGTAGCATGGAGGGAAACTCTTCCCATCTCTGCCTGATCCGGGGTAGAGGCAGCAGGCTGCAGGTCCCCGAGATTAGCCTCAGAGCCACAGGATTTGGAGCTCTGCTAGACCTTGCCTCCCTGGTGGGGTGATTCCCATGGCGAGCTTCTCAATGCCATGTTTCTGTGTTGATGGATCTACCTTAATGAGAAACATCATCTTCAGAGTTGAAATGAATCCATTTCAGCAAATGGATTTCTTTTCCTCAGAAGGGGAAATACTAAAGTCCAGAATGCTGTTTTGTCCACATGTTAACACTGAACCCGAAAATTGTCTCTCACCATCATATAGGTTACTTTGGAGGAACTGTTTGTCGTTAAATTAATCAAATTGTGGATTCAACTGTAGTTGGGAGATCACAACCTGATAGAAAAAGAAAAATTACAAAGTAGGCTGGCCATGGTGGCTTATGCCTGCAGTCCCAGCACTTTGGGAGGCTGAGAGGGGAAGATTGCTTGAGTATAGGCGTTCAAGACCAGCCTGGGCAACACAGAGAAACACTGTCTCTACGAAATATTTAAAAACTAGCCAGGTGTGCTGGCATACACCTGTAGTCCCAGCTACCCATGAGACTGAGGTGGGAAGATCACTTGAGACTGGCAGATCCACCCTGGGTGACAGAGTCAGATCCTGTCATAAACAATTTTTTAAAAATTAAAAAAAAAGGAAGTCTTTAGAAAAACCTGCATTTCTAAAGCACATTACAACTTTCATGTAATGTGTGTTACATTGAGCTCTCTACACATTAAATAGATAATATTGGGGAGATATTATTTTCTGACTTGGCAGCTGGGAACCCAAGCCACAGAGGAGGAATTGCTAACTCAACACTTTACAACTTGGAGGCAACACAGTGTTGCTCCATGCGCACAGACTCTGGAGTCCTGGAGAACTAGCTTGTGAGTCCAGTTCTCTCTTTAGCTAACTACATATCCCACATACCCTGACACAGGTTACCCAGTCTCTGAGATTCAGTTTCATCATAGTAGTCATTGTAATAATATCTAACTTGTGAGGCAGATTTGAGAATTAAGACAATGTATATAAAGCGCCTCCCACAACACATGCACATTTGATAAACATATTTTATTATTGTTCTGCCCAAACTAGAATGACAATGCGAATCTCTATGTTCCTAACTTTATCTGTCTCCAAACCAGCTGGTTGTCTACCTGTTAAATCGGACCTTCTCTTGGTTACCAATTCTAATTAGACATACTCGCATAGTTGGCTATGTAAGTACAGCAAAAGCTGCAATTATATACGTGTGTGTATGGGAATGGTGAGGGTTATGTTTCATAGAGTTCCTTTTTACACCAGGCATTTTGCACACGTTAGATAGCTTAATCCCCACACAATCTTACATGATAAATATCATCATCTCTATACATAATTAAACTGAAGCTAGGGCATTGCCAAACACCGCCAAGCCAGTAAGAACCAAAGTTCATTAGTTAGGGACAATGTCTATCTTGTTCACAGATTCTGTCTCAGTCATGCGTTTAGTCTGGTACTTACTGTGTGCTCCATAGTTATGGAAAAAAAATTGATAAACTAAGATTCAAGTGTTTATTTGACTGACTCATCTTGCTGTCGTTATTAAAGACTGCCTCTTTCAGTAAACACTGGCTTCCGCAGTTCTCAGCCTGCTTGTAATTCATAATTACTGGGAGGTTTTCTATGGGGCTGGCAGGGGCGCTCCCCAGGTCATTGGAATGAGAACCTCTATGGAGTCAGCCCTCATGCGTTTTCTCCTACAAGAGATGTTGATGACCCACCAGACCTTTATGAAGAAGGAAACTTCCTTTGGGGGATTATCCAAAAGGATCAGTGGAAGATTCAATGTATCCAACCAGTAGTAAGCAGTTGGAAGTTTTATTATCCTTTTATTTTCAATCATGAGAACCAGGCCTCTTGGTGTCACTTGAATGCCGATAAAGCTATTATCTTACACAGACTTTCTACAACATTATAATTCTTCTTAAGTTTCATCATAAGTAAGAATTACTATTTGTCTTCCTGGGAGGCGATGCCTTTCTTTTTCACCTCTGCTGCTCTTTGGGTTTTAATTGAACAGAGTCAATAAGTTACATTAATCATGAGTTTCTCCCCTTTGGAATCACTGAATAAACAAGCAAAAACAAGGACATGTTTGTCCTTGATTAATTAAAAACAATAAAATTTCTCCAAATCCAGAGCTGGGCAGCATTTGCCTGGGGAAGGCTGACAACATCAGAGAAGCAGAAATCAGCTCCAGGGCAAGTGCTTTGAAAGGGGATAAGTCTCTATAGAGTTTTAAGATGGGCATCTACCACAGGTTCCCAAATGCAGGTGCAAAACCTCTGCCCTGCTGTTCTCACCTCTAAGCAGCTGTCTGGATTCCAGAGTCTCCTGAGGAAAGAGGTACCACCTGTCCTGAAATTTAAGGGCACTTCTAAAGTCATGTAAGATTTCACCTGGGCAAGGGACAAAGAAAACAAGAACATTATTTTAGCTCAAACACTGTGGACCTACAAAGATGTGACTCTTTGGAAATATTAACTATTTGGAAACATTAAAACCTATAGTAAGAAATTACAAATTCAGAAGGGTTACAAATATAGTCATGTTATCTCAAATTCTAAAATCTGCTACTGTTAGCTCAAGTATTTTCATGTAATAAGAATCATGTTGCATGCATAAAGATAATGATAACAAATTAGCTCCATCAAGTTCTACGTTTAGATATTAAAAATCAGATGCTAGTTCTCACTCTGCTAATAAGTTATGTGATCTTGAGAAAAAAATCACCATTTCTGTATCTCATATATAAAATTGCTCTATATTTCCCATGATTTATTCTACCACTAGTAAAGCACAATTCTGTAAGTTCTATAAAATAAGTTACTCTAATTAGTCTGGAAAAAGGAAAAGAAATCCCTACTGCTATGGGAAAATCAGATATCAGGGCCATAAGAACATATACAAATACACGCGCGCGCACACACACACACACATTAAAAGTAAACAAATCTAGCTCAATATGAAAGCAAAAGTTACTTTCCAAACCAGGCTTCATTCCAGTAATTCTTCATTTAACTCCAAGGAGACCACAAGTTGCCCTTTTGTGCATATGTACATTATTCACAGCACATATGACAGCTTAAGAAAGATGTTTTTTTCTCCCCTTCAGCAATCTATTTTAAAAGATATCTTATTATTGCAAATGCACATTTAGTTATTACTATAGCTTTGTAAAAATCAGATTCTTTATGTAGGCAACAAAGCAAAATATAGCTCTATTCCAGTAGCAGTGCAAAGATATTTTAAAATCTATAAAAGCAATGAGAAAATAGGGGAAAAGTCAATATCAACTTTTTTAGATGTGTGGAATTTAACAAAAGAGTGACCAAAACCAAAGGGTCTTTATTCAAGAAAATCCTGTGTTTCTTCAAATACTTTTCTGGTTTTGTTTGTTTGTTTGTTTGTTTTGGTTTGTTTTTTTTTTTTTTTTTTCTGTCCCCTCTTTCTGAGACTCTCATTACTTGTGCTGTTGTTCTGTATAGAATTTTAGGTTGACAGGATTTTCCTTCCCCCCACTTTACAGGTGCTGCGCCACCGTTTTTCCTCGTACCTTGTTTCTAATGAGAAACCTGCTGTCATCTTGACTTTGTTTTTTGTTTCTACTGCAACTTTGTTTCTCTCACTTTTTAAAAAATATTAACTTTTATTCCCTATTACACATACTATTTTTTGAATTATTATACTTTAAGTTGTGGGTTACATGTGCAGAATGCGCAGTTTTGTTACATAGGTATACACGTGCTACGGTGGTTTGCTGTGCCCATCAACCCATCACCTACATTAGGTATTTCTGCTAATGCTGTCCCTCCCCTAGCATGACACATGCACATGTATGTTTACTGCAGCACTATTCACAACAGCAAAGATTCGATACCAACCCAAATGTCCATCACTGATAAATTGGATAAAGAAAATGTGGCACATATACACCATGGAATACTATGCAGCCATAAAAAAGGATGAGTTCATATCCTTTGCAGGGACATGAATGAAGCTGGAAACCATCATTCTCAGCAAACTCTCACAAGAACAGAAAACCAAACACTGCATGTTCCTCTCATTTTTTAAGATGATGTTTTTCTCACTGATTTTGAGCAATTTGATGATAATGTGCCCCAGTGTGGTTTTCTTTCTAAGTCTTATCCTAAGGTAACTTGAATTACTTAGTTCTGCGGGTAGACAATTGTCATACATTTGGAAATATTCTGTCACCAATTATTCAAATATATTTTTCCGTCTTTCTCCTCTCACCTCTCCTTCAGCGGCACCAGTTATGTATCTATTAGGCTACTTGGAGTTTGCCCAAAGCTTACAGGTACAAATTTCATTCTTTTAAGTCTCCTTTCATTTCATTTTAGATAATGTCTTTATCCATTTCTTCACATTCTCTAGCTTTTTTGTCTGAAATGTCTAATCTACCAGTAATCTCAGCCAATGTATTTTTTGTTTCATTGTAGCTGTTCTCTCTAGGTATTCAATTTTGTTCTTTTTATGTCTCCTATTTCAACTTTTTAAAAGTGTGGAATACAATTGTAATAACTCTAGTGTCTCTGTCACCTAATTTTAACATTTCTGTCAGTCCTGGGTCCTGCTTCATTTATTTCTTCATTATGTGTCATACTTCCCCATTCCTTTGCATGCCTGATAATTTTTGATTAAATATCAAAGGTTAAGTAACTTTCGTGTACACCATTTATGCATGACAGAGCTAGAATCTGTGCCAGAATGTAATGTACTTGGTCTTTCTCTTAAGCCACTACTGCCTCTGACTTGGGGTGGAGTGAAGTGAGGTCAGGGAGGAATGTGTAATAACTTCTTTCAAGCTAGAATATTTTGTTAACTGGCTTCAGTAACAAAAACAGTATTTTATTGTAGCATTATATCATTTATTCTCTTTTTCAGGGTGAAGCAAGGGTCTCTGGTGCAGCAATTAGCTATGTTTTCTAAATGTGTATCATAATTTGAAACATGGGAAAAGCACTAGGGAGTAATCGTATTAATGTCTGACTTTTCAGAATACCATGAATAAAAATTTGAAAGCATGGGAGACAACAGATGGATCCACATCACTATAAAAGATATATTTTTTACATTTACCAGACAAAGTAAAATGTATCTTAATAGTGAGAAAATGAATGGCCAGTAAGATTATAGATTCTGGGCAGTTTCTCAGAATTTTCATTATCTGATTTATTCCTGTATGAAAGTGATGAGTGATAATTACTGGGATACAGCCAAAACATTCATCACCTATAAAATTTTGGCTTTAAGTTTTGTTTCTTATCAGAAATGGGACTCTAAAAAATCTCAACCACTTTTTCTAAAAATTCTTCCTGCGAAGTGTATGCCCTTCATGAAGAATTATATTGCAGAGCTCAGTACTGCAATTCAGTTACACTGCCCTGAATTTGAGGTAGCAAAATGCTAATAGGACAGCTGTGGAATTCTTCACCTTTCTCCTAAATTTGTTTCCAGTTGAAAAAGTAATAGTTATTTCAATAAGCAGTGGAAGAAACATGGGTTTAGGAGCTGAAAAGAAAGCTTTGCAATCTCAGCTTTGTCACTGTTTGATTTTGTGCAAATTACTTCCATTATGAGTATTTCCTTCTCTATACAATGAGGGAAATCATACTGTAACAGAATGGTTTCAGCTCCTCCGCCCCACCACCACCATCTGTGTGTTTGTTTTCCCTGAGTTTAGATTCCCTTGACATGGCAAACTTTCTATGACACATCTACCCTCCACAGCTGCATACTATAACAAGACTATTTCTTCGAGTGTCTTTCATTTACTAATAAAAAAAATATTTCCTGGAAAGTGTTAAGAAACCAACCATCACATCTCCTTGTCCAGAAATCGATCACTTGCTCTTCTCTGAACCAATTATGGTAGATATGGGATGGCACACCATTTGCTAAACAGCAGATCCCTGAGGATATGAGCTATGGGTAAAGTGCTCTTCCTCTGAAGCACATGGGCTGTGTGACAAAAGCAAGAATTAGAAACTGGGTAATCTAAACATAAGGTACTCTTTTAAATTCTTCCTTGAAGAAACATTATAGCATTTAAATAAAATATAAATAAAATACCTATACAGAACCTGGAACCTGAAAGGAGCTCAAGGATTTCTAGAGATCTACTAGACAGCATCATGCCTATAGCTGACCATATTGTATTTTCTCCTTCAAATTTCTAAGAGGACAGATCTTATGGTTAGTGTTTTTACCAGTGTAATAATAATAATGGGAAGAATATAGTACTCCTCCTTGTTCTGCAGTTTCACTTTCTGCAGTTTCAGCTACCCATGGTCAACTGTGATATGAAAATATTAAAGAAAAATTCCAAAAATGAACCATTTGTAAGTTTTAAATTACATGCTGTTCTGAGTAGTGTGATGAAATCCCCCTCTGTTCCACCTGGGACATGAGTCGTCCCTTTGTCCAGTGTACCCATGCTGCATATGCTATCCACCGTTAGTCATTGGTATTATCCACTCCTGACACCCAGCCATCAACATCGCCGTGGTTCAGTGATCCAGGACCGCCCAAAGCAGATGATCCTCCTTCTGATATATGGTCAGAAGGTCTGTCATAGCCTAATGCTGCATCACAATGCCTACATCATTCACTTCGCTTCATCTCCTCACGTAGGTACCCTATCAGCTCACATCATCACAAGAAGGGCAAGTGCAGTACAATAAGACACTTCAAAAGAGAGACAGGGAAAAAGAGAGATCACATTCACATAACTTTTATATCAGTTTATTGTTATGATTGTTCTATTTTATTTTATTATTAGCTATTTTGTTAAGATCTTACTGTGCCTAATCAATAAACTAAACTTCATTATAGAAATGTGTGTATTTGAAATAAAAGGCATATATAAGGCTATGGTACTATCCATAGTTTCAGGCATCCACTGAAGGTCTTGGAACGTATTCCCCATGGATAAAGGGAAACTACTGTAATTGTGGGCATGAGCAGAAACTGTGAGAAATGATGGATAGTTTTATGGCATTGATGGTGGTGATGGCGTCACAATTTTATACTTATGCTCAACCTCATTGAGCTGTATCAAATAGGTACAGCTTTTTATATATCAATCATACCTCCATAAAGTGGTTGAAAATAGGTAAATAGAAGTTATCATTATCCTAATATCAATATCAGTGCACATTTTCTGAAGCAATATGTGACTATGGGAAAGACCATTTGTTTTTGAAACCTGGATCAGCTCCAAAAGGCTACTAACTGGTGGAATCATAAATTAGAAGAGCTATGCAAAATTAAATTTAAAAATCTATTTGGCCAGGTGTGGTGGCTGACACTTATAATCCCAGCACTTTGGGAGGCTGAGGCAGGTGGATCACTTGAGGTCAGGAGTTCAAGACCAACCTGGCCAGCATTATGTAGTCCCATCTCTACTAAAACTACAAAATTATCCAGGCCTAGTGGTGGCACATGCCTGTAATCTCAGCTAATTGGGAGGCTGAGGCAGGAAAATGGTTTGAACCTGGGAGGCGGAGGTTGCAGTGAGCCAAAATCACAGCATTGTACTCCAGCCTGGGCAAGAGAGCAAAACTCCATCTCAAAAAAAAAAAAAATTATTAAACATGGAACATATGTGTAAGAGAGAGAGTGTGTGTGTGTATCTCCCTATTTGATGTGGAGAGAAGGCAAACTTAGACTAAAAGTGTAGAGCTTTGGGAATGATGGTGCAGAGCCAGGAAGGTCAGCCCAGCAAAGGACATATCCAAAAGCAATTTAATAAGAAAGTATTGTACATCAACCGTGTGCCAACCTTATGCTATGTCCCGTGAAGAAGACAGAAGTAAACATGATAGGTATGAGTTAAATAGATAATCAGAAGAGAAAAAAAAAAAACACACAAACCGAATTTTGTGTTATTATAAGGAGGTTAAAGGCTGCAAAATGGAAACTAAAAGGTTCTCTGGAAATATATAGCTACAACTGCATTTAATATTTTGGGGCACAATAGGAAAATACTTTCATATGAAATGGAATTTCAGTAAGACCTGTGGATAGAAGTAGTATTTCTGATAGGATAAAGAGCCTTCCAAGAAGAGGGAATAACATATGCAAAGGCCCAGAGTTAAGGGAGACGAAACATGTTTACAAAATAAGCGCACACTGCCAGGAGACAGACACAAGATCACTTGGAAGAAGAGGTAAAGACCATAATCTGGAGAACTGCTGGAGAGCTGTGGAGAGCTGTGTTGAAGATTTAGACTTTCCTCAAAGGGCAGTGGAAAGCCATGATAGGACTTTAAGCAGAAAGTGATACGTTTATATATCAAAATGCGAAAGTGCTTACTCACATTATAAACACAAAACATGGGTAGAAGTGGGGCAAAGGATACTGAGGAAACAGGTAGGTGTGTTTAGTAAAATGTAGGTATGATTGATTACGGGATTACATTTTTGAAACTGAAATGGCAATCAGGAGGGAGTAAAGACGTTGGGCTGACTTAAAAGGTAGAAATGAAAGTACGTTGTTATTTATTCAATATTAAAGTGAGGGAGGTATAAAAGACAAATATGACTCTCTGGTTTCTTGCATCTATAATTGGGAGAAAGGTGCACCATTTACTTATATAGATAGAAATGTCAAAGAAAAGTTTGGAAAGGTGGAGATCAATATAAGACATCATCTATTCATATGAGTCAGTCATTTTGTTTTGCACTTTGTATTAATTATTTCAATTACTTTTGTCACACCATATTAAGATAAAACCAGTGAGCTTTCTAATTCTATAGGTTTTAATCTATAACCTGAAGCTTAGATTCTAAAACCTTGTTTAAGGTTTCTAAATCTCTCTGAATTCAGAGAGATTTACCAGAGTTCTTGTTCGTAACCACTGCAGTGCACCTCTTCTTCTTTCAAGCGTATTATGTAAATAAAATTGTACATACATACAGTCCTTCTGGAGATTAGCTTTATTTACTCAATGCTATGTCAAGAAAATACATGCAAGTTATCACAAGTATCAGTAGTCTGTTTCTTTTTATGTTGAGTAGTATTCCATCGTATGGACATACCACAGTTTGTTTAACCATTCACCCATTGAAGGACATCTAAGTTGTTTCCAATTTCTATTTTGATAAAGCTGCCAGAAACATCCATGTCCAGGTTTTTATGTGAACAAAGGTTTTCATTTTTGCGATAAATGTCCAGGAGTGCTATTGCTGAACTCTACAGTAGTTTTATGTTTAGTTTTGTTTAAAAAACAAACAAAAAAAACACAAACAAAACTTCTCTCATATCCACATAATGATACCTCATTGTTGTTTTAATTTGCGTTTCTGTAATGACTAATAAGACTACATATCTTATGTACTTATTATGATATATAGATCCTCTTCAGTGAAATGGCCCTTGTTTGTCTTTTTCCCTTTTTCTAATTAGATTGTACTTTTATTTTAGGGTTGAATTTTGAGTTTTTTATGTATTGTAGATTCTAGCCCTTTGTCAGCCATGGAGTTTGCAAATATTTTCTGCCAAACTGTAGCATGTCATTAAAAACTTCTAATAGGCCAGGTGTGGTGGCTCACCTCTGTAATCTTAGCAGTTTGGGAGGCTGAGGCAGGCAGATCACATGAGGCTAGGTGTTCAAGAACAGCCTGGCCAACATGATGAAACCCTGTCTCTACTAAAAATACACAAATTAGCCAGGTTTGATGTCATATGCCTGTAATCCTAGCTATTTGGGAGGCTTAGGCAGGAGAGTCACTTGAATCCAGAATGTGGAGCTTGCAATGAGCTGAGATCTCACCAGTGTACTCCAGCCTGGGCAACAGAGCATGACTCTGTTTCAAAAAAAAAGAAAAAGAAGAAGAAGAAGGAAAGAAAGAAAAGAAAGAAGAAAGAAAGAAAGAGAAGAAAGAAAGAAAGAAAGAAAGAAAGAAAGAAAGAAAGAAAGAAAGAAAGAAGAAAGAAAGAAAGAAA
>NW_016812757.1:1119981-1157411 GCF_001698545.2 Rhinopithecus bieti
GAGAAAAGAGAATAGAAAAGAAGAAAGGGGAAGGGAAAGAGAAGGGAAAGGAGGGGAGGAAGAAGGAAAGGGAGAAAAAAGAAAAAACTTTTAACAGAGTATGTTGTAGAAGGTAAGTTCTTAATTTGAATGAAGTTTAGTATATCAAATTTTTTCTTTTATGGATTGTCCTTCCACTGTCAAGTCAATATATATAATACTGCCACTCCTTATTTGTTGTTTAATATTTTCATGACATATACATCTCCAACCTTTATATCTGAAATATTTGAAATGTTAGGTATTACATTGTATACACATTAGAGTCTACTGATATCATCATCTTACCAGTTTGAGTTGAGTGCGGAATAATTACTGCATTTTCCATCTCTTTATTCTTTCCTATTTATAAAATAATTTTCTTAAATGTTTTCTCAACATACATTTAAAAATATATCAGTGTTATAATTTTTTCTTCAATCATTAAACACCATTCAGAAAATAAAAGAGGGGAAGAAAACTTATTGTATTTAACCTATGTTTGCTTACCATGTTCTTTTGATGTTTCTATATTCCTTTTAAAATAATTTCTTTTAAAGAACTTTTATTAGCCTTTGTTTTAAGGTAGGTTTGTTGTCAAAAAAGATTCTCTTAGTATTGCTTTATCTACTAATGTATTAATTTCTCCTTCATTTCTAGAGGATCCCTCTACTGTGTATAGGACTCTAGGTTGACTATTTTTTTCTTTCAGTGTTTGCATAATGTTCTGTCACTTCATTCTGACTTTCATGGTTTTTTAGTAGAATTTCACTGTCATTCAAATTGTTTTTCCTTTTATAGGTAGTATTATTTTCGTCATAATGTTTTCAAGACTTTAGTTGTTTACTTTCTTTTAGATTTCAAATGTTTGACTATGATATGTCTTCATGTGTATTTCTTTGGTTTTCCCTATTTGGGATTCCCTCACCTGCCTGTATCTATAGGTCTATATCTTTGAGGAATTTGACAATTTGCAGCTGTTATTTTTACCAAGTATGTTTTCAGCCCTGCTATCTTTCTTTTCTTTCCTCAGGACTCTGACAAAATGAAGGCTGTATTTTTGTATAGTTCTACACATCTTTGAGGTTCCGTTTAATTTTTTCTTAGTCTCTTTTATCCCTGTTTCAGATTTGGTAATTTCAATTAATTTACCTTAAATTTCATTGATTTGTTCCACTCTTCAGTCCATTGTATTCTTGAGCCCATATATTGAGGTGTTTTTGCTTTGTTTCATTTTACATCAGTAATTGTGATTTTTGGAGTCACTAATTCCCATTTACTCCTTCTTTATATCTTCTATTGCTTTTATGACACTTTCTCTTTTTTTCACGTTTCAAGTGTGTTTTTCACTGCTTATTAAAACAAGGTTACGCCAGCTACTTCACTGCTTGTTAAAATATTTTTATGCCAGCTCCTTCAAAATGTTTGTCAGATAATTCTAGTATCTCTGTTTTTTTTTTTTTTTTTTTTTTTTTTTTTTTTTTTTTTTTTTTTTTTTTGTATTGCTAGGCTACCTTGTATCTAGTTCGTTAGGAGAAAGCTCTTCTTGTGGCTTTTTTCTGTACCTGTTGGTATTTTCAGGTTATTGACTTCTTCAGATTTCGGTCTCAGATGTATAAAGCAAATTGATAACCCGACGAATGGACCACCATGTTGGCATTTGAGCCCCTAGTTTTCTAGCCAGTGAGTTTGCTTCTCTTCACCTTTCAGATTCTCCTAATGTTTTATTTATATGTATATATAAAATATATATATTTCATATATATGGAATATCATAATTGATTATATTTATATATAATAAATGATGATATATAATCAATAATCAATAAGCATGGATTATATGTCAATTATATATATACTATATATACAATATATGTGTGTATAGATACCATTATATATACACAATCTATATGTGTGTATATATATACACAAATATTTATATATATACACACACATACACACACATGCTAGGAGTGTGTGTGTGTATACCTATGTATAGGTACATATGTATGTATAATTTCCAAAAGAGATTTTTAAGAATTTTTTTCAGTTGAATATGTATTTTTTTATCTAAACATATTTTTATTTTGCCTTCGTTGACAAAGGTTATTTTTGCTTCAGAGTAACATTACAATTTGGCAGTTAATTTTAGCCTACTGAAGATATTATTTAACTATTTTCTGGTTTTCACTCTTTAGAAAATTTTTTTTTGGTCTAACTCTCACTGCCTGGAAGGCAATCTGTCTTTCCCTCTGACTACTTTTAAACTTTTCTCATTATCTTTGGTTTCCTGCCATTTTACTATGGTAATTCTAAGAGTGGATTTTTAAAAATTCATTTTAGTAGGGATTTGGGAGTCTTATTTAATAAGTAATCTTCAGTCTTTTACTTTTTAAAAAATGATTAGCCAATATTTCTTTCAATATTACCTCTGGCACTTTATGTCTCTACTATCATTTGAGGTTTCAATTAAATCTGTGTTCGACCTTCTCACTTATCCTGTATATTCTTTACTCTGTCTTCTATATTTTTGGTATTTTTGTGCCACTATGATTTATTCTCAAAATTGCCTCTCACCTGCATTGCTGACATCATCTTTAACCATGTCTGAACTGGTGTTAAATTGCTTGTTGAGTCCTTAACTTTGTGTATTATATATTTTCTAAATAATTCTAGGGATATTTTCAAATTCTTTATAAAATGTTCCCTAACCTTTAAAACATTTATTTTGCCTGTGAATATTTTCAAGTGTGTCTTTTATTTACTTAAGCACAGTGAATGCACTTGTTTTGTACCCTGTAGCCCATCATTACTACACCAAATCCTGAGGGGATGTTTCTTTTGTCTTTTGTTTTCCTAATGCTTTGTCATAGTGTGTTGTTTCCTTGCATACTAGTTACCTTTGATTTGTACTGTAACTGCATTTTCAAAATTATGTGCAGGCATAATTTGCAAGTTAGAATAATTTCACTTTCCTCCAGAGAGGATATCAAGTTGCATCTAGCAGGTAACTGAGTGTACTTCTGGTCTGGAATCATCTTAATTTAAGTTCAGACTTAAACTCCTCTGGACATTTATCTCTGTCTGGTTGATGATTTGACTCAGGTGTGGTTCCTCTCACCTGTAAAGTGAATTGAGCTTATCAGAGAAGAGGTATTTGGAAATCCATGATTTTCACTCTTGATCTACTTGCTTTTCTACTTTTCCAAAAATGCAGCTCATTTTCACAGCTCTTTCTTCCAGCTCTCCAAACGCCCTCAAGACCTAAGTACGTTTGAGTTATAAGCTTGTATTTCTGGATTCTTGGCCTTTTCTCACTTTTTGGCCCTATAAATCCTTACTATTTGATTAACCCTTAGATATATAGTTACAATTTTTTTTTAATTTTAATTTCATCTTCTTGTAGGAGTATCAGTTTGAACAATCGATCCCACTATTTTCAGACACAGATGTCTTGATGGCTCTGTAATTCCTACTCCACTCTGAAGTTCCAATTCAGGCCTTCATAATTTTCCCACCAGATATATTAAAATGGCTTTATACTTTATTCCCTTTCAGCCAATCTGTCCTTTTATTAAGCATGCGTTATGTGTTAGGGACTATATTACAATTGTTGACCATCTCACTGCTACACTGAGGTAGGAACCACCTTCATTTCAAAAATGAAAAAGCTCATTCTTGGAGAAGCTATTAATTTTCTGAAGTAACATCAGTGGATCAGGGGCTAGAATCCTTGATTGTCTGACCCTGTATCCCTGTTCCTGTCTTCATGGTTCAATGACTTTGGTTGCCACTCTGCTGTGAACAAGTTTATCCATCTGCTTCATGTGGTGAGAGCTGGGAGACAGGACCTGTGCCTTTCTTCTCTCTGTCTGGGTCACCAGCGCTGATCCTCACACAGAATAAGAGATTAGAAAAGATGCAGTGGGTAATCATGAGAATATGTGGCACATAGATACCTACAGGTCCTCGTGCTCACACTCATGACTCTGCTCTGCATCTGAATTCTGGATCTAACCCTGACTCCTAGTCAGACAGAGTAGGAAGAACTGTGGCTGCCAGTTCTAGACAAGAAGAAACTTTGGGTCACAGGGAACACACCACTCTCAGATGCCTTGGTGTACACAGTGTGCACAGTGTAGACATCTTTACTATTCAGGTAGTGGCATAGATGCTCTCTTTTCCCAACAAGTTTCAGTCACTTCAAGGTCATGAGACCTTGACCTTGTCATGAGAAATAGTACATTTGGGGTTATAAACTGTCATGAGAAATAGCACATTTGGAGTTAACCATCAAAAAACAACAAACCTATCACTTTTATTGAGGCTTATATCATTTCAGAGACCTTTTTCCAAATTTGATTACATAAACCTACATTCTCTTCTGCTTCCTGTGTAGGTCAAGTTGATGTTTTCTTTCAATGCATAGGGAAATAATTATAATAAGTGAGGGCAATAAAGGAAAAAATAGTCCTACATTTATGTGTTACAAAGCAGCTAAAAATGTTCACTACTAGTACAGGGAAGACAACACCTGATATGGTTTGGCTGTGTTCCCACCTAAATCTCATCTTGAATTGTAGTTCCCATAATCCCTATGTGTCGCAAGAGGGACCTGGTGGGAGGTAATTGAATTATGGGGGTGGGGGCCCTCATGGTATTCTCAAGATAATGAGTGAGTTCTCATGAGATCTGATAGTTTTATAAGGGGCTTTTCCCCTCTTTGCTTGGCACTTCTCCTTCCTGTCACTATGTGAAGAAGGACAGGTTTGCTTCCCCTTCTGCCATGATTGTGTTCCCTAAGCCCTCTCCAGCCATGCTGAACTGTGAGTCAATTAAGTGTCTTTCCTCCGTAAGCTACCCACTCTCCAGTATGTTTTTATTAGCAGTGTGAGAATGAACTAATACACCACCTCAGCTCTCCTGGGTGGTCTGATGGCCTGGTGAGTGTCCTCTAGATGGGTCTGGGCATCTTTCTTCATGGCATCTCTCTTGTTCTCAGTGCCTCTCTTCACAGTCTTGACCATGTATGTCTTTGTTACACAATGTGAAAAATGAACTCAACTTTCTCACGTTGGCGCTGGTGTAGTTCCTCTTTTCTGTTAACATCTCATACAGAAATACCAGGAATAAGAAAATCTGGAAGGTTTTGGACTCTTGAATGTGGACTTGATCTCCAAAAGTACAGATAGGCATTCAATAGCTCCGGGGATAATCAAGTTCACAGAGAGTTGTTTTCTGGACCATGAATGTTTGTGAAGGGTGAGTTTTATAGTTACAAAGGCATTAAGCTATTGATGAAGAACTGATTCTCAAGGGAATCATTAATGCTTAAGGAAATCCATTCCT
Source organism: Rhinopithecus bieti (assembly GCF_001698545.2). Lineage (NCBI taxonomy): Eukaryota > Metazoa > Chordata > Mammalia > Primates > Cercopithecidae > Rhinopithecus > Rhinopithecus bieti. Next base: position 1,125,349 of record NW_016812757.1, read on the forward strand.
TAAAGCATATCATGTCTGCACATTCTTTTACCCTAGGGAGTCTTGGAATTCCATCCATCAAGGCAGACTAATGGATGAAAGTGAATTTCTTTGCTAGTTTACCTAGGATCAGCTTTCTATGAATATGATTAGAGATTTGTCAGTACCAGAAGAAGGTGCCTTCAGCAATGGAACATTTGATGGAAAGGTGTTAATTTTAAAAATTCAACGATTTAGTTGGGGAACTTGCCCACTGAATTACAAATGGGATCCAGTAAGTTGGGGAGCTGTCTCCCTTTCCCTATTACACAATGTGTGTGTAACATTAAGAGGTATCAGATGATATTAATTCTGTATTCACAAGAAGGGAGGTGAGCGATGAAGTTAAAAGTCTCTTAGTATTGTCCAGGTTTATGAGAACAATTGGACCATTCTTTTCACACGTTTTTCAGGAGCATTTGTTAAGCACCGCACTGGACAGAACACTTGACATTTTAAACCCCACTCCCACCCATCTTTAACAAAATCTATTTTAAAAAGAACTATGAAATTTCTGTATTAAAACATTGCTAGAAGAAAATATCAATGACTTAAACTTGTACTAATATTTTAGTTTCAGACATAGAGGTCTATGCCCATGATGGGCACCAGTAAATTTTAGGATTTTGCTGTAATTCTTTACTCATCTCTGCTGATAAATGTGTCCATCTACCAGTGTGGAAAGTATTTGCCAGGTGTGATCTTGCATAAGTTTCTTGACTACGAAATGAAGAAAGGCCCTTGAAGGTAGAGGCTATGACTTTGTCAGTTTTGTATCTCATTGTCTAGAACATTTGAAAGTAGACATTTTAAAAAATTATTATTCAGAGAATAAATGGTTGGCTAATTGAATGACTGGCTCACTAAGTAAATAAAAAGCAACTATTTATCCAAATGCATTATATTATAAAGTCCCATGCTGTGCCTTCTCATTCATTCTCATTATTAATCAACATTGGAAAAGGCAGCCTTATTTACAGATGAATAAACAAGCCCGCTACAGATTACAGGTGAATGTGATTGTCAAGAGCTCTCTCTCCTGGCCATATGCCATTATTAGAGATAAGTGGGGACAGGTAGACATCTACAACAACATCACAGCTGCCCTTATGGAGTTCTGAGGTCATATGGTTAAGGGCCTCATCTCTCATGTTTATTGGGTTTGAAAATCCTTTTCTCCACTTCCTCTCAAATTCTCAATCTCTTACTGCCATTTATTTTTTCCCTGTAAAATAGGGGAAATAATGTTGGCAGTTTAAGTGAGATACTGCATGTGATGTGTTTAGTATAATGTCCCCTAAACTTTAGCTATCCATGTAACATTTGCAAGGAACAATAAGGCATGCAGAGCAGGAGTGCAGAATTGAGCCTGGGTGAGAAGAAGGAGGTAATATTCATTTTTTGTCTGCTATACAACCAGCTCCTAGAGCAAGGAGATGTTCATCTGTTAGATCTCTAGTGAATCACACACAGAGAGGCACACAGATATGAAACCAAGTCAAGGGCCAGTAACAGGACCCCAGAGAGAAAGATTCAGTAAGCAGCCTATCAGAGCATGCAGGGAAGGGAAAAAAGAAGATGATGGAATAAAAGGGAGAAAATTCACCATCAGGGTGTGTTCCCCCATCTCAAATCTGCACTGGGAGCCTCTGCTGAAGGAGTAACCTGAGAAACTTCACCCAGCCAATGATGGCACAATCCACTGGGAGCCAGAATCCAGGCTGCCTGCCCAGGAGCAATGCAAGGACGGGGACCAGCACAGCCCAGGATGAATGGTCTGAGTGGCAGATACTAAAGCAGAGACAGGCAGAGCTGGGACCAGGGCTTCTGCTGGGGAAGAGATTCCCTGATCCAGTCCCCTAGAGGCAATAATTAAGATACTGAGTCAGAGAAAAACTGCTAGACTTATTAATAGACAGGGTTTAGGGTATCAAGATTCCAGAGTGCTTCTGCACAATTGTCAATTTTCTATGTTTAGCAAATCACATAAACACAAAGACACACATATATGAAGAAATCACATGTATTTGTGAAAAACTAGATGCAATCTATGATTGGGTGACAATGAAGAGACATTAGAATATTAGGCACCATTACATATGTCTCTACAAAGAATCTTCAGAATGTGGGAAAATTATTGTGTAATATTAAGTGAATAAAAATAGAACAATTATGTGCATAAAATCTCATATATACACATATATACTCAAGTGTATGCATATACACACACACACATATATATATAATATGTATGTATATACTTGATTATTTTTCCACTATGCATTGGACACAGACCCCTTTCATAAAATAATACTGTGAATAATTGAAAAATCTTCAAAATATATCTGAGCCCAGACACTGAGGCGCATGGCGGGGACACTTGTCCAGGGTTCCTTCTGCACTATATACGTGCGTGCACACTTTCATATCAAGCCACACTAATAGTTAGAAGAAACAACACACCTTCTAAGAGCAGGGCAGAAATCGGGTTGAATTAACCCGTGAGCTACACGGTCACAGCTCCTGCTGACAGCTCATGTCCTTGTTTCTTGTGACAGAATGGAAGGCCATGCTTTTTGGGCACCCCAGGCCCTCCCTTTGCCCTGTCCACCCTCTCTTTCCATCTTCCCCAGCTAAGTCCTAAGGCCCCAGGTCCTGGTTAGAAATGGTTTCAGTGCAGTTGGGCAGGGAGGGGACTGCAAGGCCTCCAGCCTGTGCAACCTCAGTCATTGCGACTGATGGCAAGGTGTCTCCATCATTTGATTGTTTTTCCTTTGACTATTTTTTTTTTTTTTTTTTTTGGTAGAAATTTGTCGTCTAGTTACTTTAATGAAGTTATGGAAGTCTTTGCTGATAGTGAGACGCAGGGCCTTGGCACCGATTTCAAAGTACAGGGTACAGGATACTGTGTCTGAGGGCTTTTTTTCCCTTGCTTTTTGGTTATTTTCCCCAAGAGTATCCAATCAAGTTGAATTGACTTCATGTCAGAAATGAGTCCCTGCCTTCACTGCCATGGATGAGCTGGCAGAAGCAGTCCACATGCAGCAAGCTGGCCTCGTCAGTGACCGAACATGTGGAAGCAGTGACCCATCCTCACGTCTTGCACCACGTGTCACGGAACTCCTGCCTGGCGATGTTCAGAGCTGGCGCAGAAGCTATGGGGACTTGACCTGGTAAGAACGCCCCAGTGACAGCCCCAAGGAGTTGCTGGAAGCCGAGTGTGGGTGCACCTGCAGGAGAGTGGGAATCCACAAGGACTGAAGGGGTTGGGCACCCCTTTCCAGGCTGCCTTCCCAAGAATCTCTCCAGGCTCTTCTGGTAACGAGCTGAGAAAGAGTTACATATTTTATTTTAAATTAGAAATATTTTTCACAGTGTGTGTCTGATGCTGTGTGAGTGTGAAGATATTTTTCTTACTTCATTTTTTCTGTATTCTACAAACTTTCCATAATGGTAAAAATTCAACAATAGAAAAAACATAAGTTTATGATATGTGGAATAAGACTCACATGTTACCATTTCTTCACTCAAAGCCCATAGGTTTACTACAATTTCCCTAAATAGAAAAAAAAATAGTTTTACCTCAAAATTGGCTTATTTGGAATTGAAATTCATTGTTTGTTATTTCTTGTCTTTAAGTCACCTATGATGTCTTTATTTCCAACCAACTCTCATCCTGAACTTTTTAAAGTAGTGCTATCAGTGTATGTGAAATGTGACCATTACGTGAAAGCCGTTGTTCGTGTCATATATGTGGTGGAGAAGTGGAGCCTGCGTGAAGAAAAAAAAGGCAGTCCCACGGAGACAGGCTCATGGTGAGCAGGGCTTTCCCTCCATACAACCGGAGCCAAGGGTCATCAACGAATGATCACTACAGAAAGCAAAGAGCTTCCTGATGTTTATCTCCGAAAGTCCCTTTTCTGTAGGAAGAGCAGTCACTGGCTCAATGTGAACTAGTGTTTGCCACCTGGCCAACCAATTCCCACGAAGCCTTTGGACCAGGCTGTGTCCCTTGCACAGACCAAGGCCATGTTCCTGCCATACCATGCAGGCTGCTTGTTGGATGCAGCACCCCTGCCTACATAGTGCTTGCTCACACCCTCATTAGGTCTTAAAATGTGGTCGTTTGCAAGGATTGTTTTATTGATGCCCCTTAGCCAGGTTCTCTGGGCTGTATTTTATTTCAAATAAATCTCTGTGTGCAGAAGCAGCCCTTACTTGTTTTGCCCTGTGTACTGTGTATATAAGAGAATGGCCCACAGATTTCAGCCAGGAAAAAAAAAAAAAAGTTGGCCAATTAAAATGCTTACCACTTGATTGAAATGGTTCAATTATGAGAAAACCATATTGTAAGTTCACATGGAAAAAGATTCCATATAAAATGCCCTCTGGTTGAACATTCCACTAAAACATGTTTGAAGCAAGTAATAAATAAACAGAATCTCTACTTCAGAAAACTAGAAATAGGGATTAGAAGGAAACAGATAAATGACCCCTTTGTAGAAATGACGCTTTCTCCCCTTTTACATTGACTAATTGACAACTCTAAGGATCTCTTTTTCCCCCTTTCCAGAGGGAAGAAAAGATTTGAGTTGGCTCCGATCCCATTAGCACAACTAGCTGGAGATAAGCCATCTGTCACCGCTGCTGCTGGCTTCAACTGCCACTCTAATTGACAACGAACCCAGAGACCTGTAATAATTGTGGCTGCTCAGTGACTTCGACAGGTAATGCCTTCCTTTTAGAACCCACCAAGCCCCATCTGTGCCTGCTTGGTGCCTCTCTCCTGGGATGCTGCTCTCTGGGAGCCTGCAGAGCTCGGCCCAGACCAAGGGCTTGCCTCGTTAGGGAGGCTTTGCTGGGGCCTGGGGATGGCAGGCCCACAGTGAAACTGAAAACCTCCTAGAACTTGTTGTAAGATTTTAATCCTATCGTCAGCCATTGGCAACATCTGTCATTCAGCCCAAGCTGCTTTGGGGAGATTTGCACCAACTGCTTTTGCTTGTTGGTGCAAAAAACCTTATTTCCATGATTTTGTTGTTGTTGTTGTTTGTTTGGGCCAGTGTGTTTTGGTAAATTTACTTTAGGGTTTTTTGTTTGTTTTGTTTTTTGTTTTTTTCTTTTTAACATCTGTCTTCCTTTAAGGCAAAGAACAGCATGCACATCTGAGATTGCCTGGAAATAATGCCGAGGTCAGTAAAGATGGTGTAGGCTACAGTGTGTTTCATCAGCTGGAATTGCATGCTGACTTGCAGTGTGGGCAAATATTGCAGAATGCAACCTGAATCTCACACAATGGGCTTCATTCCAAGAGCTATTTCTTTTACAATTGATTTTACAGCTTGAAAACAGTCCCATTTTCTCAGGAAGTGGCACTGTTGTCCCCAGGGCTCAATGATTATGGTCCTGCTGACATTTCCTTCCAAGCTTCTTGGTGAGACAGGAGTGACATGGTGTGAAGGTCCGTGCCAGGACGCCCATCCTCTGTGACAATGGTGAGCATCCCTGCTGGCCGAAGGACTGATGTAGTTGGCCTGTGACTTCTGGATCCTGGTGGGAGAGCCCACCGCCATGCCTTCATTCATCCCAGCTGCCTTCATTTGAAAGAAAAAACAAAATCAAAAACCAACAAAATCTGATCGCCTGTAATGTCTCTTAAGACTACACTTGGTTCTGTGTGCCTGAAACATTTATTAACAGAGATCCCAAGCTGCAGGTTCTCTACTTGTGTCACTGCAGAGAAAATTTAAGAGAAGGATGTCTCAGGGAGCTCTCAGGCTGGCCAGTTCCCCAGGTGAGTGTACGAAAACAAAGAAACTAAAAGTCAACCATGGGTTTTGGGCCATGGTTCTCTAGTAGTGCTCATGATAACATACCTGGGAAGTCTGTAGGAGGCAGAGTGTCAGCCTCACCTGGACCTATTCAGAGACGCTGGGAGCAGGCACAACAGAACTGTGCCCTTCATAAGCTCCCTGGGTAAGCTAAGACCTGCAAAAGAGGTTTTGGAATCAGAGCTATAAGACATCCAGGTTAGAGGTTCAAAAGAAGAAAAAAGCCTGAGGGAGCCTGGGAGGAGAGCAGAGAGGCCGGTGGGCAGGGTCCCACATGGTCTGCACACAGAGGAAGGGGAATTGTAGCTGAGCACTGGTGCGAGATATGACTTACATGAGGTTAGGTATGCCATGGTGTTCTAGTCTAAGCCAATTGACCAGGTGGAAACCAGCCTGGTAGACAGAGAAAAATTAAGGAAGACGGTGTTCTTACAGCCAAATAAATGAGCAGGGGAGAAACAGGGAATCAGCTCTTAGGATGTGGAGGAGCAGATTCCAGAAGGCGTATTGTAGACCTTTACAAAGATTTAGACATTTTTCTGAATTCAACCTGGGGGGATATATCAAGTTCCTACATTATTACAAAGGAGTCTTTTTGAAGACCTCAAAATTTAGCAAAACAAGCAAACAGAAAATGGAAAACAGCTGTTATAAAAGCTGATTAGATGTGTTAGGTCCAGCTTAACGTGAACATGAGAAAAACATAGCTCATGTGCGACTAAAGGAAAGGTTTTGGTTTGGCTATTTTTATTTTTAAAAAATAGTAGGAAGGAGAAATAAAATTTTAAACTTAGAAAAACCCCTTGAGGTTATATGGGAAGCTTTGTATTTCTTCTTGATTTGTTTGTTGTTTGTTTGTAATCAATATTCAGGAAAGTGACATGATTCATTTAAGGTCAAACATCAAATTGAGCTTGGCCAGAAACCAGGGCTCCTGGTTAGGGAAGTCTCTTTCCAGGAAAGCTGGCTCTGCTCTTTGTTTATTTTTTTTCTGTTCCAAATAATCTGTAAATTAAACTCACAATCAATATTCGCACCAGTGAATGTTCTCCATCTACTTTCATCTTGCCCTTTTGCAGCGCTACATCCAGATGCCAAGCTCTGGCCTCAAAGGCTGGATTCCAGCATTTAGGATGGAGAGAGACAACCCTGATGACCTCCTCTTTCCACGAGAACACTATTCCTCAAAATTGTCTTTTCTAAGTCTTTGGTAAGTTAACTGCCAAAATCTTGGAGCTGAAACACCATCTCTGACCATTTGGGGATGATTTCCTCTTTATTACTCTTCTTTTAGGTTGTACCCCCTTATTTCATGCTACTTAGTTCTCACTCCAGGGTATTCCCACTCTTGGGGTATGTTTAAGTTGCAACCCTCATCCGCAGGCAGAGGTAGAGTCTAGATGAGAGTTTCTCTGGTCCTGACAATGTGTTTTCTCTCCTTTAAGCCAATCCTTCCATCTCCTTAATCATTAACTTTATAGTTTGAACCTTTTCCAATTTGTCCACATTTTCAGAAAAGCAAAAGCAATCTAATACTCTAAAAATAAACCAAGCTTTCCATCTCTTAAACTTTGTGTGATCTACACAATTAAATATTGATTTGTTTGTAGTTTTATTGTCTTCTGCTCCCTCTGATGCCTACTTTCCTTAGACCCTTTTACCTTTTCACTTGTATGCATGCAAACATTTAAATTATTTATCTATTCATGTAACAGAAATGCCTGAACACAGCTTATGTAAACAACTCTTTCTTAGGACACTCCATCAGGGGATGAAAGCAAAACACATTTTTCTACTGGCTCCAGCCTTTCACTGGTCAAACGTTTGCCTCGTGGGTGTTCATGCTTCACGATGGACGTGTGAAGCAGACATAGTCCAGTTGTATGACATTGGTCTGAGGAAGACTTGGGACCAGTGGCTACAGCTCGCAGATGGATAAACCTGAGGGGATACGAACAATCTCTTGCAGGTGTAGTGCAGCCTGAGGGAGGAAACAGAGACAAAACACACAGTACATTAAGTAATTCCACAGATACGTGCACGAAGTAGTATGAGAAAACCCCAAGGAGACACCAAATTCAGTCTTGAGGGGTCAAGGAGAGTTCCCTGTTGAGGCCAAATCTAGATAGTGATGTTTATGAGCTTGCACAGGTAAAGAGGAGACAAGGATGGAAAGAAAAATGAGGGAGGTCAGGAGAGACAACAGGATTCTGCAAGGAAAGGGTTCCTTGTTCAATGGCCCAAGGCACCAGAGGCTATGCAATGTTTAGTATTTTTTTTATGGCTTGAAAATCTTCATGATATCAATAAAAGATTGCCAGATGGATCAAGTCAATTGTCCTTTCTAGTTCCCAAGTTTTCCTTGAGCTCATTAAGCATGCCAATTCTTATTTAACTTGTAAGTATCACTGTAGTGAACATTTTTCTTAATGTGTTTAGACCCTGAGATCAAAAGTATAATTAATGGTTCTTTCCTGTTTCTCTGCCTTCTAATCTATAAAATGAAAAATAACCCGACTCTAAAAGGTAGAACTGGTTTTCCAGCTGACAAACTGACCTCTTTTCAACCTCCCAATCCCCCCTTGCAGAGCATATAACCTGGCCATGTCTCAGCTTCAGGTGGGAGAAAGTTGGGAAGACCCTTGCTTGTCTTTACCCGGGCTTGCTCCCGCTGGTACAATTTCCCGTGCTGCTTCTTATACCCAGTGCCTTCATGCACCTGTCCTTCCGTCACTTGTCCATACCTCTCAGGTAACAAGTTCAATAATTTCAGCCGTCATTACATCTTAAGGTGAAGGCATTCAAACTCAAATTTGTTTCTATTTCCAGCAATTTCAAGCACCAGTAACAAGAAGCAGTGTCACCCAGGTGAAAGTTTGAATCACCCCACCTCAGGCTGACCATGGGAAAACAGAGAATGGCACTGGATCTATTTTGGGTGCTTCCTGAATTAAGTATATGAGCCAGCTGTAAGCTTTCTCTTAATTTAATTAGCATTTTCCACACACATTCATTTGCAAACTCTTCTTTTAAACCCAACTCTCCTTTGTTTCTCAGCACTGGTTGACATTTTAAAACTGATGTCTTTGAAATGCACTAATGTCCAAAGATAAATGTGTTGGCTCAAGCACCACTTCAGGGTTGTCGGCCCCAGGTGCAATTTGCCCTTTCACTCAATAATCAATGACCACTTACATTTGTTACCATTTTAAATTTGTGTGCGAATCTGTATAAATATGGCTTCAGGTTGTGTTGTTACCTATTTTCATAAGATAAAAATATTGTGAATATATTCCCATTGTTTTAATATTCTTTATTATAATATTAATGATTATATAATATTCCATATTCTATTACATGCCTACATTATAATTTATTTAAATAATTCCTTATTGTGCTTCATTCCATTCAGTTTGTTTTCAATGCTTCATGGGTGCACTGAACATTTTAGCATATAAATCTTTGCCTTTATATCTGAAAAACTGTTTACAAAATAATTTTAAGAATTAACGTTGTGATGCAAATTTGCTAGGATGAGTCGTCGGGAAGATCATTAAGGAAGATTTTAATATAAGAAGACTTTATTGGATATCTGCGATTTGCAGAACACTGCTGAGAAACAGCAAACAGAATGCAAGCTTGCCTTTCAGAATGTATATCCTAATTAGGGAAATACATACATTTCCATATATATCATATGTACACACATATACACATATGTATATATGATTCATCTCATGTATGTCATATATGTGTAATTGTGTGTATAGATATACGTATTTTTTTGTTAGAAGAACTACATCAATGTGAACCAAAAAACTCACAATGGCAGAAGAGGCCGTCTGAGCCTGTTTCTTGTCTATTTCTGAGCATCACTAGGCACCTCTCTCCTGTATAATTCATATGACAACAATGTACACTATCACATGTGTTTATTTTACCAAATGTTGTTCTTTCATTCATCTTGAATGCGCTGAATTCCCCTACTCACCAGAACATCTGTATGCATCTCCCAAAAGCTATCTCTTGATTCTGGGTAAAGATTTTGCTTACCGAATCACTTCAAGTTAAGTCAGGGGTGTCCAATCTTTTGGATTCTGATATGGTGTGGGTGTGCCCCCACCCAAATCTCATCTTGAATGGTAGCTCCCATGATTCCCATGTGTTGTGGGAGGGACTTGGTAGAAGATAATCAAATCTTGGGGTGGGTCTTTCCCATATGGTCCTTGTGACAGTGAACAAGACTCACAAGATCTGATGGTTTTATAAAAGGTAGTTCCCCTGCACACGCTCTCTTGCCTGCCGCCATGTAAATTGTGCCCTTGTTCCTCCTTCATTTCCTGCCATGATTGTGAGGCCTCCCCAGCCACGTGGAACTGTGAGTCCATTAAGTCTCTTTCCTTTATAAATTGCCCAGCTAAGGTATGTCTTTATTAGCAGCATGAGAACAGACTAACACAGCTTCCCTCAGCCACACTGGAAGAAGTGTCTTGGGCCACACATAAAATACACTAACAAGGCCAGGCGTGGTGACTCATATCTGTAATCCTAGCACTTTGGGAAGCCGAGGCAGGTGGATCACTTGAGGTCAGGAGTTCGAGACTGGCCTGGCCAACATGGTGAAACTTCTGTCTCTACTAAAAATACAAAAATTAACCAGGCATGGTGGTATGTGCCTGTAATTCCAGCTACTCGTGGGGCTGAAGCAGGAGAATCATTTGAATCCAGGAGGCAGAGGTTGCAGTGGGCTGAGATTGCACCACTGCACTCCAACCTGGGCTACAGAGTGAGTCTCTGTCTCAAAAAGTAAATAAATAAATAAAATATGCTAACACTAATGATAGCTGATGAGAAAAAAAAAAAAAAAAAAAGTGCCTGCATAAATCTCATGACATTATAAGAAAGTGTACGAATTTATGTTGGGCCACATTCAAAGCTGTCCTCGGCCACATGTGGCCAAGGACCTCAGATTGGACGAGCTTTAAGGGATTTTAATGTCAATGAGTCTGTGGATAAATTCAGCAAGGATCAATGAATTTCAATGGAAAAGAATACTTTTTTATGTTAACTAGCCTCCAAAGTGAAATTTAACAGTGATTATAGCCAACAGAACACAGGAGTGTACAGGTTCTGGAGACACGGTCCACAGTATGGATAAGAGATATTTTTATACCATGTTACAACTGTTACCCATATCTAAAACAGTGTTACCATCTTCAAAATGTTTGTGGTTATTTAAGCCACTACTAAATTTCATTCATGAATTATGTAATTCCTTACTTTAAAATCCCATGTTATTAATTTCTTTTATAAATGTTTTGATACCGGTAGTTTAATATAATATAATTGGTTTCCTTGGAGATCCTATTATGTGTGTGTGTGTGTGTGTGTGTGTGTGTGTGTGTCTATCCTAAGAAACTTAAGTTTCCCAATTGTCTTGGCAAATCCAAGGCACACAACGCTACAAGCACCTGGACCCTAATTAGCCTTGCTTATGCCGCCTCCTGTGTCCCTTTCTCATGGTGACAGGCCTGTAGTGCTACCCAGAGTGAGCTTTGGCTTTACTGTGGCTGTGACTGTCTTCCCTGTCAGATTGTAATATTCTTAAGGGCAGAGACACATCTCCATTTTATATCTCTGGCTCACAGTTCAGAATGAAACATGAATTAATCATTTAATAAATGTTTATTGAACTAAGCCAAATGGAAGCAAATCTTCAGGAAAGGCTTTGAAGTGAGATGGGATTTATCGTGGGCCTTGAAAACAGGCAGGATTTGCATTGGCACGGAGCACAGAAAGCAAGCTGGAAATCGCTCTGTGAAGACTCTAGTGATGGCATGAATGAGGTCGAGGGGATGGGCTGGGCTAACAACGTGCATCCTCCAATCCTGTAATTTTGGCCAAGGATGATAAAAGGAAATTGGCCTGTTGTGAATGCCCGTGGGTGTGGATGGGCACCTCAGTCCCCACATTAGCAGCTAACTTTAAAATCCTTTTCAGCTTTGTATATTTTTGAAAATACAAATAATGTCAGTAATATATTTTTAAAAATCAGAAAATCGCCCATAATTTCACCTACAAAAGCACTACTGAAATAGGCTGTATGAATAATGGTTGTCATGAAAATTGTTAGTCTTAAGCAATTATTGGTAAAAGCTGAGCTAAGATGTTGAAACAAGATTATGTATATTGAAAGTCTCTAAGTCTTTACACTAAGGTTCATTGCACTGTGAGGGGGAAAATGTGCAGGGACTCACTCAAATTTACTTGGATTTCGGGAACATTTTTATCCCTGGGCACCTCTCCAGGCTAGTGTTTCTTAGAATATACTTTAGGCAATGTCTGCCTATACCTACCTTTTCCCTATTTCAACATGCAAAATACAGAAGTGTGTATTTATAGAATGGTGATCATTGTGGAGCCTCAGAAAATGAGAACGGGTTAAAAGCACTCTGAGCTGTCTCTACTCAATTTACATCATGTGAGTATAGTTTCTCACTAAGGTCTCCTATCAATGCTTTCTAACGTGTCTTATAGAAATTTTCAAATAAAACTTTGTAAGTGAAATGGCTACTCATTAGGAAAATACAGTAGCTATTGCTTGCAGTAGGGTGTCTGAGTTCTGGTTTTTTTTTTTTTTTTTTTTTTTTTTTTTGAGACGGAGTCTCGCTCTGTCGCCCAGGCTGGAGTGCAGTGGCCGGATCTCAGCTCACTGCAACCTCCGCCTCCCGGGTTCACGCCATTCTCCTGCCTCAGCCTCCCGAGTAGCTGGGACTACAGGCGCCCGCCATCTCGCCCAGCTAGTTTTTTTAGTTTTTTGTATTTTTTAGTAGAGACGGGGTTTCACCGTGTTAGCCAGGATGGTCTCGATCTCCTGACCTCGTGATCCGCCCGTCTCGGCCTCCCAAAGTGCTGGGATTACAGGCTTGAGCCACCGCGCCCGGCCGAGTTCTGGTTCTTCTTAGGTTATTAGTGAGGCAGGACTGCAGCTCACCTCAGCAGTGGAGGCAGTAGCAAGGTTTTGTTGGAAGCCTCCCACCAGGACTACTTGATCTTTAAAGAGAAGCAGATGGGAAGGAAAAGGTGAGCTCTGAGTACCCAGCACAGAGATCAGATTGCTGGTGATTAAGATTGTCTTCTAACTCCCCCTTTTCCTGGAATATAATTCTAAGTTACTTACCAAATAATTGTTGTCGTTGTTTTAACATGGCAATCACGTTATTTGCCATGTGTGAAAAAGAATATTTAAAATAGTTTTAAAGCTATGTATGTAAAAGAATATTTAAATTACTTTTAAAATACGTTGTATCTACCATGGCACCATCCTTGCTGTTGAGAAATGACTTTTACCTTCTTACTTAGAAGGAAACATCAGAAGTAGAAGTACATTTGAATATGATTATTTGAAAACTTCATCCATTTTTCAAAGAATGGATACACTAAATAGAATAAAAAGCATAACTTATCAACTCTTCACTAAGAACAGTCTAGCAAGTAATATCGGAGTGATTGTGGCTCCAGTTGGACTAATGTAATCATTTATGAAAAGGTAATAGTGAGCTGGGACCAAGAGCACCCAAGAGGAAATAGATTTAAGAGATTTTAATAGTTTTCATTTAAAAAAAGAAATCCAAATTAGCCTTCAGTTCGGTGGAAAATGTTTTCCTTACCCCTGTATTTCTATTAACAAAAACAGAAACAAAATCAAGACGAGCAGGAGAGGCATACCCTAGCCGATACCCGAATGGCTCATACTTTGATTCCTCCCGCAACCCCCGCCCAGCCCCCAACACACACGTGCAGAGGCCGAGAGGCCTGGGATTTACACATTTTACCCCAACTCTCTTAGACTTATTCACTCTACACCTTACTCTCTTCCACCTTCTTCCTCAGTACTCTTTCTACCATTTATGCTTTCCCCTAACTCTGTCTGAATGAATATATGATTCTGTTTCCTGCAGGATATGCTCCATGCTCCATTCTGATCTAAGGCTCAGCATTGCAGAGAGACCTCCAATGGATCTGGGGTTTGATTCTGGCTTCTCTGCTAAGCAGCCATGGGACTTCAAACAATACTCGCCAACTCTCTGAATTTCACTTTCATGACCCCTAAAGTTGCGTCAATAATTACCTTCGAGGATTGTTGTGGAATTCAATGAAATGATTTCTAGTTGCTTGATAAATGGGATCTATTCTTATTTCCCCTCCCCCACGTCTGACTTTTTCATTTCCTCCTCAAAGTGTCCATCACCTTCCTGCCTGTGAATACGGCCCTATCTTCTGGAGTCTTCAACCAGCCACCCCCACCCAGTCACTCCCTACCATGTCATCAGCTCCCAGCTTACTCACCACGCGCTAAGGGGAGCCTTCTCTGACCCCCTGACAATTTATATCCTTCGGTTATCCTCTTAGACCTCTGTGCACCTCTTGTCAATTTTTTCAGGGAAGTCCTTTCTCATTTAATCCCACTATGCTGCAAATTCCATGACTGGCGGCTTTAGTTACTCTATCTCTCCCTCTCTCTTTCTCTCATCCCCATTGCCAAGCAATGCCTTGTAGATGGTAAACACACACAATTGGTTAAATGAAGGAATATTTCATAGATCTGTGGTTCCATGAACAACCCTCTGAGGAACGTCCTTCTCAACCCAACTCCAGGAAAGAAATCTGCCTAGTCTCCCTGAGCCATCCCTTCCACTAGGTGGTCTTGAAACAGGAAAAGCTCCTGTGTCCCCCTCTTAGGGCATGCGATGGGGGTGTGACTCACTTCTTCGGTGCCTCACTGCTCAAACCCGTACCCATAAGGGGAGCAGGCGGACGGGCAGGTGGTGGGGAGCATGGGCTCCGATCCCACCGCAGCGTCTAGAGGTGAATGTTTACAGCTCCTGGAGCCCCGGTGGGAATGTCACAGTGTGCTCTTTTCGTTTTGCTGTCTGTAGGCGGCTTGTATCAATCAGCTCAGTCAGACCCTCCGGCTCAGGACAGAGGGCTTTCTGTATCCCAGGGTTCTTGGCTTGCTGTACTGGAAAAATCGATCACACGTGGACTTGGAGAACAGGTGCGAAGTTTTATTGAATGGCGAAAGCAGCTCTCTCAGCAGATGGATGGGAACCAGAAGAGGGGTGGTCTCCCCTGGAGACGGTTTCCACTGAGCAGCCCGACTCTTCTCTCCCCGTTGTCCCACCACAGATGGCCTGCCAGCATCTGCTGGTGTGTGCCGGTGTGTTCCTCCACCCCTCTGTGTCTCTTGATGGCCAGTCACTTGCCTGTCTGCCCCTTGGGCTCTCAGAGTGCCTACAGGTACAGGATGGGGGCATGGCAGGCCAAGGTGGTCTTGGAAAATGCAACATTTGGGCATGAAAACAGAAATGCGTGTTCTCACCTAGGTCCGTGGACACAGGCCTGGGGTGGAGCCCTTGCCAGGGAAGGCCCACCCTTCTCCTCCCAGCACTTCCCTGCCCCCTTCCCATATCAGTCAGGAGCTGCGGTGTTCTGTTAGGATCCAGTGTTAAGTGAAGTTATTTATACGGAAAAAGACAAAAAAAACCCAAAAAATAGGAGTATTTACAGGACATATTATCAGTCTTCTAGTGGATGAACTACATATAGAAACAAGGTTAGAAAAGTGGCGCAAATCAGATTATCTTTTAGTAGCTGTATTAGTCAGTGTTCTCCAGAGGATATATGTATATATGCATACATGGTGCATATCCCCCAATAGGATCTATGTATATACGACAGGGAATTTGTTAGGGATAACTGGCACACATGATTGCACAGTGAAGTCCCATGATGGGCCCTCTGTAAGCTGGGGAAGAGAGAAGCTGGTGGTGGCTCAGCCCAAGTCTGAAAGCCTCAAGAGTGCAGCCTTCACTCTGTGGCCAAAAGCTCAAGAGGCCAACAAGCCACGGGTGCAAGTCCCAGGGTCCAAAGGCCGAAGAACCTGGAGCCTGATGCCCAGGGGCAGGAGGATCAGACAGAAGCATCCAGCCTGGGAGAAAGATGAAAGCTAGAAGACTCAGACCAAGCTGCTCATCTCACCTTCCTCTGCCTGCTTTGTTCCAGCCACACTGGCAGCCAATTGGATGGTGCCCACGCACATTGGGGGTGGGGCTTCCTCTCCCAGTCCACTGACTCAGATGTCCATCTCCTCTGGAAATACCCTCCCAGACACACTGATCTAGGCATCCTTCAATGCAATCAAGTTGACACCTAATACTAACCATCATAGTAGCTATGGTGGCAAACTGGGCTTTTTATAACAGTGGATCAAGGTGGAGCTGTCTAAAACTCAGGAAAGAAATGGATTAGTTATGGAATGACCAAAGGCCACACATTTTAAGATAGGCTTCTGTCAGAATAGGGTAGAGAAGCAAAGCTGGCCAGACATCAACAGAAGCCAAAGGAGTTGAAAGTCAAATAATAACACTCACTTAGGCCAGAAAGCCCAGACACACACACCTGAGAGGAAAATAGTCGCTTTGAAACTCACACAGAGGATGTCACAGCAAAGGTTTCCTCTTGTCTTCTGGTCAGGACCACATATATCCTTTCCCTGCTTGGCGTCTCATAAGCCTGGACACTTGAGGTTGGCAATGAAGTTGCAAATGCCTATTCCTACTTAAATGAGTTTCTGATGGCTACAGCACAATTTTTTCTGTAGTGTCTCAAATCATTTTCTTTGCTTAGATTCAACATTTTTCATGGATAAGAATACAGAAACTCAGAGAGGTTAAATGATTTACTTTAAACACTGTTTATAACTTCAACACATATAGTATTTATTGAGCGCATGCTAGGTATGTCAGGTATGATTCTAGATCCTGGAGATGCAGTGATAAACACAACAAACTCAACTGTAGATCTCCTGCATTTAAACTACCAATTTATCTCAGAGCTGTTGAGTGGTAGAGTGAAATTCAGCTGAGGTCTCTGGCATCAGACCACCTGGACATTTTCTACATACATCATCCCCCAGTTTCACTGTATATCTTTCTATAATTCCTTAAACAGGTAATTTTCTTAGTATTTGTTTTTGTAAATCTTTATTTCTACAGGTATTTTGGAGGATTCAAGTGGAAAAGTATATTTTTCTCTCTATATGAATTTATCAAGATCAATATTTAGAAGGTTGATAGATTCTGAGTTTGCTCTCTGTTCCCCCAACCGCAGGCATAGTTTCACTTGTATATTTAAAATGCACATTAACTGTAATGTGACTCAAATTGTGTTTCTCAGAGCAAAAGAACTTTCAGGGAGGTGTTGTCTAAAGGCTGTAATAGCAAGAGTGTATCTCAATATTTTCAGATAGCCCTATTAATGGAAAATAATAATTTGTCTCTGTAATGGATGTCTAAGCTAGCTGAAATTTATATTAAGAAGTCCCTCAGTCCTGCTGAAAAAAATATCCAATTAATTCTTCTGGATATTAAGAAAAATTGAGAAAAAATTAATTTTTTGAATTGCCAACCAATGATAATTATCCGTTGTTCCCAGCACCCAAATGCTGACTCAAAGGCTAGGTCACTCTCCTGTTGAGATTAGCTGTGCCTTTGAAAGAATATTGATTGAATGCTTGAACCAAGCCTTAGGTAAAAATGGGTCTTTGAAAATGTAGCTTGAAAATTGAATCCAGGCCATCAATTAAAGAACTCACTAGAAATAAAATTCAGGTTCTGCTTGGTCTGCTGATTTTTGACCAGACCTATGTGAAGCGCTGATAGGTCTGTCCTAAGATTTCACCAGAGAAAAAAGATACTCTTGGGTATAGTCTGCCCTGTTTATATAAAAGCTTATATTAAATTGACTTTTTCTATAGCAGAACTGGGGATAATTCTCAAGTGTCTATGCAATAATATTATAGATATCTAATGTGTAACTAGGTAAAGTTAGTCAAAACCAGCACATTTAAGTGAGTAAATCTGATTTCAGGCTATTTATTGATAAAAACTAACTACAAGTGGTCGACAAAATCAATATTGTGTCTGAAATATCCTTAAGGTTGAAATTGGCATCAAAAAATATGTAGCATTTATATAACTTAGGTAGCCTTGACTGTTACCAAATGATAGAAATTAAAATAAATTCACAGTCCAGAAATTTGGTAGTAACTTATTTTGTATAGAGCAGTGTCCATTGTGTCTGTTGCTGTGTAGGAGAAACCAGTAGCAAAATCCATTTCTTAAGATTTCTTTGACCCAAGAACATTAATTATTTAACAAATATTTCAATCCATGGAAGCTTGGATTTATTCATTTGCCTAGCCTGAGAAATAATAATTTTTATTGGATGTATTCATTGCATAATATATTAGACATTTTTTTCACATTAAAAATGTTTCATAACTTAGAATTGACTTTGACCCCAATTTAACCTAATTGATTTAATATAATTGCCTCAGATGAGAGTGAAGTTATTTACTTTCTGGAACACCAGTAGCAAATGATAGAACTGAGTCTAAGAACACAGACTGAGCATGACATCACAGGGTAAGGTGAGCCAGAGGGTGACAAGATGTTTCCTCGTCCTCTCGTATCCCATTGGTTGGGAGGAGCGGGGACGACAGGGAAGTCAGGGGACAGCAGAGACCGCAGAAGCATTCTCCCTGTGGCTGCTCCAGTGACTGGCACAAGATGGTGAAATTCAAGGTCAGGGGCAGCCTTCTGGATGTTTCCCAGAGGAAAAGACCTGAAATCACTCAATCTGGAAGCTGAAGACTGTGTTTAATTTTTGTCATAGGCCATTGATCCCAGTCAGGAAGAGGAATGGCGATGGCAACTGGGAATGAATGGTCAGAGGCAAATGGACTAGAGACAATCTCCTCCTGTGTCTACTTCAAAAATCATGTTGTTTTCTCTCAAAAATACCCCTAAAGCAGCCCAAACTGCCCGCTTCTTTGTAACAGGTCTATGTGTATGTGTGTGGGTATGTGTGTGTGTAGGGCAGGAGTAATAGTAGCTTAATAAAAGCCGACAGTTACAAAAAGGCAGGGTAAAAATTCATTTCTTTTAGAGAAAAGATATTTTCTTTTAAGTGTTAAATATGTATTTTCTATTCCCATCTCTGGACTGCATATTGTCTATGAAGTTATTAGACTCAATAATGTGATGTGTTGCCAGGAGTGGGTCTCAGGGTGAATCTATATTTTATGATACAGAAAGATATGCCATTTTAATTATCTTTATATCGGTTTTGAGAGTTGTGACATTTGTCTGAAATAATAATATATTTAAGTACATTCTTTATAGCTGGAAGAGATTCTAGTTTTCTCAGAGACCAAGAATGCATGCCTAATACAACATAAAAGCAAAGAGAATCCTTCTAAGATGAACCAATATATTAACATAATGTATTTCTATGCAAATGCATTGCCAAAAATAGAGCAATTACTTTTAAATAATGCTTCCAAGTAACCAAATCTAATTACGGGTGCTCAGTGAATGATGAAATCCACAAAGGGTCCTTGGTCCTGCTGATGTGCTGTGATCCTCCCAGCCTCTGTTTTCACCCAAACAGCTGCCAATGAAATTGTGGAGATTCTGCATCTCCCAGCACCTGAGTTCACTCCAGAGCTAATGCAAGTGACAGACTGTGTCCTCCTCCTTCTGAGTCAGTAAGCAGCCGACAACAATGTTCAAGGAACAAAGGCATTGAGGCCAATTCAAGGGGAGACCCAGCATCCTGAGTGGAGCAGGGCGGGATCTGGGAATGGGGGGCCCAGGACATCCTGGATGTGAGGAGAGGTTTCTCCACTCTGTTCCCTCAGGTACCTTCCAAGTTGGCAAGGATGGCACTGGCCTCAACCAGGGTGGGGCAAGGTTGTATTTTCTAAGTTGAGTGCCCAGAGCAATTCTAGCAAATGTGGCCCTTCCTGAACCACCTCTTTGAAGCTCCATCAAGATGGCTCCTGTTCTTGCTACAGGCACGGGCGCCACGGAATCATTGCCCATTAGAACCCAGTGACCACCGGGGTTCTCTAAGCTTGACTGCTGTTTAAGATGTGAGAACACTCAGGCTCAGAGGGGATATGACGTCTTCACGAGGCCATGGAAGACCAGACACAGCCACTATCTCTACCCTGGCCTCTTTCCACTGTCCATGTCATCCCCAATGTGGACACTTTTGTGCAAAAACAATGGTGATTGCCCACACTTACAAAGTGTTATAAAGGTGGCCTCCTTGGCAGTTCTGAGGGCATGAGGTCAATGTACTCATGGAAACCCTCAGCTGTCCATGATGCTTTGACAGTGCTGCCCCCACATTACAGAGCAGCCTTGGCTACTGCACGCAGAAAATAAGCAGGGATAAGGGTTAAGCAGTCACATCAAGAGCTCTGCCCAAGTCTTCTCTATTAGGATGTATTATTCTTTGCCTTGCCCTGCTAGTCATGAGAGGATCGAGGCCATGCCCTGCTCAGCTTTGAGGGGCTTCTGAAGCACAGCCCACTGCACCACGGCCCAATCGGCTTCTGTTGTAGCCCACAACATGCTCACATCGTGATGAGATGATAATGTGAAGACACATGGAAAATCAGAGGCAAAAACGAAAAAAATAAGAAAGGTTAAGAGCAAGGAAGGGTAAAAGAGAATCCAGATATGCATAGAGCCTGCACAGGGATGAAAATCTCACTTCAAATGTGCCTCTCAGTTACCTTAAAGCCCAATATGTGGTGGTTAATCTCATTGATCATTGACTATAACTTTATTAGTCACCACAGAGGCAGGATCTTCCTGTGTAACAAGGTTACAACACAGATGTATGCATCTACTCCTCCTCACAGGATTTCTCACAGTTTCTTCACCAGCATTATTCCTTATCGTTATCACCACTGTTATTAATATTATTGTTGTATGTACATCTTTTGTGACATTTCCATTGGCTATATTAATTAATTTGCTCAACGAATGTTTATCGAGCTTTTACTATGTTCCAGGATGGGTGTACACAGAAATCAATAGGACACAGTCCCTGCCCTGAGAAATCTATTGGACAAAATAGCTACATAAACCAAACACGTGTAAAATAGCATGGATGGACAATGATGGAAGTATGTATTCTATAACTCCTGGAGAGGCAGGGTGTGTAGGGAAACACTTCATAGAAGTCAAAACTGAATCTAGATTTTGTTTTTGTTTGTTTGTTTGTTTACTGAGATAGAGTCTCACTCCGTCACCTAGGCTGGAGTGCAGTGGCACGATCTTGGTTCAATGCAACCTCCACCTCCTGGGTTCAAGCGATTCTCCTGCCTCAGCTTCCCTAGTAGCTGGGACTAGTGGTATGTGCCACCATGCCCAGCTAATTTCTGTATTTTTAGTAGAAATGGGGACTTGCCATGTTGGCCAGCCTGGTCTCGAACTCCTGAGCTCAAGTAATCCTTCCACCTCAACCTCCCAAAGTGCTGGGATTACAAGTGTGAGCCGCTGTGCCCAGCCTGAATCTAGTTTTAAAGGCTTATTATAAGTGGGTTGTTGACCAGGCGTGGTGGCTCATGCCTGTAATCCCAGCACTTAGGGAGACCAAGGCAGATGGATCAGTTGAGGCCAAGAGTCAAGATCAGCCTGGCCAACATGGCAAAACCCCAACTCCACCAAAAAAAATACAAAAATTAGCTGGGCGTGGTCATGCACCTGTAGTCCCAGCTACTCAGGAGGCCGAGTCATGGGAATCACTTGAACCCGGGGGCAGTGGAGGTTGTAGTGAGCTGAGATCATGCCAATGCACCCCAGGCTGAGGGACAGAGTGAGACTCTATCTCAAAAAACAAAACAAAACAAAACAAAACAAAAGGAGTGGACTGTTTTGTAAAGGAAATGGGAAAACATCCAGGAAGCAAGGACTTAGAACTGAGAAATAGCAGAATGTGTGAGAAGAATTACATAGTCCCTAGCTCAGTGTTTCCAGACCATGAAAATGAGGCAGAGGAGTACCTGTTGTCACTGTGGTGACACACACAGGACCGGATCGTGGAGAGTCTCTCATTCCATGCTAACTTTGACCTAATCTTTTGAGAATGAGGTGCTAGTGAAGGCCTTAAGGTTTTGTGGTACTTGTTTTCAGATGTACCTGCCCATTTTGCTAATGTGGAGCCCCCGGTCACTGAACACGGAGGCACCATGCAGCGTGAGACCTTGATGTGGCCTGCACCCTCTTGTGTGACGTGAGACAGCCTAGGCTGGGTCTGACATCCCCACCAGCAAAGAGCCTCTGTGTCCAGCCTGCAGATCTTTGGCCTAAACAAATGTTGTCATCATGGGAATAACCCCCGGATTTCCAAAAGCTCTATCGTTCACTGCGCGGGAGCCAATTCTGCCCGGAGACGCTGCCTCCAGGAGGCGTGTTATTACAACGCAAGCCAGATATGAATATTTAACCTATCTGATGCTAAATGATTTAACAGGTGCCTCTGCAGTGTCTGAGGAAATGTGTTCCTTCAGGGCCTAATAAAAATAGGCATTGTTTCCACGTTAGTATGCAATCATAGAAATAAGAACTTCTATTCAAACTGGGTTAGTGTCAATTGCATCAGGGATAAGACTCGGCAGAATCTGGAAAGGAATGGAAAATTTCATCAAAATAAACCCAAACAAGAACAAGCACAACCTCCCCCCCGCCACCCACCCCACGCAGCCAGTTAGCACTCAAAGTGTTAACACTTGCGCTGAGGTGGTGAAATCACCTATTACAGTAGAGTTCATGGCTCAGATGTTTCTGAAGAGGACCATTTACAGGATTCCTTTCAGTGCGTTGTATATTAGCATCCCATTTTAATGAATTCCATAAATAAAAGATGATGAAACGCCAGTGTTTTGCAAACTATGTAAGGTTAGCTTTATCTTGCCATCTGGCTGCAAGATTCTCATAGCCAACTTGCTCTTCCTTCCTTGGGTTTATGCTCTGAAATAATGTACTTGCATTTAGTCATGTAAGAACCATGTGCTCTTTCATTACAAGAATGATAGTATTGAATCTATTTTTTTTCACGTGTCCTAAGTTTTATCTGTCATGCCAGAGAAATCGATAGGCTCAGGTAATGGAAGCTGCCTCAGGTTTGTAAGATATAATGCACTATTTCCTTACTTTAGTTAGTTGTACTGCAGGTAACTGATCACAGGAAACTGACATCAGAATAATCAACTCTATGAAAAAAGAAGTATCTTTGTACCTTTCTAGGGAAGCATTCAGTTAACTGATTTTTATTATAGATGCACACTTATTCACATTAACTTGAATATTTGGAAATTCTTTACAAATGGAAAGAAGTTTAATTATACAAAGGATTGGAGAATGACATGGTACCTTAGCAGCTCATAGCTTTAGGAATTTCATAAATCTGGACCACAAGTGATCACTGTCCTTAGGACAGGGCCTCACGTTAAACTGCCCTAAGAATAGGTAGATCCTGTAGTAAGCAACTTCTGAAAATGTCCCCAGAGACTCTGCACTATGCAGGATCCCCTCCCATTTGAGGGTGGGCTGGACCTGGTGACTGCTTTCTAGTGGTGAGAATATAGGTTCTGGGAGGTCACATCTGAGGTGGAACTGGCACCTGGCTTGCCCTCTCTCCTTCCAGCTATCATACTGTGAGCTGCAATTATGCAGAGACCCATCTGTCACGGAGCAGAGGCCTCAGTCCAAAAGTCCAAGAGCACCTGGATGTGGCCAAAAACCCATGAGCGAGCTTAGAAGCAGACCTGACCCTAGTAGGACCTGCAGAGGCCTGCAGCCCCAGCTAACACTGATTCCAGCCCAAGAGACCCAGCCGCAATGTACCACATTATCTGACCACAGAAACCGTGAGATAAAAAATGTGCTTTGTTTTAAGCCACTGATTTGATAAGTTGCAATCGATAATTTAGTTATTAAAAATTGCTCTGAAGATCTTCCAAACACACTGTTTGAAGGTCATCCTGAAAAATACATTTCATTAGCAATACACATAATGAGGATGGAAAAAGCTTATTGCAAGGAAGGTTTAAGAGGTTGGCTCAGAAGCAGAGAGTAGAAGGGTTGTTCCCAGGGGTTGAGCTGGGTTGGGATAGATACTCGTCAAACCATCAGTTGGATGGAATAAGTTCAGGGGGTCTACTGTATAGCACTGTGACCATAGTTAATAACAATATATTGTATTCTTGAAAATAGCTAAAAGAGTAGATTTTGTATTTCTACCACAAAATAATGGTAAGTATGCAAGGTTACACATGTATTACTTAGCTTAACTTAGCCATTCCACAACGTATACCCATTTTAAAACATCATTTGCTGGGCATGGTGGTGCATGTCTGTAATCCCAGCTACTTGGGAGGCTGAGGCAGGAGAATCACTCGAACCCCGGAGAGGGAGGTCATGGTGAGTCAAGATTGCACCACTGCACTCCAGTCTGGGCAACAGGGTGAAACTGTATCAGAAGGAAAGAAAGAAAAAAGAAAGAAAAAAAGAAAAGAAAGAAAGAAAGAAAGAAAGAAAGAAAGAAAGAGAAAGAAAAGAAAGAAAGAAGGGAAGGAAGGAGAAAGAAAAAGAAAGAAAGGAAAGGAAAGAAAGAAAGAAAGAAAGAAAGAAAGAAAGAAAGAAAGAAAGAAAGAAAGAAAGAAAGAAAGAAAGAAAGAAAAGAAAGAAAGGTGGGAGGAAGGGAGGGAGGGAGGAGAGAAGGAAGGAAGGAAGGAAGGAAGGAAGGAGAAGCGAAGGGAAGGGAAAGGAAAAGAAGGGAAGAAAGAAAACAAAACAGCATGTTGTACATGATACACACAATTATTTGTCAAGTAAAAATAAAGTAATTAACTATATAAAGCTATATTAGAGGACTTTATGTGTTCAATAAAATAGACATGCTAAAATAGAATTGAAAAGTTTATTCTAAGATCCTAGACTGTAGATTAGGGAGTCTGCAAATTATGTCCCTTGGTCCAAATATGGTCCATCACTCTGTTTTTATAAATATAATTGTATTGAAACACAGCCATGACCATTTATTCACACATTTTCCACAGATACTTTTGCTCAAAATCTGCAGAGATGAGTATTTGCAACAGAGGTTGTATGTACTGCAAAGCATAAAATATTTACTATACTGCTATCTTATTCTCAAAAAAAAAAAAAAAATCCACAAACCTTGCTGAGCTCTGCTTGCTCTAGTTTAAACAAACTTAAAAGGAACTTCATATATTCAAAATGACTAATATCATCAAATGTGCAAGGAAGAGTCAAAGAATTTCAAGCCCTGGGAACATACATCATGAAACATTTGAGTGTGAAGTGCTGTTAGTGTTTACACATCCTCATTGTGATTTGACTGTGGGAGCCATGAGACCATTTTGTTTAAAATAAATGGTGCCCCTCCAGCTGCTGAAACCAGCTCTCTTCTGGTTGTGTCTTTTTTCAGGAATTCTAAATGTTTTAATAAAGTACTGCTTTGTTTTATCTTAGATTTCCAATTAAATTGCCACTTCCTAGGAAGAAGACTTTTGAAGCCAAAGTGGACCCGACAGTTCATTCAGTCTGTCGTCTTGCCTTTATGGAGGAGAAAACTGGAATCTGGAGGCATTGTATGACCTGCCTAACACGTGCGCTCTTTATAGTCAGAGGCTGACATAGGAGTTCTTTCTTTCCCCCTTTTAATTTTCTGCCTTGCTCCTGTTAGAATCTGGTCTGGTATACTACAGTTTGCAATGTGCATGCTTAATAACTCTTCTGAAGGGAATTTTGCAATACCTACAGTGGTAGTTGCTGTTAGTGCTCACTAAATCATCATGGGCTCTTTGCTTCCCAGCACCCCTTCAGTTTAGGTTGAGCCCTTAAACCAGAGTCAGGCCATTGTGAAGCAAAAGTGACAAAAGCCACTTTCAGGTTTAGCCTTCCTCAGTGCACTGGTTCCAGATGGTCTAACTGCAAAAGGAAGCTTTGTGGGACTCTTCTGCTGAAAAAGGGTCCAGAGGAGAAGCACTGCCCTTCATCAGACTGTGATACAAATGAAAAATAAAGCTGTGGTCTATTGAGCCACTGATGTTTCACAGTTTGTTTGTTATTGTTAACATGCCGGCTATTCCTGTGATTATCTAGGGATCAGCAACTTGACAACCATTTTCATCTAGAATAAAAAAGAGAATGAAGAAATAAACCAAACAAAAACTCTCAGCAGTAAAAATAAATGCTACGAAATTACTCGAGGTCATTAACTTTATCCACAGAATAATTTGTCTGCTCCGTCTCCAAAGACAAGTTCCACATACTTTATGCTCAAGTGTAATGGGTCCACACAAGTGCCGCAAAGAGATTTATTTTAATATATTGTGTTTATGCAGTTATCCTCAATAGCACATAGTAGCCAACAAAGGAATATTTGTAACCAAACTTGATGATTTGATTTTCCATCCAGTATCATATTAAAAGATACAGGGCAGCAAAAAAATATATAGGTATCAGAATGACAGGGAGCAGAAAATAAAATTGAATAAGAGCTCCAACTGTGACAACACCCTATGTATGGCGTTTCCCCCTAGACTGATAGAATGGTCAATGCTATAGAAATCACTCTTTTGAGTCTTTTGTTCAACAACCCACTCAATTATTTGCATCCTTGTGTCTGTGTCTGGATGTGTGTCTACTGGATCACAGGAACCATGCTCATTTTAGGGAGAAAAAGGAAAAAAATCCTTAGTCTTTGCCATGAAGGAAAGATAAGGTTTAAGAGGTAAAACTTGGGGCTTATTCTTTCTCCACCCTCTACCACCCTGTCTCCAGAAAGGGGTCTCTGCAGGAGCAGAGGGTACAACAAAATCAAGGACAAGTTGATGATCTTCTCTAATCAACTCTACAGAAAAATGTGTGGGAGAAAGGCAGGTGGAAATATCTCCTGTGATCCCGAAATTATAGGCTGTGCCTTGGAGCACTAACTGCAGCTGAGCCTAGAGCAATCCTCCTGCTCTAGTATGTATAAGACCTTCAACTCTGGCATCAAGGAAGAAAGCAGGTGTGAGTGTTAGCTGATTTATTTCCAAGAATGAATAGCAATTATGTTTAAGTGATTTCTCTGCTCTCATTCCTCTTTAGACACACATTCTAAATGTGTGTTCTAAATCCTGAGCCAGTTCTGAATTCATTTATTTTTTCATTCAACAAATGTTTGTTGATTACCTACTATACATCAAGAACTACTCTGCATGTTAGGAATCTAGTTAAAAGCAGCGTAGTTGATGTGGGGCTTCTATTTTCAATGTGAAGACATGCAAAATAATAAGAAAAGAAAAAATCAAGATAGTTTCAGCTGAGGTCTTGAAAAGAAAGGTAAGGTGCCTTGAATTGGAGGGGTGGATTGATGGAGACAAGCTAACCTAGGGGTTGTGGTCAGGGAAAGAGAAGAAACTGGAAAGGTAGAAAGCAGTAAACTCCTGCAGGTTCCTGAAGCCCTAGGAAGGGGTCTGGGTGTTGTCTGAAGTCAAAGGGGAGTCACTGGAGGAAGGAGAGAGAGGCAGCCAACGGGAAATAATGTGATTATGTTTGTGTATTTTATTTCTCTGTTCTCACACTCCTCTGATGAACTACCTGAGACTGGGTAATTTATGAAGAAAAGAGGTTTAACTGGCTCACAGTTCACAAGTTTAACAGCAGGCATAACTGGGAGGCCTCAGGAAACTTACAATCATGGTAGAAGGGGAAGGGGAGGCAAGGGCCTTCTTCGCATGGTGGCAGGAGAGAGAGAGAGCAATGGAAGAAGTGCCACACACTTTTAAAACAAACGGATCTCATGAGATTGCTATCACAAGAAAAGCAAGGGGGAAATCAACATTCATGAGCCAATCACTTCCCACCAGGTCCCTCCCCTGACATGTGAAAATTACAACTTGAGATGAGATTTGGATGGGGACACAGACCTAAACCATATCCTATATTAAGAAGGTAATTCTGATTTGCAGTCAGCAAATGAGAAACAGGAAGACAAGTTGGAAGGTTACTGCAGTCATTCAGGCTAGAAACCATAGCACTTTGGACTTAAATATTGCAGGAAAGGTGGTGAGAAGTATGTGAAGGGAGCTTGCATTTGGAGGTAGAGACAGCATGTCTGCAGAGGATTTGGGTATAGATATTGAAGAAATAGAGGACAAAAGAAGGATTTCTAAGTTTAACATAGCAATAATAAGCAAGGGTAATGTTGGTGTGCATATACATATTTTTTCTCTTACTTTTGATTTTCTATTTCTCTGTTTACTAATGTGTTTGTAAATTTTATTCCAAATCCCTGTTCTTTCTTCAAGGTTAATTCACCAAAATATGGAAACGAATCATATCAAACTCACATATCCCTCTCTATCACTTCCAGCATCCAATAATGTAAATGTGTGTCCATTTATTCATGGCTATTTTTCCATTTTATTTTTCCATAAACAAATGGACCTCTGAAAATGACTAATTATTAGTTTTTCCTTCAGAATAACTTTGGTGTGGTTATGTGATGACGTTTTAGGAAGATCATGGGGTCAGACAAATACAGAAAAATAACTGAGCAAAGACGTGGTCAACACAAAACAGTGTCCCAGAGAACATATTCACTGTAGACTACGGAAAGTTTTCCCAAAATACTTCAAAAGTCTTTTGCCTTTCAAGCACCAGTCTTCATACTTCTGGAAAAGAAGAGCCAAGTGCTTGTCATTAGCCCAATTCCAAAGGATTCTTGAACCCTTAAAGTACACCCCAGAATGTTTTGGGAAGCTATGCAGTTGATACTTTTTACTGTGTGTAAGCAGAGGTTTGATCAAAATGTCACGAGCCTGTGAAAACAGGCTCTCTGGAGAGTTTACAGAGAGCTCAAAGCTGTTCAGATTGAACATTCCCCAGTGGAAGGGATGTCCTACACACTGTTACCCTCTCACCTGCAGACCCAGATCTGCTGGAAAGACGGAAGGTCAGAATGAGCAGAATAGCTTGTGTTTCATAGATCAACATGGGAAGATATGCACAATTTGATTATCCAAATAAATCATATCCAACACCTTTCAGCATGGAGGTTTATGACTATTTTTTATTCCATGCAAGGACGAAAAAGGCTAAAATATTCCATCTTCTCAGTGGGTTTATGAAAGTAAGACTAAATGTCTACCCAGTGGCAATCCCCTCATTAAAATGAGCAGTCTGGAGCCATTATCCTCACAGCAATGTATTAATACAACTCCATTAAATATACTGGGTATTTTTTGTAAATGGTTGATGAGGTTCATTTTGGATTATGAATATCATATTTATTGCTGTTTTATGTGTAATACTCAAATTGATGGCTAATTCTTCCAGCAGCTCCTCATTGTGAGGACCATTAAAAAGGGTTTTCTTGTTTTCCCTCTAAAATAGGTGAAATGTGACCTAATTTTTATGAGTATTGCAAATGAAATATTTATTTAATAAGCACTGAAACCTTAGTGAGTATGTAGAAAAATCTGCTCTGTGTCTGACGTAATTGGAGTCATTGTGATTGAAAGGTCAATGTTATTTCCACATATATCCTGTTCGGGACTTTTAGTCCTGATCTAGCTGTCAGATTAAATAGCAGGGCTGGTGGTTGCATAGGAGGTTTATTCAATGCACTAAAGCAATGGCTCTTATCAGGTGACAGGTCCAGAGATAGTTCCCATCAAAGGGAATAGGAATTTACTGAGCTGCTTCTGGAAAACCAAGATGAGAGCCAATGAGCCAGGAAGTAGTAGCGCTGGAGAGGCTGAGCAGAGAGGAGAACTGAAGAACCAGTGAGACCAGAGACAAACAAGACAGAGATGAATCAGAAGAACAAGCCAAGGGCTGTTATCCTTAGTATATAAATAGTCTTTAAAAATCCATGAAAGTCAAGGCCATAATAAGATACCACTTCCTACCCATTAGGATGGCTATTACTAAAAACAAACAAATTAATGAAAACAGAAAACAAGTGTTGGCAAGAGTATGGAGAAAACCGGAAATGTTTGCATTACTGGTGTGAGTGTAAAGTGATACATCTACTGTGGCATACAGTATGGTGGCTCTTGGAAAAATTAAACAAATTTAGCATATAATTCATTCAGCAATTTCATATCTGGGTATGTACCCAGGGAATTGAATACAAGGAATGAGACAGTTTTTTTTTTTTTTTTTTTTTTTTGAGATGTAGTCTTACTCTGTCACCCTGCCTGGAGTGCAGTGGTGCCATCTCGGCTCACTGCAAGCTCTGCCTCCTGGGTTCACGCCATCCTCCTGCCTCAGCCTCCCGAGTAGCTAGGACTACAGGTGCCTGCCACCACAACCAGCTAATTTTTTGTGTGTTTTGGGGAGACATGGGGTTTCACTGTGTTAGCCAGGATGGTCTTGATCTCCTGACCTCATGATCCGCCTGCCTCGGCCTCCCAAAGTGCTAGGATTACAGGTGTGAACCACTGCGCCTGGTGGGAATCAAACAGATATTTTTATATTAATGTTCCTAACAATATTATTCATAGCAACCAAAAGTTGAAAGTAACCCAAACGGATAAATGGATGGATGGATGAACAGATGAACAAAGTGAATTCTGGCACATCCTACAACAAGGATGAACCTTGAAGACACTGTGCTAAGTGAGATAAGCTTACTTAGCACTGTCACAAAAGGACAAATATTAGAAGCCCACTTATATGAGGTACCTATAGTAGTCAAATTCATAGAGACAGAAAGTCAAATAATAGCTGCTGGGGGCTAGGGGTGTGAAGAGAAATGGAGAATTATTGTTAAAATACATGGAGTTTCAGGTGGGGATGATGGCAAAGCTTTGGGGATGGTGATGGCTGCCTAACAGCATGAATGTTCTTAACACCACAGAACTGCATACTTAAAAATGGTTATGATGGAAAATTTTATATAAAAATTGTGAAAAGAAAAGGGATAAATATCCTCATAAGAAGATGGGAAGCTGATATGGAGAGGCAAATCAAATGCCTGAAACACTCTTGGTCCTCCCCAAAGCTCGGTCCTCCCCAAAGCTCGGTCCTCTCCAAAGCTCGGTCCTCCTCAAACCTCTGTCTTCTAGGATGTGCTAGTTCATTTGTATAACTTTTAACCAATTTCTGAATCTCATCAAACCATAAAGTATGTATCTGTACGATGGTGGTAATGCGTCTTCCATTCCAGCACCACAATGAGAATTAAGTGGGATAAAACACAGCAGAATGTTGACTTCTGACACTGACAGGGCTGTTTTCAGCTCTTTCTCTCCCTCTCTCAGCTCTGGTGACAGGGAATTCTCCTGTTTTTGTTCCTATCTTACAAGTGTCCCTGACTTCCTGTGTTTCTGCTCCCCTCCTTCCCCTGGCTGCATTGCTTTTGGGCCACTCTGCACTTTATGCAAGGGCTGTCTGTGCTTAAGTCCATGTCCTCTATGTTGGATTTTCTGTGGATTCGCTAAGCATCATCTTATCTGTGTACCTTCCAAAAGGACTAAGTCATGTTTTCACACAGAGATGCGTGTATTTAACGTTTGTTTACTGACTAGAGTCCGTCTCAGTCCTCAGATTGTGTTTCTGTCTTAGCGCATCATCTACTCTTTAGTAGACTTTGTTATTCTTTATTCACATTTTTAAATATTCTTTAATCTTTAACACGAGAGTGATAACTGTTAAAGTATGTCCTGGCTGTTAAGAAAAGCATAAAAAATCCAATTTTAAAAGAAGCAAAACTTAGAAAATAGAAATATTCAGCATGATTCGTTCTCGTTTTCACCATTCTAGAAATAATTAGTAACTTATCAAGTTTTAAGTTTAAAAAGAAACTTCCAGGCACTTCACCAATATTTCTCAAGAGGAAGGCCACTGACATTCAGGGCAATCAGTTCGTCCAGTGAAGGATTATGTATACATTGCGACATGTGACATTCTGGCCCCGAAAACAAAATCTCCTCATCAGTATCATCAGAGTTTATATGGGGTAGAGCCTTGTGGCAGGATTCCCTCTTTTTCTGTCTCAAAGTTTTGACCGGGAAATACGTATTTATAAATATAAAGCATAAGTAAATTCAATTTTAAAACAAATAAAACTTGGGAAAATACAAATATTCAGCATGATTCTTTCTCATTTTACCATTTGAGAAATAATCAGTAATTTACAATCCTAGAGTTTTAGGTTTAAAAAGAAGCTATATATTTATATATAGTTTATATAAATACACACAAAATATGAATATAAATATACATCTATATTTTACATATATTTACATATGTACATATATGTATATTTATA
>NW_016812757.1:1157651-1161932 GCF_001698545.2 Rhinopithecus bieti
TATATTATGTTAATATATAAATATATATTTTATGCATTTAACATATATTTATATATGTGTCTATATATGTATTTATATATAGATACATGAACACATATATTAAAGATAATATAAAATATAAATACTAGGTAAATAATATGTAAATATATATTGTTATTTAAATTTGTTATATAATACATATTTTTTCAGAATCATATTATACTATAGCTTCCAAACAAATGAATCAAGGGCATTAGCATCATTGGAAAAGCATAGAAACAACACAGAACAAAGAAGTTATTCTACAAACTTCTACATTAAACTTGATCTATTGTGAGTCCACTTGTATGAGTGTGATGGTTAACACTGAGTGTCAACTTTATTGGATTGAGGGATGCAAAGTATTGATCCTGGGCATTTCTGTGAGGGTATTGCCAAAGAAGATTTACAGTTGAGTCAATGGGTTGAGAAAGGCAGACCCACCCTTAATCTGGGTGGGCACAGTGTAATCAGCTGCCAGCAGAACGAGAATGAAAGCAGGCAGGAGAGCATGGAGAGATCAGACCAGCTTAGCCTCCCAGCCCACATCTTTCTCCTGTGCTGGACGCTTCCTGTCCTCAAACATCGGACTCCAAGTTCTTCAGCTTTGGGACTCGGACTGGCTTCCTTGCTCCTCAGCTTGCAGACGGCCTACTGTGGAACCTTGTGGTCATGTGAGTTAATACTCCTTAATAAACTCACTTTTTATAGACATCTATCCTATTAGTTCTGTCACTCTAGAGAATCCTGACTAATACAATGAGGTACCATTGACAGCCGTAAGCACCCTGATTTGAGAACCATCAGCAAAAGCAATGAGAACTAGTGCCTCCCCAAGAGCATGGGCTCCTGAGAATAGAGTTGGGCTCGGCTCCAGGGCCTGATTCCCCACCTACCTGGCCATTCCTCCATGATGCTTACCTGGCTGTTACCAAGGGAAATGAGATGTTTGAGTGTAAGAGGAAATATTCCTTCTTTTGTGATTATGCTAAAGTACCCATCCGTGGATACCATACTGGTAACAACTTTGAACTCTATCCCAGTCAGAATCTACATTCCTAAGAGCCAGGAACTATGTCTATTTTATTTTCGACGGTTCATCAGCCCAGCAAGTGGAATGGGTGGTAGAACCGATGATGTGTTGGTTGCTTTCACCACATCTGCAAGTAAACAGAGAGCTCAGAAGTTCCGTGCACAAGTCAGGAGCATTTCTGTCTGAGTGTTCGATGTTTGTTTATGACCATCTTGGAGTCACTGAAGGTAGGAGTGGGGGACAATCAGAGAAGGAACTGTTGACCCAACTGTTTCCTCATTGGAGAATGAGGAAATAGAGAAGGAGCAAGGGCTAGGGAGGCGTCAGGGGGAGAGAGAAGTGCCCAGGAAACACAAACACAGTTGACAGGGTGGCAACAGCTAGAGAGGAGGAGGAGAAGGAGCAACCGACCTAAATTCATCCCTTGGAACCCTTCTAACTCTAAGACTCCAAAAACCCATGTGCCAAATCCAAATTTACCTCACCAGCCAATGTGAGGATAAGTAAAACTTGAAAAGAACCCTTATCCCTAAGATATCACTGCTGTTAACATTTTGTCTATCTACAGCTTTTAAACATGGGCTTATAGGTTTTTAACTGAGGAAGAAACACAATAGGCGAAACTTAAAAAGAGAATAAAATATTAGGAGCCGTGCTTCCTACAGCCTGGATATAAATAAATGTTTATCTTGATAACAGGGATTATTAAGTATGCTTCTGCTCATTGAGTATGAAGTAATAGAAACAGAGTGAAAAAAAATCTGTGACTTCAGCTCAAAGAATGGTTAACTACCTATCGCCTCACTGTTTTAGTTAATTAGAAAGGCCAAATAGCACATCTCATTCTTAGAAAACAGAGACTTGTTTGAAAGCACTCTCTATACTACAAAGTACAATACAGATGAAAGTAGCTGTTATTGTTATTTTATTCCCTTCAGGCCAGTGACTTCAGCTACGATGCAGTGAACAGGGCTGCTAAGGGAGACATAAGTTAACATAGATGGAGCATTTCTTAAAAGCTGAATGTTTTTTTATAAACAACACTTGACCAGTTATCCGAGGTTCTTACTGAAACATCATGAGTGGTTACATTTCTCAGAGCGGTCCCAAAGCAGAGCCACATCACAGAACATCTGTATTGGAAGACATTAGCTATGAAGCTATGTGTTATTACATTCAGATGACCACGGACAAGGGCGTTTGCGATTGAGATTGTGTGAATCAGATTTAAACCAGCAAATCGCAGCCTTCATCTCAAATAGTCGTCAACATGAAAGCTGTTAAAGCAAACTACTTTCCATAAAAATGTGTTAAGAAAAAAAGCTTGGAGCCACAAAGCAATAGGAAGAAGAAAATTTATCACCATGCCTAAAATGGAATTTGGAATCCAGTTGCTTGAAGAAAGGAACAATTGTGTTATATTATGCTGAGGTAGGAGGAGAAAAATCAAGGGCTGCCAATCCTCAGGGGAAGTAGCAAAGAAGATGTTTCCAATACGGCTCAGCAACCCCGGGCGGAGAGACTAGGCAGTGTTGTCCATGGGAAATTGCTGCAGCGATAGGTCTGTTATCCTCCAGTGCAGCAGCTAACCAAAACATTTGACCACTGAGCCCCTGAAATGTCACTGGTGTGACCAAGGGACTGGTCATAATATAATTTTATTTCAATGCAATTAATTTTAATTCCAACAGCTACATGTGGCTTGTGGAGTCCATATTGGACAGCACAGGATAGCAGTTTCAATAGCATGAAGAGACAGAAAATAACTCCATTTAGCAGAATATCCATTCATTCATTCAACTAAGCAAAATTCACTGGGCATGCCTGTTGCTGTGTTAGGTACTAGGATGCAGAGATTTAAAAAAAAAAACAGTCTCTGTCTTCAGAAGTTTAAAGTTTAGTAGGGAAGAAAAGTATGTACAATAAAATTGTTTCCATAATAAAATGGCGTGTGTCCAAGATGTGTCCAAGTCTCTATAGTAATAAAGAAGAGCTGAGCGGGTAGTAGGGTGTTGGAGGAGGCCATGCAGGTAAAGTGGTTACCGTCTAGGTTGTGAAGAATTAGCAGTTTTGGCAAAAGGCAAAGTACAACATTATAGAGTAAATGCATGGAGGCGTAAAGATGCATAACCTGCAAACCTCAGGTACAGTAAACGTCTTCACCTGAACTACATCCTCCTGACCTGCCACTTACCTGTGGGTCTCTGGTGCCTGTGAGGTCCTGAGGCAGGTTGCATGCAGACTTCAGCCAGTAGGCTACTTGAGGGCACTCACACTGCTCTCACCAGTTCAGATACTGTCTTCACAAAGAGGCAGTAGATACGGTGGCAGTAGTGAGAGAGTTCCTTGTGTTCACAAGACTGCTTATGCCAGGGGTTCTTATTATTCTGAAAGTTAATTAAATATTAAGGAAATCAATTAAGTATGAAAATTTAAAAAAAGATAGATGCAAATTAAGTATAAGCAAAACCACTGTGAAAGTCTGAAGAAAGTTCCATAAAACCTGAAGGATTATGTAGTTAAATTGCTTTGCGTTACACTTTAAAGCAAAATATCTGGAAATTATATGTAAGGCATTGTTTGTGGCTTTATGTAAGAAAACGATGCATAACTCCAGCTGACCCATCTATGCTCAAAGAAACGTTCCTGGCCTTATGTCAGAACTTTGGCAAATGACTGTATATCTATACTTTTATGTTATAATAAAATATATGAGACATCATGGACTAGAAGAATCTGTGGAATGATATGCTTCATAGCCTTTCATGGGACAGGAGTTCTTTGTTTCCATCTCATGAGATCTAGAGATGATGGCGTTTAACTTATAATTGCAATGAAAACCCTGAATAACCCTATAAGGAGCAGGGAGTAATCATGACTGACAACCAGCTGTTATGGATGAAGGTGAAAATTTGAAGAAATGGAAAGATGGCAAGACCTGTTGATTGACTAATTATGGAGCCTGAATTAAAGGGATAAGTCAGGGATGTTTAGGTCATGTCAGGCTTTATAAATCATTGAAGTGTTAAATGCATTTCAAATGTTGACATTAATGGTATTTATTATTTGTTACCTCACGTAAGGATAAGAGCCGGGTCATTTGAACATAAAATAAATATTTTATATTTATGTAGGGTAGGCAACTTTTATGGCAGGATTTCCTCTTTTCTGTCTCAAAGTGTTTAACTCAATGTTATGACAGGATAAATATATAATAATATATTATATAT
>NW_016812757.1:1163964-1169766 GCF_001698545.2 Rhinopithecus bieti
AATAGCATGAAGAGACAGAAAATAACTCCATTTAGCAGAATATCCATTCATTCATTCAACTAAGCAAAATTCACTGGGCATGCCTGTTGCTGTGTTAGGTACTAGGATGCAGAGATTTAAAAAAAAAAACAGTCTCTGTCTTCAGAAGTTTAAAGTTTAGTAGGGAAGAAAAGTATGTACAATAAAATTGTTTCCATAATAAAATGGCGTGTGTCCAAGATGTGTCCAAGTCTCTATAGTAATAAAGAAGAGCTGAGCGGGTAGTAGGGTGTTGGAGGAGGCCATGCAGGTAAAGTGGTTACCGTCTAGGTTGTGAAGAATTAGCAGTTTTTGGCAAAAGGCAAAGTACAACATTATAGAGTAAATGCATGGAGGCGTAAAGATGCATAACCTGCAAACCTCAGGTACAGTAAACGTCTTCACCTGAACTACATCCTCCTGACCTGCCACTTACCTGTGGGTCTCTGGTGCCTGTGAGGTCCTGAGGCAGGTTGCATGCAGACTTCAGCCAGTAGGCTACTTGAGGGCACTCACACTGCTCTCACCAGTTCAGATACTGTCTTCACAAAGAGGCAGTAGATACGGTGGCAGTAGTGAGAGAGTTCCTTGTGTTCACAAGACTGCTTATGCCAGGGGTTCTTATTATTCTGAAAGTTAATTAAATATTAAGGAAATCAATTAAGTATGAAAATTTAAAAAAAGATAGATGCAAATTAAGTATAAGCAAAACCACTGTGAAAGTCTGAAGAAAGTTCCATAAAACCTGAAGGATTATGTAGTTAAATTGCTTTGCGTTACACTTTAAAGCAAAATATCTGGAAATTATATGTAAGGCATTGTTTGTGGCTTTATGTAAGAAAAACGATGCATAACTCCAGCTGACCCATCTATGCTCAAAGAAACGTTCCTGGCCTTATGTCAGAACTTTGGCAAATGACTGTATATCTATACTTTTATGTTATAATAAAATATATGAGACATCATGGACTAGAAGAATCTGTGGAATGATATGCTTCATAGCCTTTCATGGGACAGGAGTTCTTTGTTTCCATCTCATGAGATCTAGAGATGATGGCGTTTAACTTATAATTGCAATGAAAACCCTGAATAACCCTATAAGGAGCAGGGAGTAATCATGACTGACAACCAGCTGTTATGGATGAAGGTGAAAATTTGAAGAAATGGAAAGATGGCAAGACCTGTTGATTGACTAATTATGGAGCCTGAATTAAAGGGATAAGTCAGGGATGTTTAGGTCATGTCAGGCTTTATAAATCATTGAAGTGTTAAATGCATTTCAAATGTTGACATTAATGGTATTTATTATTTGTTACCTCACGTAAGGATAAGAGCCGGGTCATTTGAACATAAAAATAAATATTTTATATTTATGTAGGGTAGGCAACTTTTATGGCAGGATTTCCTCTTTTTCTGTCTCAAAGTGTTTAACTCAATGTTATGACAGGATAAATATATAATAATATATTATATATCATATATAATATATACATAATATGTAAATATATAAGATATACATTATGTATAAATATATATATTATCCTAAATAACATTGAGTTTAGGATATATACATGTATCCTAAAATAACATTGAGTTTAAACCTTTGAGACAGAAAAAGATAAATATATATGATATATGTTTATATTTATTTCATATGTATTATACATAATATATACATACTGTATAAATAACATAAAAACATATTGATATTTAAATGTTATAAAATATATTTTTTCCAAAATCATGTTACACTACAGTTTCCTAGACAAATGGATTGGGGCCTCTGTGTCATTAGAAAAGGATATAAATGTTCTAGAGCAAAGAAGTTATTATACAACTTTGTATATTAAATTTGATCTACTAAGTCTACAATAGGCTGAAAGTCAAATCTTGCTGAACAAAAAAATCTTAGTTTCTTCTGATTTTTAATGCTTCTTTTAAAATAGTAAGGATCTACATTTGGAGAATCAAATAACAAGAATATTATGATACAAGGGAAGTTTCCACAACAGAAAAGTAGAAATATTGAGAACAATATACATTTACATTCACTTTCCGAAGTTCTGAGGTCAGTGGCTTGAGTAATGGAAAAGGAGAAGACAGGGAAGGAGACGGCGAAAGTGAAGGATGCATCATTGACAGGAGTGCCCGGGTTCTGCCATCCCACTCACCCCTCTATACACTGCTAAACACCTGAAAGGCAGGATTGGAAGTGATCAGAAAAGTAGGGAAATCCTAGAGTGAGGGAAGGGAACTGACTCCACACCCCCCAGGGGAGAGGTCATGCACCTGTCAAGGCCATGGAGAATCAATCTTGGGGCAATGAAGTGGGCACAGAGGAGTAAAAACGCAGCACAGGTGTCAGGTTCTAACTGTAGTCTGGTGGAAGTCAGTGGTGAATGGCAGGTAGCTGGAAAAACACTCAAGGAAGCATAGACAGTTTCAACATGACTTTACTCTCTCTCTGAGCACAAGCAAGGCTGAGTGCAAGCGAGCCTGGGTACAAGCCATGTGTACAGCATTAAGGTAATTATATTTTATAGAAAATAGTGGCTCCCAGCCAAGCACAAGCTCACATGGGTGACCACTTAATTTGCCTCACATGGCGTGAGGCATATTACATAATGAGCAGAGTGTGCGCCTGTGCTCCAAACTTGCTGAGTCATGCTGGACTGGATGTCTGCCTTGGTCTATTCTTGTTGGCAGCATATCCATTTTTCTTACAGCAGGTAGGCAGGGGTCCTGGGTGTCCCATCTCTGCTGCTGCCTTCAAGGGAGAAAATCCTGGCTGACCCAGTGAGTGACAAGAAGAGCAAAGGGAGATTGAAAGTTCTATAAGGGGGAGGGACAGTCAGAGGAACACTCCTGAGGTCCAAGCTAGGATCAGGATGTAGTTGACCACTGCATCTCAAGGCCCAGGAGCATGAGCAGGTGTGGAGGGGGGAACCATCACCTGGCCATGGGGGAGGGCCTCAGTCAGCACCAGCCCTGGACACTTCAGATGCAGGGGCCAGGAGTGTATTCCAGTGCCCAGAAGCCAAGCAGCATGAGCTTCAGTTTGCAAAACACAGTGCAGGTCCAAAGAGGAGGACATAAGGCTTGCTGCCCTCCATTGCTGCAGAGAGGGTGCAACCACTTCTGGGTGCCCCATGTGCCATCTTCAAAAGGAGAAGATGAGGGAGGAGGAAACACAAAAGGACAGGATGGCCTGTGTGAATCTTCCTTCATCTTTCCATCAAGTTGAGGTTTTGAAATCCAAAAGGATGCAATTAGACCTGGCATTATTTCAGGTGAGTTTGAAGCACAGCATTCTCAGCTACTGTGGGGCAGCAGAAAACATGTTTCAGAGGGTAACTGGGGAGAGAGGTAAACAAATCAAGCTAAGACGAAGGAAACACCCCCTCCATATAGGCTCCACTTCATTATTTCTAGAAAAATAGTAAGTTACTTCGGTAATGGATTCTTGCTTCTTTCATGTCCTGATGTTGAAAGGAGAATGACTGGAATGGCAGCTCTGTCTCCATGATTGCTCATAAGGTTCGAAGGCTGCCCCTCAAAATTCCCACAATCTCACAATTAGGAGTGACCACGAGGGGCATGGGAGCCTGAAAAAACCCTGTCCTCTTCCCTCAGGAGCCTGGGAAGGGTGTGGACTGGGGGAAGAGCGGCTCTGTGAAGACTCTGGGCTGAGAGACGTGGATAGGGCACTGCATGGGAAGAAGCAGAGAAGGCTGGAGAAGAGGATGGAGGGGGTCAGGAGGAACCTTGTTGTGAGTGAATCTCCCCAGGGCGGGACAGCAGGACTCCCTGATGAAGCAGATGCTTCAGCAGGGCCCTTAGTGGGGAAGGAATGGAGTGGAATTCAGAGTGGGGAGAGAAGGATGGGGTGAACGTGGTGCGGTTGCTGCTCCCTATGGCACCTCAGAACTGGAGGGAACTGGAGAAAATGAGCCGAAGTGTGGAAACTTAATTTCCAGTGACCAGGCCAGTGTGTTTCAATGGATAATTTGGCCTTTAAAATGAAGGTCACCTTATTTTGTAATCACAGGCTGGTGAGTGCTGTGATATCTGGGTACATCTGGACGGACTCTGCCTTAGTAAAGAAGGATTCTCAGCATACTGAAGGCCCCAGCTGAATGCCGGACAGAGAAGGGACTGATCTGCCTGGAGATCTCCTCTGAGGTCTGAACACAGGTCGAAAACCCACTCACCAAGAAGAGCTTCCTGTCTTTGTCCCTAAGGAAGTCCACAGGCAATTATGTAATCAAAGAAAGAATTTCTTATTCATATGCTGAGCACATTCTAGGTAAGCCTAGTGTCTTTGGGTCAGAAGTTAATTATAGTTAATCTATTTTTATACAAATACAGTATTACATTTTTAAACATCTCTATGCCATTTTTATATAAACAACAGCAAAATGAATCCACATAGCCTGTCTAAATGTGACATGTATTTTCCCAATAAATATTTTATACTGAAACATATATTATGGAAGAGGATAAAATAAAGCAATAATATAGCTCTACGGAAATAACCAAAATAGGGAGTCAGCATGTGAAGATGGGTCATAGCATCAGTGCATGTATCAGCGTGCCTCCCTCTATTGATTAATCCAACAGAGATGCGTGACGGGGCTGGGCACAGTAGCTCACGCCTGTAATCCCGGCACTTCAGGAGGCCACGGTGGGAGGATCACTTGTGCCCAGGAGTTCAAGATGAGTCTGGGCAAGACGGCAAAACCCTGTCACTACACTACAAAAGAATTGGCTGGGTGTGGTGGCATGTCCCTATATTCCCATCTACTCAGGAGACTGAGGTGGGAGGAACACCCTAGCCTGGGAGATTGAGGCTCCAATGAGCCATGATTGCGAGTGTACTCTTCAACTTGGATGACACAGTGAGACCCTGTCTCAAAAAAAAAAAGAAAAAAGAAAAGAAAAAGACACCTGGTGTGTGAGTCAGGCATGGCGTTTATGAGCACGGCACTCACAGCCAGCATTGCCCCGTATCATTTTCTATCACGATTATGGTAACTTGCAATGACTTTACTTAACATTTAATAATGTGATTTATTATACGATTACATAAGAAGAAAGATGCTGTTCATTCATATCAAATCCTCCATTGGGTGGTAGTGATTTCAGACAGAACTGGGTTCAAATTCCAGCTCTTCCACTTGTTTTACAGCCTTAGGAATACCTGTAATACTTTTCTGAAATAATGTCCTTCTTGGCCACTTGGAGATAATAAAAGCATCGACCACATAGGGTTTTGGGAGAATAAAAAGCAACGTCATGTAACCATTTAGGCAAATGACTGGTGCATAGTAAGAGGCTAATAAACATTAATCCTCATCATGATGACTGTTATTATGTTGAATCAAATAATAATGTCTAAGATAATTAAGAAGAATAAAAACACACACTAGGCCAGGCATGGTGGCTCACGCCTGTAATCCCAGCACTTTGGGAGGCCGAGTCGGGCAGATCACCTGAGGTCAGGAGTTCAAGACTAGCCTGACCAACATGGCAAAACCCCGTCTCTACTAAAAATACAAAAACTACAAAAGTTAGCCTGGCATAGTGGAGGATGCCTGTAATCCCAACTACTCGGGAGGCTGAGGCAGGAGAATCACTTGAACCCAGAAGGCAGAGGTTGCAGTGAGCCGAGATTGCTGCCTCCCAGGTTCAAGTGATTCTCCTGACTCAGCCTCCCAAGTAGCTGGGATTACAGGCAACCTCCACCACAGCAGCCTGGGCGAAAGAATAAGACTCTGTCTCAAA
>NW_016812757.1:1170155-1200930 GCF_001698545.2 Rhinopithecus bieti
AAAAAAAAAAAAAAAAAAAAAAAAAAAAAAGTAAAGGTAACAGTGAAAGTCAAATCAATCTGAATACTAGCTTCCAAATATTTGACATGTCAAAGAAAACCACGATGATCTAATTTTTGTCAGGGTCTGAAATACCGTATTATCTATGTAAATAATAATTATTATTAATAGTTATTTTATATTGTATTATTATATACATTTGGAGTGGTCAGCTGAGCTTTCAGGATATTCATTAAGTAAGAAAAGAGTTGTCCAGTCACCAAGCCACTGGTAGAGCATGTTCTGGAAAAGCAAGGAATTGCCATTAGGAAATGCAGAATTAAAGGATTTCTCTACTGCCTCCCTCTAAACCAGGGTGCATGGTAGCGAGGGAGGCACTCACTGCAGCATTGGCTGGAATCCCTCAAACGTGCTGGGACCCCAGGGTTTGAGGAATGTACGATGTTTCTCAACAAAAGGGAGAACATTTTGTGAAAGCAAGACTTATGTTCTGAGAGTCTCCCAGAGCTAAGATCACTGAAACCCAGGCTATCTAAGATTGGCTTTAGGAATTATGACCACTTGGTGACAGGGGTCATAACTTGCAAAGCTTTTATTAAACATTTTATAACCTGATTTATTATATGATTAGATATCACTTGGTGACACAGAAAGAAACAGAGACTGGGCAACAGTCAGTCGTAAGCAGCAGGGGAGAATGGCAGCTGCCGAGGGGTGGACAGGAAGCAGCTGCAAGGTGACATCTGAGTGACAAGGAACCCAGAAGGAGAAAGGGCCCTCGGAGGGGCAAGCCCTAATGATAACTCAGACCAGGGCCCAGGAAGCCCATGCTGATGGCTTATAGGACCTTGTTTGCTATCAATCAGGTTAAGAAGAACTTTCAGGCAATGAAGGGTATTTCTCTGTATTCAAAAATTGGTTAAATATAAGAGGGCCTTTTATCTGGAACATACGAACTGATTTGGACATAGAGAACTGAAAATCTAAATGAAGATCTCTTTCTTGTTATAGAACATATTTCACTGCCATTGAGTAACATGCTGTGGTTCCACCTTACACATTGCTTTACAATAAGGCTTCTCAGTCTTGTCACTATCGGTATTGTAGTCCAGAGCATTCTTAGATGTGGGGGACTGGTCT
Organism: Rhinopithecus bieti; assembly: GCF_001698545.2. NCBI lineage: Eukaryota > Metazoa > Chordata > Mammalia > Primates > Cercopithecidae > Rhinopithecus > Rhinopithecus bieti. The sequence continues at coordinate 1,171,296 of NW_016812757.1, forward strand.
GAGCATTGTATGATATTCAACAACATCCCTGGCCTCTACCCGCTAGATGCCAGTAGCATCCCACCCCTGTCTAAATATGACGAGCAAAAACGTCTCCAGACGTTCTGATGTGTCTTTGATCACAGGTACAGTTTGGCCCCAGTTGAAAACCACTGCTTTACAGCAGTGATATTCAGTCTTTGAGGAGGAGAGTTTACAAGAGAGCTTATGGAGTTTGGAAAAGCTCCAAGAACAGTTTAACTCTCCTCATTCCAAGAGAATCACTCTTCTAAATACTATGGAAACTGGTGAAAGCAACCACTCATACCCAAACTCAGGCAACACACATATATGGGAACTTACTGATTTATTTACTAACTAATGCTTCTGTTCAAATAATATATCACTACATGAAGCCTATGCACTATGATCATTCACCTATTTGTCTCCACTAAACTGTGGGGTCTGCAAAGACAGGACTATGCCTCATGTGTATTGAAGTCCCTGAATCCCAAGCCAAGTACTTGGCAAAACCTGTTCTCTCAATAAACACTTGTTGGTTGATTAACTAAAATAGTGAATGAATGAAACAAAAGAACACAAGAAAATATATACTTTCTACCCACTATGAGAGAATTCACACTAAAGGCAAAGATCGATTACCACCTCTATCACACAGAAAATTGAGCTAGAAGCAACAAGTTTAGCACAGTAAAATAATGAGGCCAACATCTACTGAAGCTGAAAGGAAAAGCTAAGAGATGAGAAGCAGAAACTTTTTCCAGTACAGAAGTCAATGTCTCACTCCGTGAAGCACGGGGTGGAATGCCCAGGAGTAACAAAGCCGAGCATCCACATTCATTACTTTGGTGCATTTATTTGCATGTTTTATGTGCTCTCAGTAGCTGGGACAGAGCTCATCTTTGTGCTCCCGGTGCCAAGCAATATGTTACTCTGCAGTACATGTCATTCTGATGGATGCTGCTTTCTCCTTGCAGCTGGATAGCACTTGAGTCAAAAGGTTACTATCCCCTTGAAAAATGAATGGGACATTCATGTGCATTTTTGTAGATTATCAAATCAATCTCCACATGCTATCAAAATAGACTGAATTCCAAGAAGGGTATCATCTCCCCAGATCCAAATGCTAGCCTCCTGCAGAAGTCTTCCAATGTGTCTTGGCCACCACACACAGTAAGGAGACCTTTTAAAGTACTCTGAACTTTTTAGCCAAGATTAGCAAAGTCAGGCATCAATAAATGATATGTCAACAAAATATAAACAAAGTGGACATAGACCAAGACTGCTTATACCTTATACTCTAAGGAAGGTCATTAAGTTATCACACCAGTTTGAGTCAGGCACCTAGCTTCCTATTTTATTAGCAAATGCTGGTATGCACTCTAATTCCACAATGAATATCATTCCTGATAGCTTAAAACTTCCTTCAATTAAGCTGACATTTATGCACTTTATTTTTACACACTGCCAACATGAAAATGCAATGTCACTCCATTGCCTAAAGTTTTTTTTACTGGTATTCTTCATAATGAAATCTGCTATTTGCGAATCATACTGGAATATTCATGATCTGGCTCTGGGGTCTCTGTTTATACTAATTCCATGACTCTATGATCCAAAAGGACTCGACTCCAATCCTCTGACCTTATCAAGCTCTTGTGCAACCTTTCCTTTGCCTTTGCGATTGGCTGTCTGGAATGTTGTTCACCTGCTTAGCTCCTGGAAAAACTCCTATAGTTCTTCCAGTTTTGTCCAAGCTTCCTGTTATCCCTTTCCTGATGCCACCAACTAATGCTTCTGTTTCTCCCGTTTATGTCACTCTACCTTGAACTCATCTCCATTCCAGCTGAAATGATAGGTTATTATAATTTTCTGTTTTTTTTTTTTTTTTTCTGTTTTCTAACATTCAGGAAGTCCTTTGAAAGTTAAGAAACATGTCCTTCAGAATGGGTGGATACCTGGCTCAGTATCTGACAAACAAACACACTCAGATATGTGGGGAAGAAATGAATACACACCACATCCTTTAAAAAAAAAAGTAGAAGAGCACATTTAGTAAATCAATACAATTTGAGCAAACAAGGATAGAAAGGGAGAGCGGGGAAAAGAAACACTCAGAAACACAGACCAGGAGAGCTGCTGCAGTTGGCACCTACGCTTAATGATAATCCTGCTTGTTGCCAAAGTAAAGTTTTTAATTTATAATTCATACTTGTCAGAGACTGAGATAAAGGTTTGTTTCTTGGAACAAGCGGGGCCTTTTCTAGCCCCAAGTTCTGAAGGAAATTTCTGCCATGTGACTCCCTGGGGGTGCAGCAAAGAGTGCCCTTCACTGGGAGACACCAGTTTCCTGTCTCATACACATCACAGTGCTGGAAACTGCAGAGGAGGACAAAGGACACACCACTGGTAAGGTTCTCCTTTCCCGTATAATTATAGACTGGTGGGAAGTTTTTGTTGAACAAGAAACAGAGATGCCAACTGAAGACTGCCCTGGAAAAGAGATGTGCTCAGAAGTCTAGACTTCCTCCTAGGAAGAAGACCAACGTGTTAAAGACAGAAATATCTAAGAAACTAGAAGCAGATAAAGTTCTTGCAAAAGATACAAAGAGGGAGGGCCGGGCGTGGTGGCTCACGCCTCTAATCCCAGTACTCTGGGAAGCTGAGGCAGGTGGATCACTTGAGGTCAGGAGTTCAAGACCAGCCCCGCCAACATGGTGAAACCCCATCTCCACTAAAAACACAAAACGTAGCCAGGCGTGACGGCAGGTGCCTGTAGTCCCAGCTACTCAGGAGGCTGAGGCAGGAGAATCGCTTGAACTCAAGTGGAGTTCAAGGGGCGGAGGTTGCTGTGAGCTGAGATCCCACCACGGCACTCCAGCCTGGGTGACAGATTGAAACTCCATCTCAAAAAAAAAAAAAACAAAGAAGACGAAGAAGGAGAAAATGAAGTCCTCAGAGAGTTGGAGGAGAACCAGGAAAGAAAAGCAACTTCACGTAAACCCAGGGAGGAGGCAAGAGAGTCAAGAACTGGGCGGCAGGCCATAAGGCCCAGTGCTACCTGAGCTCAAACAAAAAAAAAAAGACACAAAACGTTCTTGGAGTTAGTCATGGAATTGTGAGCATTGACCTTTGGGGAGACAATGTCAGTAGTGGTGTGAGTGAGGCTAGATCACGTGGGTTTCACAACGGTGAATAGGAAAAAAGAAGTGCAGATGAGATGAAGTCCATCAGGCAAAACAGCCAAAAGGTTTTGCAACTATATTGGGTAACATGACCTGAACATTATCCATGCCAAAATGTCCCCTCAATGTGGAGACTCTGGGTGAACAGATGACAAAAAAAGTAAAAGAAAGTTACTCCTTTAGGATGTGATTGTAATTAGAGGGAGTGGATGAGAAAAGTCAGAAGAGAGTGAGCATGGACTCACATGTTCTTAACCCCTATGACATGAAACATGTCAGTTAACTTCAGTTAACAATTAAGTTTAGCAAGTAATTCAATATTTCCTTTACTACTGGAAATTATTGGAAAGACTTATTACAACTATTATAAGATTAATACATTTATCAACAATGAGAAAGAAACAGCAAGACATTTTAAGTACGGCCTTTGGAATCCTTATGGGAAATGTTAGGGTTGAAACCTGGCTTGTCCTTTTTGTTGCTATAACAAAATACCTTAGACTAGGTAACTTATAAACAACATAAATTGATTGCTCCCAATTTTGGAGGCTAGATAGTCCAAGCTTAATGTGCCAGCTAATCAGCTAATTATTGCCTGGTGAGGGTTTGCTTTGTGCTTCAAAGATGGCATCGTCTTGCTGTGTAGTAAACATGGCCCTTTCAATCTCTTTTGTAAGAGCGCTAATCTCTCATGACTTAATAATGTCCCAAAAGACCCTGCCTCTTAATACTATCGTATTAGGATTAAGTTTCAACACATGAATTTGGGGGGGGGGGGGGGGGGACACTAACATTCAGACCGTGGTATAACCCTGAGAAGGAAATATGAGTCATTATCCCTGATTCAACATGTTTTATATACCTAAAATATGCCATGGGATGGGCTGTAGACCAAGGGCTGATTTGCAGCTACCATGCAGGGTGTTTATGGTGTCATGTGTACCTAGATTGGTCTCTGCCATCATTCACAATCATATTACTTTTAATTTTAATTTTAAAATTTGTATTATTTTATTTTTTTATGATTTTTTTTGAGGTAGGGTCTTGCCATGTCGCTCAGGGTTGTCTCAAACTCCTGAGCTCAAGCCATCCTCTTGCCTCAGCTTCCCAAAATGCTGGGATTACAGGTGTGAGTCACTGTGCCCACCCGACATCCATATAGTCATGGAAAATAGAGGGAGGGGAGCTTATATGTTTAAAACTTTCTACCAAAGGCTTTGATACACATTACTATAGCTAATCATCACAATGACATTGAAAGAGAGGCAATATATACATAACTTGGTTTTTTTCCTTATTTTTTTTAATGGAAGTCATCGAGTGAAATATATAACCCAGTTTTGAAGCTGGAAAAATTGAAGCCAGGGGATTGATGTGTCCGTATCACATAGAAGAGCTGGACATAGAGCCGGGGAATTTAACCCATGTTTTTTATCGCTGCATAACCATTACCTCAAAACTTAGTTGGTAGTGACAACAAATATTATTACCTGACAGCTTCTTTGGGTAAGGAATTCAGAAGAAGCTTGGTCACGTGGTTCTGACTTAGAGTCTCTTAAGAAGCCGCAGACACAGTGTCAGCCAGAGCTGCAGATGTTTGAAGGCTTGGAGAGCCGGAGAAAGTGCTTCCACAGTGGTGCACGCACAGGGCTGGAGAGACTGGCTGTTAGGCAGGGCGGCTGACTCCCTCCAGGCGCATGATCTGAGAGCGAGCGAGGGGAAGCAGAAGTAACTTTCCGATCTTGTCTCATAAGTCACACACTTTTTCTTTCTCCCACAGGTAAGGTGGAAGGAATTAATCTCCAGCTCAAGAAAGGCAGTGTTGCAAACAATGGTGGACATGTTTTTAAACTGCCACACACCCCAACTGCCTGGTTCTTGCTTCTATGACAGTAGAAAACCCTGGACCAATCTCAGGTACAAGGGGGAGGCAGGTCTAGTTTTTTGAAACTGTTGTTCCCTGGCCTTAATTCTTATTTTTCCTCTGAGGATCTTTTCACCACCTCTGTTACCCTATAACGTCCTGCCTTCCCCTGCAAAAACCTGTTTTCAGTCCATCCAAACACGCTATCCCCATCTATCACATGGAATGTTAGCCAGAAGTCCAAGCTTGTGCCAACCCCCATGTAAGCATGGTATGCCTAGGCATACCTTGAGTTTCAGGGCACTCCTTAAACAGTGACACTAAATCACAGGGGCAGTCACCTGTCCTGTCTATGTGCAAGGCCATCTAGGAAGCCATAAAGAATGAACAAACCTGTGGTAGGTCTTTAGGTAACAAAAAGGTCCATCTCCAAAACATTTTTTTTTTAATTCAAGGTCTATTTTACCTAGTGAATAACACTTTTTAGAGTACATTTAGAATCTAGAACAGGAAAGTCTTAGCTCACGTGCAATGCAAACCCAACTTAATTTCAACCCACATAATCTCATGTTCCCCAAATAATCAAATTTGATATGGAATCATCTAATCCCTTTCTTTAAAAGATACCACCATTTAACTAAAAGGTTGTTTTAACAATGACGTGCAAAAGTATTTGATGACGCATTCAGCAGTCCACACTTTTTAACATGTCTTGTATTCAGATGGACAGTGATGGCCAATGTCCCCAGCTTTCTGAAGGAGAAGGAAAAGGAGAAGGAGGAAGAAGAAAAGAAGAAGAAGTAGGAGGGAGAGAAGGATGAGGAAGGGTGGAGGTGGGGAGGAAAAGGAGGTGGTGGAGGAACAGAAGGAAAAGATGAAACATTTTGAAAAAGGGGAAGTAGGAGAGAAGAGGAGGAAAAATCTAGGGAAAGCAGTCACTGGACAGAGATTATTTTAAATCATTCTATTCAATGGCTGAAAAGCCATCAGAGACATCTTATCTCTGGTAAGCCCTCAAGCTGTCCTCGGAATTAATGCCAAATTGGCAAAGAACTTTTCAATTCTACTTCTATTTGCAATGAAGCTGTTCCACTGTCGAGTGCATTCTGATTATGATTGCAAACGCAGAGAAAATGAGTGGACCGGTGTACAGTGCAATTTCATTGTCCCTGTGATGAAGGTAGCTTGCAATATAACACAAAAAAGAAAACTATGCATAATAACCCAGCACATGCAGAGTGTTCATTAAAGCAGCAAAAGAATAGATTTGTTAAATTATAATTGTTTTTATATTTACAATTTCTCCAATAAATTAAAGTTTAGTACACTAATTAGATTGTATATTACGGTACCTGCACGTGCTATTTTTCCTCACATCACAGCTAGCAGATGGTGTGAGCAGATGATTCTGCTATTAGGAGCCACGAAATTTTAAAGAGACAAGCATAATTGTGTGCATCACTCCTTTGCTATTCTCCTAGCCATGTTTGTGAATCTGGCCCACTTAAATGCAATACAGCCTCAATATTACTGCCACATCCTTATTTTGAAAACTGCTTATGCTTTTTAATATAAAACCTACATTACTTGTCATTTTAAAATGTTTAGTACAAATTACATTGCGTAGACAAATGCAATCATGCAATAATCCAGTTGCAGCTGTTTCCTACTAAATGATAAACTATGTGTTTGTCTTGTCTCTAGTGGGTTACCTGATTTAACAAAAGTCTCAGGATGCTGAAACTTACTGGAAGACCAACTTTCCAGTTTACCAAATATTTGTTGAATGACTGAATGCCAGACTTCAGAACAGAATAAAATGACTGAACAGATCATGTGGAAGGATATGTGGTTGAGCTGATTGTCACTGATGCAAGGAGGAAAAAAATCATTAAAAACAGAGAGGTGAAGGGTGGTTTAACATGAGCGACACTGAGTTGTTCCCCGAGCTGTTAGCAATGTTGATTGCAAGTGCGAATCCTCCTCAGGGAAAATACGTCCTCTTGTAGATGGAGTCATGTACCAGCGTCTTACCAGACGTGTGCACCTCTCCCAAGGGCAAAGTAGCCCCACAGTGAAGAGAAAGCCACGCTCCACCCTCATGTCCCCCAAGCAGCCCCAGATGGTCTAAAGGCTCTTAAAAGTTAGGTTGAGCGACTTGGGTGTGTTACAGTTCCCAAGGTATTCAATGTCATCCTTGACCAAATCTCCCCACTCCATCCTGCTTTTCACCAAGGAATCCAGCAGTACTGACAGAGTGAGCTCAAGGTGGCTATGCTGTGTGTTTGCTTGTCCAACCCCCGGTTGAAATTCCTATGATCACCCCTTGTTTGTCAAAACCTCTTGCACAGTTTTAGAGGTTGGGGAGCAGGGCATGGGCTTTGCTTTGCTAGCAGGCTGTGCTGGCCCCTCTGCGCTAGTACATATGAACAATGTCAAAGAGTTCCCATTTGGAAAAACTATTTAAAATAATCGGTAGTGTATGCCAAAAAATTTAAAACAATTTTGTTTAAATATGACTTTTTCAAACAATGTTCTACCTTGTAGTTTATGTTTATTAAAAAAATTTTAATAAAAGATTTTAGTTTTTGAAAGCTTCAACTCAGACATTCTTAACGTGGTCTCTACCAAGGTTAATTTGTTTAAAAATACATATTTTAACTAATTAATTATTAGTTGTATAAACATATTATATGGTGGGTTTTTCTATTGCAAACTAAAATCCAATATTTACTTATGAATATTATTAGGCTACCTCAATGGCAATTGAAATGAAGAAGTTAAGCATTAATACAAAATGTATCTTCATTGTAGCTCCAGAAGGAGTCAGAAGATGGGATGGGCTCACGGGGCAGATGGAAGGTCTCTCCAGATTGCATCTGAATGTACCATGGAATCAGATTACCAGATAGAAATGAGTGAGAGGGAGGAGGTATCTACAGCTCTAGATGGCTGCCCTGGGATAGCAAGGCAGGTCTGTAGATCCGTGGGGTGCCTGAGACTTCCACAAGATATCTGTGAAGTCAAAACTACTTTTATAAGAAAATTAAGATGTTATTTGCTTGTTTCATCATGTTGATGTTTACACTAACAGTTCAAAAACAACGGTGAGTAAAATGGCTGGCCCAAGCGGAATTGAGGCAGTGGAATCGAATTGTACCAATGGCCATTGTGTTCTTCCTGCCATGCATTTGCAGTTAAAAAACATGTAAATACATAGACACACATACACATATTCCAGTTTCCCTTAATACCCACGATGAAGCTATAAAGATTGTAAATATGATTGAATGTCAACCCTTATGTACATATCTTTTCGCTCTTCTGTGTGATAAGTGTGAGGTGTGTTTTGAGCACTTCCGCCGCATGCCAAAGCATGGTGATTATCACGCTCATGTCAAGGAAAAGATCTTGACAAGTATTTGAGCTTCCAGGTGAATTGGCTGCTCTTTTCATGGGACACTTTTTATTTGAAAGGAAGACTGACAGACAAACCGGCTACTCCAACCTGGGGATGTGGCAGATATTTTCTTGAAAATGAATGAAGCGAACGTGTCATTTCAAGGAAAGACAACTGGCTGTGTTTCTTGCCAATGATAATATTTCAACTTTCAAGTGAAAATCAGAAACATGGAAAACTTGTATCCACTCATCGGAGTCTGACAGTGTCTCCACATTTGAAGATATTTCTGATGAAATGGGCTGTGATAATAACCAGTGTGTAATATTTTTGCCATTGGATAATGAAATATGTGGACATGTGGAAAATCTGGCTAACTCGGTGAACCAGTGTTTTCAAGGGTGCATGATGTTGCGAAATCTCACATAGATGAAAGACTCCTTCAAAGTCCATGATAGATGAGTCCAACAGAAGACAAAAAGTTCGCTGATAAAGTTCCAGATTTCCTCACTGCAACTCACCTTTCAGAAATTTATATTCTTCAAATTTCTTTGCAATATCAGAGAAGGATATACACGAGTATCATAAAAGGTTGTTAAAATTCTCCTCACATCTTTCTGAATCTACTTCAACCTAACCACTTGTTGCAACAAATCAATGGAGGAGATGGGACCCAGCTACATTGCATTCAGCCTGACAACAAGGAGAGTGGCAAACCTCGATGCTGTTCTTCTCACTAAATTTTCATAAAAATGTGTTGTGTTAATATGTCATGGGTTTATAATAAATACATATTCCAACAGTTCTCAGTCTTAATTCTTAATACAGTTAATTCCAATAGAAATTAACCATGGAAATGAAAACTCTTAAGGGTGCAAAGAGGTTCTTGATAGTGGAGAATTGCTGGGTCATGGAACTGCCATGATTGCTGGGCACTGAGGATTCATTTGAGGTTATGGATTATGGAGTAAAACTGGGCTCAGTGAGGGGGGCTAACATGTTGTTCTCCAGAAACATCCATGTGTGCAGTGTTGGTGGAGTACATAAAGCAAATTTGTTTCTCTAATAGACGTCATTGTCTTTCTTTACAAGCCACAAAATGACCCAGAAACCTGCAGACCCAGGCCGTGATGGACAAGACCGAAAGGAGGCGAGGCTTTCAGGAGCCGAGGTAGGAGACTCTGGCCTGGAAAGGACAGGAGATGTCACAAAGCCCCTACCACTGCCTCAGGCTGTCGCTGCCGGGGCCCGTGCCAAAGCTTCCCTGGACGCTGAAAAATGGCCCTTCTCTTTTTTTCTTCTGTGATGGGACATGCCGTCTGCCTCCTTCTTAGAATCATACACAGTGGTAGGAACTCCCCAATATAGAAAATGGATTCCCATTGTAGATCAAAAAAAATCCTCATATCCTGCAAATCCCTTTCTCTGTTATATTCACCTCTTCCCCAAACCCTCTAAGTTTCCCTAAGGTCTTGGGGTTTTGAGAATATTCACACCAAAAAGTTTTACAGTATTTCTGCTATTTGCTCTGAAGTAATAGAATCCAAAACCAGCTTCCTGGTTAAACAAAGTAAAAAAAAAAAAAAGAAAAGAAAAGAAAAACAAACAAAAAAAAAGAAGAAGAAGGCAGAAAGTCAAGAAGAGTGAAATAAACAGTGGTGTCTAAAAGATTAACAGCCTAGGTTAGCAATCATTATTAATATATATTCAGCTCTTATCCCCACACTGCAGGGTAGCCAACCTTGTGACTATTATCTCAGACATTGGCATTTGGGTTTAGTGCACCTGGAATAGTTATTTGGTTTACTTTAATTACCAAGTTCCAAAAGAACAGAACAATTTGTGTGCTTGTTTGTTTTGTAATATACGGTTAGGCTGCATGAGAGATCAGGAATAAGCATTCTGAGGCCAGATTCTGCTCTATTCTCAATCTAGATGGAAAAATACCAAAGACAGGTCTGTGCATTTTGTTTTCGTTGTTTTTGTTTTTTTGAGATGGAGTTTCACTTTGTCACCCAGGCTGGAGTGCAGTGGCGTGATCTCGGCTCACTGCAACCTCCGCCTCCTGGGTTCAAATGATTCTCCCGCCTCAGCCTCCTGAGTAGCTGAAATTACAGGCATGCACAACCACAACTGGCTATTTTTTTTTTCTTTTTGTATTTATAGTAGAGACAGGGTCTCACCATGTTGGCCAGCCTAGTCTCGAACTCCTGACCTCAGGTGATCTGCTCACCTCGGCTTCCTGAAGTGCTGAGATTACAGTTGTGAGGCACTGCACCCCTGGCCCCTGTGCATTTTTTTAAATGGCCAAATTTTGTAAAGTCTATTTCTTAAATAGATGAGGCAAGAATGATTCTGAATGGGATTAAAATCCCTCTTTAGGTATGGTATGTGTTGTATATTTCAAATTATTTAAAAATTCTGTCCCAGGGCATGACAAATTAATAAGTAACAATTTAGCATGTGATGTTCATGCAGGTTCTTAGTTACTAGGTGTTCTCTGCACAGAAACAATTTGACAGGGTCTCCTCATCTCTACGATCACACTTGCTTTTTCTTTTTATTATTTAAAGATGTATTTTTAAGGAAATAAGGAAAATGGCTAGGAACAAATGACCTAGAATAATGTCTTCTTTTCCAGCAGCAAATCTCTACTGAAAGATGGAGTCTCTATTGTCAGGTGTGTGTTGCTGTGGAGGGTCAGCACTGTTGATGTAGTGTGTTTGGGAAATTCGAGGCCTCCAGACTTACACAGGTTCACACAGTCACATCTGTGTTTACCTGACACCTCTCTTGACTCTCAATCTATTCACTAACCCATGCTAACCTTCTTTTCAGGATCTACCAGAACAAAATCTTGATTTTAGTGTATACATATTTTACATTTTTAGAAAAATATGGTGGTGGAAAGCAAGAATTATTGAAGTTTAAGAGCACCTGTGCAACAGAGGCAACAAGGGAAGAGCATTGATATTTTGAAACATGATTTAATATAGGCAGGAGAGAGAGAGAGAGATAAGGACTGCCCCAGGCAATAATAATATTAGAGCTTAGAGACCCAATGGTGGTGATTCATTCAACAAACAGATACTTACTACGCAACTTCTATGTTCCAGAGCTAACGTACTGCTGGTACCACATGCTACCATATCTCTAGGAAACAAGAGAGTGGTCACACAATTATATAACATTAATTTTCATAGATCCAATGAGTTTGAGTTTTGGAAGGAATATTGCAGACCACTGGGTCTAATTCTTTTATATTAGGAAAATAAAGATCCAGGTTTTAAGCCAATGCCAGAAATAAATCCAAGTCTACTTTTTCTTTGCTATGTGATCTTTTCCTTATACATCTCCACACACACACACACACACACACACACACAGACACACACACACACAAATATAAGCACCCAAGGTGAGTAAAAGATCAGAAGAAAGGGATCTCAGGTAACTGTGCAGGATGCCAAAGGTAATATGTCTGGGTCACAGAAGTTGGGGAACAAAAGAAAGATAGACAGCCTATATTTTTCATGATGCTTATTTTAATACTTTCAAAACAGTACTTGGTTTTATATTAATTGGACACTAAAATTAAAAACAAACTTCTACGTGTCCACACTTTCTAAAATAAGTTCTTTGTGGTATCCTAATAAGCCAAAGTTTAGATTTTCTATTAAATTCTTTTAAGTTAAACATGCGCCCAGCTTAAGTCATTTGGCATGAGAAAGAAGTACAGAGTACACCTGAAAAAACTTGCATTTCAAAGTAACAAACAAATTAGCTTTCTTTGAATAGTACTTAGATATTTATTTTAACTGTCTATAAGATTTTCCAAAAGGGAAATCATCCTTTTGATACTGTTTAAGGTCAGAAGAAGTTGGAGTGTAAGGAATATATTGCTCATTTGTATGCTTTTGAAAATGGTCTTCTCTTCCAGCCTTTTCATATCCGGATGTTCTTAATCTTCCAACCCACAAGCCATGTAGATTATTCCTGTTTTTCTTTGTATCATGTAAATGTTTTGTCATCCATTAAAATTATGGGAAATTGTGGTATTTTTATGATTTCAAACTTAGAATCCGCAGGCTTGAGAATGGCATTAAATCTAGCTGTGTTCTCTTTCACAGACACGACCAAATGTCATCATTAAGATTAAAAAAACCAGGATTCCTATGCACTGTCCACCGGCCTCTGTTACTTTTGATGGACTTTACCGGGGAAAGAATTGACAGAAAATTTTCAGGATGGACAATTTTGTTTTAGGCAGAGATTTCCCTATTTTCCAGAATTCTTTTTTAACTTAATAAAACTGGATATATATTAGAATGCTATTATGATGGATTTGCTATAATTTGCTATTACTATAGCTATGAAAAGTGTGTATTCATAGACAATCATTTTCAAATCAAAATGTTGTATTTGCACTTTTCAAAAGTGTAATTCTCCTGACATAGCCAACAGGACGCCCCTGGAGAAAGCTCTGGTGGCCTGGGGCCCGCGCCTTCCATTGGGCTGGCGTCAGTCAAGTGATGGGAGCCGCACCGCCCTCCCCTTTCAGTGAGGCAGCGCCCCCTGGTGGACTGACAGGGGCAGTTTTGGACGTGGGCGTTGCGAGTAAGAAGGAAGTGATTTCCTACCCTGCACTTGGTAGACACGTTTAACTCGCCTCACTTTCATACTTATCTCTGTAGATGCAAAGTACACGACAGGACCAGATAGGCATTCTCCTAAATCTGACATTTTTGGTCTCCGAAATGAAAACTACAAACTATTAATTGAAATTCTATGCAATGTAAAGCTCACTGGCATGAAAACCAGCAAACTCTGTGGGCTTTTTGACACAGAGATTGAGGGAGGAGGAAGAGAGATCATCCTACAGTTCTTCCGATTGCACAGAACCGCCCCCGAGGCACCCCTGCACTGGCTCTTTGGTTCAGAGACGCTGCATCACATCCCGCTGAGGGCATGATAGAATTCAGCTCTTCGTCGTCATCCTCCAGGAAAGGGGGCTGTGTGATATTTTTACAGACCCATTCCATTTGCACACCACAAAATGGTGTAGGAATTTCTCCCTTACCTGGCCTAGTCTATAGGTGAAAACACCAAGGCCCAGATAGGATATGAGGCATTCCCTGAGGTCACACAGTAAGATAGAACGTGGAGGAAGTGTTTGCACCCCTGAAACAATAACACGTGGGTTCCCTGCTGGATCTATCCTGATTGTATTTTCTTTTTCAAAAATTCGCATAAGTTCCTTTGAGAATCTACAACCCGCATTTTTTCATTTATCTCTGTGAAGGATGCTGCAGAATCCGCCTCCTTCACGACAGAGAAGAAGAGAATGTGCCGTGGCCTTGGCACTGAGAGAAGAGCAGCTCAGACATGGCCATTTAAAGAAACTCACTGAAATGATAGGGTCTTTTTCTCACAAAGATGGCCTTTTCTAGACACAAGATCTAGGCACAGAAGGTGCCAGCAGAGCACTAGGAACCCAAAGGGCCTTGTGAAATTTGAAAGTCACTTCAACCCCAGCACCTGCAGCCGTCAGGCACTGTCAGGAGGCATCTCGCTGGGGCAAGAGGGAGCCTGCTCTTAGGCAGAGGGCGTCTTTGTGACTTGAGCCACCTGAGAAAGGATTAAAAGGGAGAGTCCAAAAGCTTCAGGAGGAATGTGGAGGGTTCCTCCTCCCCAAAGAAACAACCAACTGAATTCTAAGAAACCCCGGGGCTAGGATTTGAGAGCGGGAAAGAGCCCGTCTGCCGCTTACCGTGAAATGTGTTTCCAAGTTAGTTTGCTTTGACTCTGCTAAGCTTTGGACAGGTTTTATTTTACTCTAAGAGAACAAGTAAAGAGTACAACCAGAAGTTTGTGCTAAGGGGAGCATGCACTTTGCTATTAGAGTATATATCCCATATTCTCAAAAAAGTTATATATCTAAAATGCAATGGAATATTTCCTTTAAAAAATGAATGTGGGATATAGCAAGCCGGATTCAATTGCATAGGATGCTGAAGATTTTCTTTAAATCTGTAATTTTATTATATTTTTTGATAAAGTATCTTTTTGTTAATATGAACATATGAGAATGTGGTAGTGTTCAAGGAATAGGTGTTTGACAGGATTTTTTAATTAAGAGCTTAGAGATGAAATGGAAGACATCACTAAAAAATACTTTTGAGGAAATTAAATATCTGGATTATTTCAAAATATTAGGAGCATTTCATGAGGGAATATAATGAAGGTGGGAAGGAAAAGAGTAAAAACAAAAGAAGCCCACATTAAAGACTCTGCAGTGCTCAATCCAGGCCCTCAGTGCAGGAGACTCTTGAAGCCCTGAGGAGGCTTCGAAGAGGGAGCTGTGGGCGTCCACTGCACCCGTCCTGGGACAGGAATCAGAATCGCCCAGTAAACGCATTAAGCACACTTGCCCTTCTTCAGTTGGTACGGTGATTGGTGCGCTATTTAACTTTTCCTTTTCCCTCACAGGCCTTCTGGAGACTTCTGAGCAACCTGTGATACATGCCCTGTCCTTGGTGATGTCTCCCTGTCTCCTTGTGATCTGCAAACCCCTCTGCTAAAAAAAAAATCCGATCCGCATTCTTCCCTCTGGGGCTGCACCTGCTCCACCTGTCTACCTTGCGCGCACAGTGTTTGGGGAAGATGCTTTTTCTGAAACTTTCTGAATGGAAAGGCATCATAAGAAGGACATATTTGTGAAGTGCTTGAAAGTCCTCTCATACTTTCCAATGCAGAAGGACTAAAGTCTTCGTTAAAGTTAAGGTAAAACACATCACAGTCACTGGATCCCAGGCTGCATAAAATCTGCCATTGTCTCACAAGAAAATATGCAGGCCTCTATACCAGCCCAGCAAACAGTTTGTAAGGAGATCATTCTGCTTACTAAGCCTGATAGGGCTTTTTTTTTTTTTCTGCCCTTCACAAAAGACCTCAGATTAAGGTTGAACTAAAATGTATTACTAAAGTTCTCTTTTCCTTTCTTTTCCTTTTCTGTTTCTCTGTCTCTCTTTTTCTTTCTTCCTTGTGTGAAAAGCATAGGGACAACTAGCTAAGGTTGTGAAATTCAAATCTCTTTCTTTCTTTCTTTCTTTCTTTCTTTCTTTCTTTCTTTCTTTCTTTCTTTCTTTCTTTCCTTTCTTTCCTTCCTTCTTTCCCTCCTTCCTTCTTTCTTTCCTTCCTTCCTTCCTTCCTTCCCTTCCTTCCCTCCCTCCCTCCCTCCCTCCTTCCTTCCTTCCTTCCTTCCTTCCTTCCTTCCTTCCTTCCTTCCTTCCTTCCTTTTCCTTTTCTGTTTTTTTCTTTCTCTCGTTATGTGGAATTCAAATCTCTCTCTCTCAACATGTAACCAGCTTGCACATATGACATAGTAGAGACAGTCTGACTAGGGTCCTGTGCTGGTGACACTCGGGTTACATTGATGAGGGAGACACACACTGTGCTTCACAAAATGCTACACATTGAGAATCAAAGAAATCATGCCAGAAGGCATTTGCCTTCTCAGAATGAGACATGAAGGTACTGCTGAAAGTTGGTTCTCTCAGGCCCCTGGAGAGGTGGACACAGCAGCAGTCTGAGAAGTGCAGGGACTGAGGCAGGTTCCTCGGGGATGTCCCGGGAGGACCAGGAGGGCAGAGAAAGGAAGGACCACCAGTGGGAGTGGGCAGACGAGAAGGGAAAGGAGACATGGGGAAGAAGAAGGCAAAGGAGGCACAGAAAGAAAATGTAAAGAGATTGTGAAATGAATGTATAAGTGTTTAGGTCTTCTGGTTCTGAAACAAACAATTTAATAGAGGTCAGTGGCCCTCCCAGAACCTGTCATCTGTCACTGATGAAAATGTGAAGCAGGCGAGCTTAAACTGAGATCAGTACTGTGGTCTCCAGGCAACACCACACGTCTTACTGCCTGGACCCTTAGAGATAAAGTTCCTCTGAGTCTCCATCCATCTCCATCCATCTCCAGCCCTTCATGAGGCCAGTGGGAGGCAGGTCATCCATCATTCCCGGCCAGTGGGTGGGTGTGCAGATGCTCAGGTGTGAAAGGGCCTGGCTACCTTCCTTCGATTATTTCACCCTGAAGAGCTCCAACAGAGTGACTGTGTAGCTTTTTCTTACGCCATTTCCCCATTCTTCGGGTGTTAAAATAATATAATATGATAATATTATAACATGATAAGACATGACCATGTGTAATATAATAGCATAATATAAGTAATATAAATAAAAGTAAAATACTATATTATCATAGTATGTAATATAAATAGACTATAAAATAACACGATGTGAAATAGTGAGAGGAGCACAAGGTCCTCTCTTAGTACACGCTGGTCTTGTTGATCACTAACCAAAGGGCCACTGGGCAATGGCTGCTCACAGCTCCTACACTGTCAGCATGGTTCAGACCTGGGGTCTAGACGATGGAACAGTTATGGTGATGGTAATGATGGTATTCATTGGAGTGACTGCTGTGGGGGTTATGATTACTGTGGCACAGTGCCAAGCTCAGTAGGAAGAATTTTAAGACTCTGGGAATTCAAATGTCGGCTCACATGGTAGCCTGAAGAACATATATTTGAAATCCTTCCAATTCTCACTCTGTCCATGGGACCATGCTTAGAGCCCATCTGCATGTGCCAGGCAGGCCCCTTTTGATCCACTGCCACTGAGCTTGTCACCCTGGAGCTGGGAGGAATGTTGATGAGCGGGACCTCTCTGCTTGCTGGATAGCCAACTTTGACGGTAAGCAGGCTGCAGCGGCCTTTCTCCTTCTCCTTGACCCCACAGGTGCATGCTGTGTGGGCTGGGCATGGGGCCTGTTTTGCTGTGTTGGGACAGGGACCCAGGAAGCAGCTGTAGCAAGGCTATCAGGCAGAGCCCCCACCCAAGGCAGAGCACTCGTCTCAGAAAACATCTCCAATGCAAAGGCTTTCTTTGCCTCTTAAAACCTTAATGATGGCCAATTCATGAATTCACAAAGAAGCTCACTTTTTTTTATAAAATTCTAAATTTTGAAAAACTTGTCCTTATGTTAAATCAAAATTCACCTCTCTATACCTTGTACCCAGAGCTGCAGGCTATGCAAAGTTAGCTTTCTAAATTATAGCCCTTCAAATATTTGTAAACACCTGAGCGAGGTGGCTCATGCCTGTAATCCCTGCACTTTGGGAGTCCGGGGCAGGAGGATCACTTGAGGCCAGGAGTTCAAAACCAGCCAGGTCAACATAACGAGACCCCATCTCTATTGTTTGTAATAAAAACAAAATTTAAAAAGAAAGAACAATATTTGGGAACAATGTAGATCAAATTCACTGTGCATGAGGCCTCCCTCAAAAGTGTATGCATATCACAGAGACACACAGGGCCATGTCTCCAGCTAGTCCATCCCAGCCCAGGGTAGAAAGGGCTCGACTAGCCTTCTGCTGGATGTGGACTTTCTATGTCACTCCAGACAGGAGTTGATGATCACTGGGAGGAAGTAGTTGCCTCGACTTTCTTCTAGAAAGGGCAGTCACAGTGTCATATACACATGTGCATACACCTTCATGGAGGCTCACACACAGACACACCACACACATGCCCACACACCTGCACACACACACACACACACACACACACACACAGAGCTTCTATCACCACATAGGAAATCGCACCATTGCCATTTCTTAGGGCTGAATACAAAATTAGAGAGTGTTGTCTCCTGAACACTAGATAAAATGTGCATGTCTAGAATGGCAAGGAGGCTCTTAAAAACAACAAACAAACAAACAAAAACAAAAAACAGCAATTTGTTTCTAAACAAATTTTAGAAACAAAACAATTTCTAAAATCTAACCATCCACCATCTTACTGGTTTATAATTCTAGAATCTAGGGGTTCCCATCTGTCAACTCCAAAGCTTTCTGTTGAACAAAATCCCAAGGGAAAAATGTATACAATAGAAATAGTATTGATTAAGACAAGTCAGTGATTAATAAAAAGAAACATAATGAAAAACACACTGGTGTTGCCAATGATTTACACTGTAAACCTCAAAAGCCACTTAATTCTCAGAGCCTCAGTTTCCTCTTAATGAAATCAGAGTATTGAACCCAGTGAAGTTAACATTTCCTTGAAGTGCTTAAATGCTCAGTGGTTATTATCACAGCCTACAGTTCAGTGGGGGGAGATAGGGATTCACAAAAAAGAAAAAGTAACCGTGTATTAATATAAGTGCTTAAAAAATACTTGCTGTCTAAATAAATAAAGAACACTATATACTTCAAAGTTTTTTTGTACATGAACCTTCCTTTAATTACAAGCTGAAGTAATCCAAGCACTCCTGTGAAGAATTGTATGCATGCCTAAAATGCTTTTCTTTAAGTACTAATTGCCAGTTGTTTAATCACTTTTAAGATTTTCTTTTATGTCTCGGTCATATTTTTATAAATGCCCTCTGTGACAGAAAACTGTCATCCCATGTGGATTTGATTGCACTGTAAGGAAAAACCATTCAAAGAAAGATAATGGAGGTAAGTTACTCCTTTCTTATTTGACTCCCTCTCGTTAATGGAGTCTAAACCAGAATTTTTGAAGCTGTTTATAGCAGTGAGGACAGAGTTGAAACTCTCCAGCTACTCCTCGCTGAAGCAGCAGCCCTCAAATGCCCCGGAGCTTAATCTCACACCCTGGAGAGGCTAAAAACGTGTCTGTGGAACGGAACTGGAGATTATGCATTGTAACTGACATTTTCAAAACTGTATTGCTCATATTAAGAAAAACTCCATTGATATGCAGATTGTGTCAATACTTGTTTTGCTGAACGTTGTGAACACTTTGGCAATCACAAACGAAAGCATTAAGACAGAGAAGATGTGAAGCGGTAACTCTTCCGATTATATGTTTATGTCATTCTGTTTCTAACATCTGTAAGTAGCTTATATACTGAGCATTATGAATGCCTTTGAAGGCTCTGCAAATAATTTTCTAAACTCCATGAGAAGGGAGAGTGTCAGAGAGAGGGTTTGAGGCTGGAGTCCGGAGCTTCTGCCTGTCTCTGACAGCAGTACAACTTATTAACACATATGAACCAAACAACAAATTATTTAGCTTAGGGTGAAAAAGTATAAGAGTCTACTTTATGAAGAACAATGTATGGAGTAGTTAATAAAATTTCAAACAATGTTTACCGCATACTGTTGTGGAATAGCCATTCAGATCAAGTTAACATTGAAACACAAAAACAAACCAGAGAGAGAGAGACAGGAAAACCCCATCCATTGAATCTCCAGCATTCCTGCGGTGGAGTTTAGTCAGGAAAGAGCATGTGTCTCAAAGCAAAGACATTGCAGTTCCAACAACGAAAGTAAAGCATCTTGTTTACAAAAGACCCCTTTCCGGCTGTTGTGAGGGAATCTGTGTTTGTGAGAAGCGGAGAAGAAGCTCTAAAGCCCACACTTTTCTCCCCTCGAACGGCCATCAAAGCATTGACGTTTTCTCCAAAAGGGGACACCTATTACAGGCCTCGAATGATTATTTTTTTAAGTGCACTTTACACGTCCTCCCACAGCCTTAGCGCTGCGCTGGAAAGATGACCCTTTTCCTGCCTGTCAGCCACAGGTACAGAATGTCCCTTGTCCAGACCCAGGAGAAACAACAGCAGCTGCTGCACTCTTTGCCTAGAGTCCTCCCTGGGAGAAGGCACCAGGCTTTGTCTTCCCTGGGACAAAGCCCCTCTCTCCCAGGGGGGGCCGGGGTGCCAGCAAACCACGGCACGGATTTAGACTCCATGGAATTGGAGTTCATTCCGAAAATTGGTTTTAGGAGCCTTATCTAACATTTCCAAGCACGAACCCCGAAGGTCAGCCAGCCCTTCTGTAGCGAGCCCAAGTTGTAGAAACAATCCCAGAGCAGAAACATTTTGTCTAACTTCTGTGACTACATTGTGGGAGGCACTGCTCACTGTACACCTGGCACATGAGGATAATTAGGCCATCCTTTTACTTGTCACCCAATGAAGAGAGTAAATGAACGAATAATACATACACAGTGTTCCCTTTGTCTGAAATGTGCTTTTACGAAGAGGATAGTGCTCACACAGATTCGCAGAAACTACCTATGGGATTTTAAAGATAAGTTATGCATTACTTCCCAAACGTGGGAAATTTTGGATGGAATGAAGACCTCAAAACTGTTGGTGCAATGTAATGTGTCACCTCTCAGTAGAAGAAACATGTGAGTGGAAATAAGGCTTTCTCATGCAGTAATTTTTAAAAAGTGCCTTTTCTTTAGTGTCCTCACAAGATTCCTAACTTTTCAAGACCGTATTCTTTCTTCAGGTATTCGTCCTGCAGATATTTGCATGTTTTAACGTAGGTGTCTCCGCCTATTAAAATAATAGGACGTATTTTTTCTTAAGCTTTGCCGTGATTAAATGCAAGAGCCACCTATTTTAAATCAGGTTTAAAAACCAAGAGTAGGGGTCCTCAGAAATCACAAATTCTGAGGTATAATGAAATTGAAGTTGTAACAGTGCCTCCTAAGGTGGGATTTCCAAAGCATTTCTCCTGCAAATGCTTTCTGTCATAGGCCTTTCTTTGAGGAGTAAGGGAAGTGTTCTCACCCATGCCTCTGGAAAGGAACGCTGAAACTCCTGAAAGGTTCTCTGATGCTTCCTTTCATTTTTCTCTCAGTAAGCATTGACTTGAGCACCTCCTCTGTTTCTGCCACTGTTCTATTCATACTTGCTACAATGACACAGATGAAATGGGTAGCTCTCCAAATGCAGAGAAAAACATGCAAAGAAGCATTTACGGGTTTATTTTAGCAACTTTCCAGACACTTTTAAGCATGTTTTCTTTTTTATTCTTCAAGGTTGCCCTGTAGAACAGGTTGGAAAATTGTTTTTCAGGTCTCTTGACAGATGAAGAAACGAAGGGAAAGCCGTTAGATGCCTAAGGATCACAGAATCCATTCTGCAAAGCTTGGAATCCAGATAGGCTACAGTTGCAGGTTCTTTCCAGACAGTAGCCTGCCTCGAGGTAAAAAAAAAAAAAAAAAAAAAAAGAAAAGAAAAGAAACCCGCCTGACTTCTTGAGCCATTAATTAATCCCTTTCCTTAGCAAGGTGGTCCTTCTACGGTCTCCAGCAGTTCAAATGCTTCCCGGAAGAGGCAGGCGCTTATCTTTCCTACGGTGCTACAAAGTTCTCACAGCAGTGCAAAGTCCAATTCTCCCATAAAAGCACCAATGTAGAAAGCAAACCTTTAAACAGCTTCCAACCCAACGTGAAAGAAAAAATAACCGTATTCTTACTCCTCCCCCCATTTCCTCTCCAACTGAGCTTCTCACTGCAAGCCTGTTAGGTTCTCATTCTATTTCTCCTCTTCATTGTTTTCCCCGGTGCTTCTGCGTGTGCGCACGTGTGTGTGTACATATACATTAGTATCCTCCCACATCCCAAATACCAAGCCCTTCCTTCCCCTCATTGAAGGACTTTTTTGAATTCTGATTCAAGCAGGAAGCTTACCCAGACCAGGCCGCCCGACGAGACTTTCTATTTTTACTCCAACTTTTTTATACCATTAGACCCTATGATCTATTTCAACTTTCAAAACCTATTTCAAAATAAATAGGATCCCTCATGCCCCATTATAAAGGTTGTGAGAATTCATAAAATACAGGTAATGGGATCAGAGTAACAAGTTAACATGTAAGATCAATTAACATTTCAGATGCTGTGTGTATGTTTTTGTGTGTGTGTGTATAAAATGCATGGGTGTACTTATAATGGGCGTATATGTAATTTCATAATACACATATAAAATACCATCACATGCTACATAAATATGAGCTGTGTCAACTGCGTCAGGCAAGAGTCCCCTCCGTTAGTGCACAGCTTACAGGGCAGTCAGTAAATGTGGCTTTGTCATTCTTTGTGGTTTACTGTGGGGTGAATTGAAAATAACCTTGAAGGCTGGGTGAGGTGGCTCATGTCTGTAATCCCAGCACTTTGGGAAGTCGAGGTGGGCAGATCTCCTGAGGTCGGGAGTTGGAGACCAGCCTGACCAACATGGAGAAACCCCATCTCTACTAAAAATACAAAAATAACCGAGCATCGTGGCGCATGCCTGTAATCCCAGCTACTTGGGAGGCTGATGCAGGAGAACCGCTTGAACCCAGGAGGCGGAAGTTGCGGTGAGCGGAGATCATGCCATTGCACTCCAACCTGGGTGACAATAGAGCAAAACTTTGCAAAAATAAAAAACCCTTGAAATACAAGAAATTGGCTTAAAAAAAAAAGGACAACTATCTATCAATAACACTAGAGAAGAAACCAACCTACTTAAGGTAATCTATGCAATTTTGGTAGGAAACTTGTATGCAGAAAATCTCAGGGCGACTGACCCACAGCCCTGGGCCACTCACTCAGCCGTGAACTTTTCATGCACAGAGAAGAAACTATCTTACTTAAGCCACAGTATTTCTGGATCTCTTTATGACAATAGCTCAGCCAGTATCTTAACTAACATAGAAATTGGTCCCTGGATGGAAGGTGCTGCTATAACAAAAATGAAACAAATAAGTGGCGTCAGTGTACTAGTTACATGGAAGGCAGTATAAACATGAACATTGCACATGGTGAATCAGTGTTGCCTAAATACGACAAAATATTATCAAATTAATAGAATATCAAAAAAAGCAAACTGGCATCTCAAGTAACTCAAAATACTGAAAATGCATCCCTAAGAAAGAATTGGGGAAATTCAGAATATAGGTATGCTCCTTACTTTTGTTAGTAATAATGGTCCAAGAGAGAGATACGTGTCCAGGTTAAAACACATTAATCTTCAAGCAGAGATGAATAAAGCGAATAGAGCTCTCTTCATTGATATTTTTCTGCCCAGCAGCCTAAGTGGATTGAGAGTTCAGAAAGCAGAGTTTCTAGAGGGTATAAGAGTAGCACATTGGCATTTGTCCAAGACCAACTGTGTCTCGGGTGTTGTTCCAGGATGTGTGGATACATAGTTAATTTTGCAATTAATCTTTACTTCCATTTTCTTCACCTTGATAGTAAGGATGATAGTGTTTATTTTATAAATCAGTGTCAAGTTTCAATCATGTAAAGAATACTGCACCGCCCTTGGAATAGGTAGAATCCCCCCAAAAAAGTAACTGATTTGTTCCGTATTCTGCTTTCCCAGGCCCTGCATTGCTCCTGTCCTTCTAGCATATGTGTCTGCCCCTGAGACCCGATGCATTTGCACAATCCATGCCTCTGCTTCTAGACGGACCTAACTGGAACCACGTACCCCTTTGCGTTCAATGGCACATCGCATACGGCTGCCATTCACTTATCCCTAGAATCCTTGTTCTAGCTCCTCTCTGTCCTCACCATGTACTTTGTCTTCCCGCTTTGCAGAATCTCCCAGTCCTATTGCTGTCCTTGTCATCTTCCATACGTGACCCTGTTCTCTGCACTATGTACCCGGCCTGGAGGACTGTGCGTCCCCCTCCTCTGACCATTTATAGAAAGAAACACCTGTTCCTCCCAGTAGGACCTCCCCAATTTCAGTTCCTTGGGCTCTCCTGGTTGGGCTGATCTGCATTTCCACAAAGTGTTTTTCTGAGACATGGGCCTCAGCTCATGTGAAGAGTTTTCAGCATAAAGAATACTGGTCAGGTCCATCTGGTAACATTGCATATTCAAGGTTCTGCATGATTTGAATGAAACATGAAACAATAAATTCATCCACTGCCTAGAAACATCTGGTCTCTTTTAATAAAATCCTACCACTTGGCTGTCTGGAAACAAGACTATTTGTATCCAACATATATCCTGAGAGTTATTTTATTTTTTTCTCTCTCTCCAGCTGCAAAGCCACATGAGAAGTAAACATGTTCTTTCATGTTATTCTCCATTGAATAGGATCTGAAAGTACTTCCCAACTTTCTGAATAGACTCAGAATGTTCAAGGAACTTCTCACAGATTTGTATCAAAAACCTATAATACATGAAACGTGAGACTTCCCTCGAAATATTGCCTTTTGATAAGTGGCAAAGAGAACATGAATCCTATAGATTGTGACCTTGAATTGTCATTAAATTTGTGTTTACTGCCTGGTTTCCTCAGTTTCCAAGTTGAGTATGCTCAGGTAAAAGGCATTGAAAGCGCTAAGTCTTCTTCCAACTGCCAACATTTTAAGTATTTGAAGATAGATGCAAATTATTGCTTAGGACTTCAAATGCTCCATTTTCATATTTTTATTAAATGTGATAGTTTTCAAAGCATGTTCAGATACTTTATCTCGTTTTGTTCTCTTGATAAACCTCTAAAATAGGAAGGGAAGGCACTATGCTCTCTGCTTTGGAGAAGAGAACATTGAAGTGCAAAAGATGAAATAACCATGACTTCTAGCTGAGATGGCAACAGGAGTCCACCTCTTGACCAATACCTCTGCTTGAAGAGATTCAATAAGAATTGAATTCCAATAAGGCACAGCTTTACTCTACAGTCATGCTTCCTGCCTTCTCATGAGCAATATAGAAAATTCAACAAAAGACCCATGGAGCTGAAACTGGACGGCCACTGAGTGGGGAAGCACATCAGCCTCAGGATGTGAACCCCTGGGCTTTCCCTTCCATGCCCATGCCTTAATGTCAGATGCTGGGAGAAGTTTTTCTTCATCTTAAAAGGAACCTAAAAACCAAAATGACTGGCAACTGTACCTTTACCCACGGCTTTTAAAAATGTGTCTGGGCATATACCAATGGAATAGAGAACTCAGAAATAAGACCACGCACCTACAACTATCTGATCTTCAACAAACCTCACAACAAGAAGCAAGGGGAAAAGGATTCCCTATTCAATAATGATGCTGGGATAACTGAATAGCCATATGCGGAGGATTGAAACTGGACCCTGTCGTTACACCATCTACAAAAATTAACTCAAGAAGGATGAAAGACTTAAATGTAAAACTCAAAACTATTAAAACCCTAAAAGGCAACCTAGGCAATACCATTCAGGACCCAGGCACAGGCAAAGATTTCATGATGAAGACACCAAAAGCAATTGCAGCAGAAGCAAAAATTGACGAATAGGAGCTGATTAAACTGAAGAGCTTCTGCACAGCAAAACAAACACAGGAAACAGACAACCTACAGAATAGGAGAAAATTTTTGCAAACTATGTATCCCACACAGGTTTCATATCCAACATCCATAAGAAACTTAAACACACTCACAAGAAAAAGAAACAAACTATCCCATTAAAAAGTGGGCAAAGGACATGAAGACACAAGTTTCCAAAGAAGACATACATGTGGCCAACGATCATATGAAAAAAGCTCAGCACCACTCATCACTAAGGAAATGCAAATCAAAGCCACAAGGCGATACCGTCTAACACCTGACAAGAATGGCTATTACTAAAAAGTCAAA
Organism: Rhinopithecus bieti; assembly: GCF_001698545.2. Lineage (NCBI taxonomy): Eukaryota > Metazoa > Chordata > Mammalia > Primates > Cercopithecidae > Rhinopithecus > Rhinopithecus bieti. The sequence goes on from NW_016812757.1 coordinate 1,197,178, forward strand.
AAACAACAGATGCTGGCAAGGTTGTGGAGAAAAGAGAATCCTTTTAAGTGTTGCTAGGAGTGTAAATTAGTTCAGCCATGTGGATGAGAGAGTGGCAATTTCTCAAAGACCTAAAGACAGAAATATTAATAACATTCAATGCAGCAGTCCCCATTACTCAGGATACACCCAAAGGAATAGAAATTGTTCTACTATAAAGATACATGCCTGCGTATGTTCACTGCAGCACTATTCACAATAGCAAAGACACGGAATCAATGGAAATGCCCATCAATGATAGACTGAATAAAAAAATGGATACATATACACCATAAAATACTACACAACCATAAAAAAAAAACACAAGATTATGTCTTTTGCAGGTACATGGATGGATTTGAAGGCCATTACACTTAACAAACTAACATAGGAACAGAAAACCAAATATCGTACATTCTCACTTATAAGTGGGAGCTAAATGATGAGAACACATGGACACATTGAGGGGACAACACATATTGGAGACTTTTGGAGGGTGAAAGGTGGGAGGAGGGAGAGGATCAGAAAAAATACCTAATGGGTATTAGGCTGAATACCTGGGTGATGAAATAATCTCTACAACAAACCTCCATGACACACGTTTGCCTATGTAACAAACCTATACTTGTACGCCTGAACTTAAAATAAAAGTTTTAAAAAAATATGTGTCTGGGAGTAAGGAGGACATAGGAGATTCCAACGACAAGGAGCTGAGCCAAGACTCCCACCAGCTTAATGTTATGGGTCAGTGATGTCCCAATAGCGCCCCAAAGCACATTCCCAAACCACGATGTAAGATGTGGTTCTGGACTGGGAGATACGGAAGGCCAGATGGAGGCAGTGGAAACTTTGTAGACAGGAAAGCATAATCATAAAGAGATGGATAAAGAGACAAGTAAAATCTACTCTAAGTGAGCCTGCAGACCAAATTATCAAAACAAAATGAAAATGATTGAGTGTGGAGAAATATGAAGCAAATCAGATAAGAATTTTACTTTCCATGAAGTCCGTGTTATAAGAAGACTGTGACCTCAATGTAAATATGGAGAGGATGTTCAAAATGATGCTCAACTTTCAGGCCAGGCCCAGTGGCTCACGCCTGTAATCGTACCACTTTGGGAGGCCGAGGCAGGCAGGTCACCTGAGCCCAGGACTTTGAGACCAGACTGGGCAACATGGCAAAACTTAGTCTCTACAAACAATACAAAAATGAGCCAGGCATGGTGGCACATGCCTGCAGTCCCAGCTACTTGGGGGGCTGAGGCAGGAGGATTGCTTGAACCCGGGAGTTTGAGGCTGCAGTGAGCTGACATTGTGCCACTGCACTCCAGACTGGATGACAAAGTAAGACCCGGTTTCAAAAAACAAACAAACAAACAAAAGATAATCAACTTTTGCTTCAAAAATAAAGATATTGTTAAACAAAACAGGCCCAACTTAGTAGATTATCAGTGACTATGTAAAAAAAAAAATGCCAATTACAATTTGGGAAAGAAAAATGTAGATATTAAAAGTTTTTTTAAAAAGTATTAGGTGACACTGGGTGTGGTGGCTCACGCCTGTAATCCCAGCACTTTGGGAGACCAAGGCAGGTGGATCACCTGAGGTTGGGAGCTCCAGACCAGCCTGACCAACATGGAGAAACCCCGTCTCAACTAAGAATACAAAATTAGCTGGGCATGGTGGCACAGGCCTGTAATCCCAGCTACTCAGGAGGCTGAGGCAGGCGAATCGCTTGCAGCCAGGTGACAGAGGTTGCCCTGTCAAGCCTGGGCAACAAGAGCAAAATTCCATCTCAAAAAAAAAAAAAAAAAAGTATTAGGTGATGTCTTAGAAGAAATATATATATTGTATACATCACCTGCTGAGCTCCAGCCAGAAGTGGGGAGGCTCTGGGGTTCTCTGCTTAGTTATCACAAGAGGAAGGTGATGTGTGTGCTGGGCCCCATGCTAGAAGAAGGCTCTGGGGAAGAATTCACTTCCAGGCATACTCAGGTTGTTGGTGGCATTCAGTTTCTTGTTGCCAATGGTCTGAGGTCCTTATTTCCACACTGGCTGTCAGCCAGGGCTGCTCTCTCCTCACAGAGGGTGCTGCACCCACCACGCCCTAGGCATGGCCTGCTCCATCTTCAAAGCCCACGGAGGTCCACCAAATTCACTTCACACTTTGATATGGTTTGGATCTGTGTCCCTGCACAAATCTCATGTCAAAATGTAATCCCAGTGTTGGAGGTGGGGCCTGGAGGGGGGGAATTGGGTCCTGGGGACAGTTTCTCATGGTTTAGCACCATCCCCTTGGCGTTGTTGTCAGGGTAATGTGTTCTCATGACATCTGAGACGTTGTTTAGAAGTGTGTGGCACATTTCCTCTCTCTCTCTGGCTCCTGCTCCTGCCATGTGAGATGGGACTGCTTTCCTTTGCTTTCCCCCACGGTTGTAAGTGTCCTGAGGCCTCCCCAGAAGCGGAAGCCGCTATGCTTCCTGAAGAACCTGCAGAACCATAAGCCAATTAAACATCTTTTCTCTATAAATTACCCAGTCTCAGGTATTTCTTTATAGCAATGTGAGAATGGACTACTATACCCTTCAACTCCCTCTGACCTCTTTTTCACTAAGAACCAGAGTAACTACCTTTAAAGGGTTTGTGTGATTAGATGAGGCCCCCTTAGATACTCTCCCTTCGGCAGTATAATGTATGCCATAACCACAACGTCTCATCATAGCCACAACCCTCACTCACACGCACAGGAGAGAGGATTTTACAAGGGCCAGGGGTCAGTGTGGGGCATTCTCAGAATCCTGCCCACGCCACAGGAGCCACGCAAAAGTCCTGAGAGAGATAGAGAATTCGCCAAATAGAATATGGGTCCAATGCGTCACCTGAGAAAGAGGCACAGAGAAACTAAGAGTTTATTTTTTAAATTAAGTGCTTCTGAAAGAAACTGAAGAACAGGTCTTCAATTTATTCTTCCAACAATTGAAGAATGTCTCCAACACTCATAAAATAGAAATCCCAGAAAAGAATGAAAGGAATATCAGAAGGTGATAAAGAAATAATTACACATGTTTTAAAGAATTCAAGAAAGATATATATTAAGTGCACACAAGTGCGATAAAAAAAAAAAATTACCTCCAAAGGAATACAATTAGACAGAGAGCAGACTTTCCATTAGGAATACTAGATATCAGTACAAAATGGAGAAATGTTCTTATTGAGCTGAAAAAGCTGCTGGCCTAGAATTGTGTATGCAATTAAACTATCACACAAAAATAGTGGCATTCGGAAATGTCTCATTAAGGTGAAAGCTAAACAACCAACAAAGGAATAAATGTAACACAGAAAAGGAGAACTTGTGATCAAATAACTTCTGGCGAAGAGTCACAAAACTACTTAAATATAAAACTAAAACTATTTATATTAGCACTAGAGAAGATCATTTGATATTATAAACCTTGAAAATGTAAAAGTAATGTAATTAACGGCAAGTGTGAGGAATGGAGTTTGGAATTACTAATCAGATCATTAGCTGTTTCCCATCAGCTCTAAAATTCTAACATGAAGTTTAAAAGTGTAAATACAAAATAAAGATATTTTCAATATATACCAGCTATGGAGTTTACCATCTTTTCTCTCTCCTCCCCACACTCACATCCTCACCAAAGGAACTGATGAAGAATATATTTACATTTTCATATAGAAAATAAGTCACTACAAAGGTAGGGCAATAAAACCAAT
>NW_016812757.1:1204047-1242338 GCF_001698545.2 Rhinopithecus bieti
TTCTCAGATCTCAACCTCCGTGTTGGGAGATCCACTGTTCTCTTCAAAGCTGTCAGACAGAGTCGTTCGCATCTGCACAGGCCTCTGCTGCTTCCCCTTTTGTTGTTTAGCTGTGCCCTGTCCCCAGAGGTGGAGTCTACAGAGACAGGCAGGTTTCCTTGAGCTGCTGTGAGCTCCACCCAGTTCGAGCTTCCCAGCAGCTTTGTTTACCTACTTAAGCCTCAGCAATGGCGGGCGCCCCTCCCCCAGCCTTGCTGCTGCCTTGCGGTTAGATCGCAGACTGCTGTGCTAGCAATGAGGGAGGCTCCGTGGCCGTGGGACCCTCCCGGCCAGGTGTGGGGTATAATCTCCTGGTGTGCCCATTTGCTTAAAGTGCAGTATTGGGGTGGGAATTACATGATTTTCCAGGTGTTGTGTGTCTCAGTTCCCCTGGCTAGGAAAAGGGATTCCCTTCCCCCTTGCACTTCCCAGGTGAGATAATGCCTCGCCCTGCTTCAGCTCTCGCTGGTCGGGCTGCAGCAGCTGACCAGCACCAACTGTCTGGCACTTCCCAGTGAGATGACCCCAGTACCTCAGTTGAAAGTGCAGAAATCACCAGTCTTCTGTGTCGCTCGTGCTGGGAGTTGGAGACTGGAGCTGTTCCTATTCGGCCATCTTGCTCCGCTCCTCCCCCCGGTTAATTCATTTTTCAAAGGAAATGATTTCTTATTACAAAAGGCTGAAAATAAAATTACACAATAATGTAGTGAAAAGAGATTTTCAATGAGTATTTAAGGCAAGGTCATGAGAAAGGTAGAAATACAGACTAACTTTAACCATAAGCAAAAAAATATAGTGAATTATGTATGTCAGTAATATAAGGGTCACTCTAAAAGAATAGAAGAGTTGGTAAAGCAGGATAAAGGTACTATAAAAACCATCAATACAGCAGAAATTGCTTTAAAAAATAAAAAACAAAAAATAAGAAAGTAGAAATAATCCAAATATATCAGTCAATAGTAACAATAAATGTAATTGTCCAAAACTATCGAAAGACAGGTTATCAGGTTAAATTTATAAATGTCCAGCTATAAGCTAGACAAAAATTAAAACACACACAAAAATGGTACATTATGCCTTATAACTAGGCAAATGTAAACTGGTGTAAAACTATCAATGATAGAAAATTTGAATAAAATGAATACTATGTAATAATAAATATTGTACCATCAAGAATATATAAAATCACAATTTTTATGTCCCGATCATATAATGTCAAATATATAAAGCAAAAAAGAGACAAACTTAAACGTTAATTCTAATCACAGAAAAGAAGTTTAACAGATCTATACTTGAAACTGAAAAGCACACTGGCCAACAAAAATTTGTCATGCCCAAAATTTAACTCACGTATTCTTTTCTGGTAGACCCAGAACTGCATGTTTGAAACTATGAGAAAGTAGATTATTTAACATAAAGATGCCAACATAAATACATAAAGGATGAAAAGAGTCTGAAATGCAGGGTGATTTAGAGACGGAAAGACAAGAGTTGGCCAAAGTATTCAGCTTTACAGAGAGAAAGTGCCCCAGGTCTCCCACAGGCACTGACGGAGCTACAGTCTTAGGGAAAGCAGTCACATAGAGTGAGGATCTTGCCAGGTACCAGAAATGGAGTTGTTTTCCCCTCAATCTTAACTTTCATATTACATAAATTTTTATAAATGTATTTCCCCCATTGCAAATATTTTATATTAGATAACCTTATCTCTTTATGTCTCCCCTTTAATCAATTACTATGTGGTAGTGATAAAAGTTACAAAAATTGCCCATAGACTAGGAATTCCCTATGAATCTCAAATAGTCCGTATCATACAGACCCACCAAGTTCTTGGACCACAGGATAATTTAATCAGAAATGATTGTAAAAGCACAGATAATGATAAGACCAACGTTAAGGACAGACAGTTACATGGAACTTCACAACAATCTGGCCACTCAGTCCTCACGGCGTCTCTACGAGGCAGGTGCTGTTGCTATTCCCATTTTACAGAGGATTAAACTGAAGCCCAGGGCTCAGCTTGCCTGGTGTGCCACAGCCAAGAGGGGTTGGTGCCACAGTTTTCCTTGGCATTCTGGCTCCGCAAGGCACGCTCACACCCACTAGTGCAGCTCCAGCTCCACAACATGAGACCTGTGTCAGTCACTGTATGAGGCCCAGAGTGCAGATGGGCTCAGTGCTTGGGGTTTAATGCTTACTGCTGCGGCCTCCTAATTTTTGCTAATTTTGCCTGTGAATTTGTCTTGTAAGTGAATTAAGCTGGGACCACAGAGCTTACACTGGGGACTTGGGGCCTCAGTCTATCTGTTTCTGCTTCCTGCCGCCTCTCTGGAAGAAGTTCTTGGCTTCCTCATCCTGGCCCATCTCCCTGACTCACTGGACCCTGCCAGTCCCCTCTCTGCCCCTGCTCAGCCATCATTGCTGTGCTCTGCCCCTGGCTGGGACCTGGGCACTGGCCTCATGGTGGCCTCCTCTCCCTGGGCTGGCAGTCACGGTAAGGCAGCATGTTAGGGCAGCACCGGACCACCCTGCTCCAGGTCCTGAGTCTATTCTAGCACAGAGGCTGCAATATCTTGAAGATCCCTCACCTGCTGTGGTGGAGGCAGTGGACCCGTCGGGAGGGAGAGACCCAGCTCAATTCTTCAAACTTGACGAGGCACAGAGCATGAGTTCCTGGCAGAAGGGAAACCAGCAGGCCACCTGCTACCCCATGTGAACCCCAACTGTCAAGGTGGAGCCCTCTGGATCTCTGAGAGTCTGCATGTGCCCCAAAAGATTTTCTTCTGAGGGAGTACAACAGTAAACAGCAGATAAAAAACTCCAAGACAGGTCAAGAAAAATAATAGATAAAAAGATTTTATGTGTATATAATACCTATAAATATATGTGTGTATATATATGTTATAATATATGTATTAGTACTTCTATTTGCAATTTTTCCTGGTTTTTAAGCAAGTCACCCCCATTTTCATTTCACACTGATATTTACAAGTTGTATAACTCCTCCTCACTATGTTACACTACAAAAGGCCTTAAAAGGCGCTGAAGTTTTTGTTTTTATGTTTTGAGGACAGCTCTTTCATTAAGAGCCACACTGAATGAGTCAAATTCCTCTATCATATATCAGCCCTTGAAATATTTGAAGACAAAGAGCTCTCTTTCTTGGAGTCCTCTCCTCTCCAGATGACACATTCACCTGCATTTCTTAAAATCGTGTCATCTTTAGCCTGCTGTAGACCACTCATGAACAAACTCTCTATAGACATGGTTTTTCAATCAGTTTGAGTCACACCCAGGTATTTTAAGACCTATCAACAAAAGAACCCAAGGTGTACGAAGACCCATGCAAAATATGGAGGAGCACACCGGCAAATCTTAGGAATGGCGTTCACAGACACCAAGATTTAAACTAGAACTAACAAGGAGTGTTTTCATGGCCGGATGTGGTGGCTCACGCCTGTAATCCCAGCACTTTGTGAGGCTGAGGTGGGTGGATCTTCTGAGGTCAGGAGTTCGAAACTAGCCTCACCAACATGATGAAACTCCGTCTATACTAAAAATACAAAAATTAGTCAGGCATGGTGGTGTGCTCCTGCTATCCCAGCTACTTGGGAGGCTGAGGCAGAAGAATCACTTGAACCTGGGAGGTGGAAGATGCAGTGAGCTGAGATCGCACCACTGCACTCCAGCCTGGGCAACTATCTCAAAAAACAAAAAAAGGGAAGAAAAGAAAAAAAGAGTGTTTTCACAATATATTCCATCTCCAGATGGAATGGACCATGGCACAAGGTGATGCTTAGGTACCACAGCTGCTTATCAGGGATGCTCTGGGCAAGAACCACCCATGAGATCTGAGCTCAGTGGCCTTGAACGGTCCTTCCAGCTCTGAGGTCTAGAAATGTATGAAATTACTGTTAGATTACATCTTGATGAGTGGAGAGCATTAAACTAGAGCAAATTACATCAACCTGCCTTTAAGCAGCTGTCATATCTAATGCTTGAAGACAGCTGTCTGTATTTCCTTCTGATGGTAAAAAAAAGCAGTTCAAAAACATTGACGAGCAACAGAAAAAAGGTATTATTAAAATTTCTGCAGGTCTCAGTTAAGGAGAGACATGTTTAGTTATGAGCACTGACCTGGTTCACATGACTAAGGAGTTAGAGGAAGATATTTTGTAACCATTAAATTGCATTAAATACCAACATTGATATCTTAGTCCCTAACTGGTAAATGCTGGAAATAAATACTTCTTTTCTGACCCTCCCCAAAAAACAGAAATCTTCATTTCGTCGTCAGACTGATAGTTCTTAATAGGAAACCAAGACTACACTATACAACAAGAATGATGGTTTTTCTGGCAATGTGAGTTTATAATAAAAGAAAGCTTAGAAAAAAACTCAGGCCTGCATGCTTCAGATCGCAAAATCTGGTTAACATTGGTTAACACAGAGAAATTATCTAACAAGGGATATTTGTAATACAGCCATGGTAAGTGAGATCTTTTCAGGACTGGCTAGATACCAAATACACAAATTAAAATTATTATAGGATTCTGTAATGCTAGGAACCTTTTTTTTTTAAGTGCTTGAAGAAGGTTTGGTGGGAGAAAAGTATACAAAATTTGGTAACTGGGGGCTACTTCCTCAAGAGTCACAGTTCATATGGCATTTCATTACCTTAATATATCCTGGTGTATATTCCAAGTTTTGATCTGATAATGACTTTGCATCAATTATCAGCAAATTCCATGAACTGAAATGTACAAAGCACTAGTAGACGCTGCACAAAGCTGGCTGTGTCAAATGGTTTGCATAGATGCTTAGTGTCATTAGCAGGGTCTCTCCCTCTTCCCGATCCATTCCCAGAACCCTTATTCCTTTTAAATCTTCCTTTAAAGTGATCTCATCCTGATCTAATGATGCTGATTCACAGACAGGATGAGGTAATGCACTTAAGATAATGCATCATCGTGGTGGCTCACACGAGTGTAAATATTAAGTAGGATTTCAGTACACCATTTACTTTTACTGTAACAAGAAACTGCAAACTAATATTACAGTGCAGTAGCCAGCACAATGCCACACTGATAAGGTTGTGCACAGCATGAAGAAATATAAGATACGATGTTGTTTCCTCTTCCATGCTACAGGATGTCACCTAGCTTTACAGCTTTCTCATCAAGAAAAAAAGGAAAATCACATTTTTAGGTAGTAACTTAAACTTCTTTAGATGTAAAAAACAATGTGTCAATCTGCATGATCCAGGTCACTGACCAGACAATTTTGCTGTTAGTCGTTCATCCTTATAAGCAAAAATGGTTTGAGTTTGTGAATGAATATGTATTAGAAGTACTTTTGAAACATGTGACTATAGAATGAATTGTTAAACTAAACTCGGCAATAGAAGCTAGACAGAGAAGCCAAATGGTGGTCTTTACACTTGCATTAAGACTGCACTGTGTATATTCATCTAGCAAATCTCTATTATCACTACAATTTTATGTACACATATGTGTGTATATATACACACACATGCATATACATATACACATGCGTGTAAATAAATGTGTATATATGTGTAAATACATATACATGTATGTATGCACACACATATATATCCATTCTACTCAATGTGCTTTCTTAAAGTATATAAATATGGATTGTAATGGAAAGAAGAGAAAGTCCAGGCAAATGGACAAGATCATGAACTTGTAGACATTAGAGCTGGAAGGTGCCTGAGAAGTTACCTTCTCTAGCATCCTTGTTTCATGGGTGATGGCATTTTGACATAGAAATGATAAATGAAGGGCAGATTCATTCATCTGTTCCATGCACCTACAGATAGATACTAATTGTAGGGGCACCATTAGTGATAGGGTTATGGTGATGCATTAATATGGCAGAGTTCTTCCCTTCAAATAGCTTTCATCATAGTACGAAACACAAGTGTGTAAACAACCAATTATACAAGAGACAAAAGGAATAAGTGAAATCAGTAAAGTGCCATGGGACAACAGGGAAAAGAGCAATTAACTTCAAATGGGAGAGAGGCAGAAGGTGGCAGTCAAGGTCAGCTGTAACTTAGAACCTGAGTGGAATGCCAATAAAAGAAGAAGGTATGAAAGAAGACAAGTATAGACAGAGGTGACAACATTAGCAAACAGAGAGAGAAGTGATGGAGTTGGCAGATCTCCAAGTAGGCGTATTGTACACAGATAGGTAAAGTGACCAAGTCTGATAGGTGAGGACACAGTGGATCATGAAGCTCTTGCCAATGAGTTTGATGAAGATTTTTAGGAGCACAGCAACACAGTCTACCATACATTTGGAAGCTACTTAATAGTCGAGTGATAATTAAAACAGAGATCTCATTCCAAAGTCTTCCTTTACCCTGTCATGCTAAATAAAAGCTGGGTAGATTGAAATAGATGCTATGGATACATTTTTTTCTTTTCCATGAATTTTTGCTTAATAAAATAGTTTTCTTCCTAAGACAGACAAAAAGCAGTTTGTATCGAGCTCACTATTGTTACAAAAAGAAACAAACTGATAAGGATACTTGGTATATTATGGCACCTTCTAGTTTGCAAAGCTGGTTCGCATCTTCCATTTTATTTGACCTTCACATTTTCTCTGGGAGTAAAACAAGTATTATTATCTCAATTTTGCAGGTGAAAAAATTCAGCCTCAAAGACTTTTCTGTTGCAATAAGTAGTAGATCTGGGACCTGTACCCAGGTTTTCTAATATCCAAGGATTAATGCCCTTGTCTTCTAAGACCCAGGGAATAATGCCCAAGTTTTCTAATACCCAGAGACTGATGCCCAGGTATTCTAGAGCAAGTCTGGTGATTTTATAGTGCTTCTTAAAATTTATCTTTTTTTTTTTTTTTTTTTTTTTTTTTTTTTTTTTGCATAATGATGCTTCAAAAAGACTACATTGAAGTTGGAAAATAAAACTACACATTCAGAGCCCAGAGTCTTTACACTAGACCATGGATCTGATAAGATCCTACCTCCCTGAGTAAACAGATTCATTCACTGCCTCCCGTCCCTGCACCCTGGCAGCCCGGCTTTCAGCCTGTGCTATAATTGCTCTTTCAACAGCAAGAGGCTTCTTGAGTAGTCAGATTTGGTGGCCTGTTCCCTGTTCTCATCCCCTTTGGTCTCTGAAGGGGACAGGAACCATTCATATCCTCCTTTTTGAGGGTGGTTCCCCTTCTTGGCTCCCAAATCATGGAGTTGCCTGCTCCTGTTCCCAATTCTGACTTCTTTCCATGACCTGTGGTTGCCCTTGGAGGTAACACCAACTTCTGATGGGGGCGTGCCAGTAAGTTTGACCTCACTTAAGGAAGACTCTCTCTCTTAGTGTGAAAAATCTCCCTAACTCGTCATTTCATTCATTCATTCGTGCATTCATTTATACAATGCCTACTAATTTCCACATAAATAGCTTCTTTGCGAATTTCTGTGTTGACCAGGAATGAACACAGAAATACAACATTGTTTTTTTAGGAACAGACAAAGCTTCCCTTGACAACTTCTAAAAACAAACAAACTAGAAAACAAATGAACAAATACCTCCATGGTTATATTTGAAAGCTTGTAAAATATATCAAAACTAAGCATTTAAAAATATTTATAAAATCCTTATTTATTCTATATCATCTAAGAAATCCTGTACAAAACTGACAGTGATCCTCCTATGCCTCACAGTCTTACTCTCTTCTTCCATAGCCATTCCCGACATTTAACAGGGTGTGCATTATTTGTTTCTATAGGTGTGCTGTTTGTCCCCCTTGACTGGAATATAAACTTCAGGAGGAGAGGGATTTTCATCTGTTTCATGCATTGTTATATTAGCAGGGTACCTAGAATATGCCTAGCACATTAAGTATTCTCAAAAAACATTTGCTGGATGGAAGAGGACGTCATCTTTGGGAGTATCCATCCAGTGGAATTTTCCACTCTCATGAAGATTGATCAGTTTCATGAAATAATCCTCACTGACCTCACCTATTATTTAAGGAGCCTGATGCAACAGAAGTTTATGAGAATAGATCTTGGCTTAAGCACCAGCTTGTGGTTAGGGATCTCTGTAATGTTGAGAGCAGAAATGGTACAATGGGATCTGGGAATCCTTGACATCTTCATAATCTTTCTTTGAAATGATAACAGCAAACCGAACCCAAATTGTGTTTGCTTTTCCCCTAAGTCAAATCCACATCAAGACATATTGTGATGATTTCTCACAATAAATGCCTCACAAGACTCTATGGCTGATAAAATGTCAGGCAGTATTTCCTTCTCTTCTGCAGTTTCTGGTGTTGGGTTGGGTCTTTAAATAATCATTCAAGGGTAACACTACATTGACTGTTTTTCTCTCTTGTGAAATATTACTGCGTGTGTGTGTGTGCGTTTAAAAAGAACCTATTTGTACACAGTTTCCTCAAGGAGTAGCTGAGTTGTGGGAAATAAAACTCCACATGACGGTACAAGGGAGCTCACATGGCTTTGGAAGCAGAATCACAAAAATTAAGTACTGGAAGCTATTTCCTCAGATGGGCATGTATACATTAAGCAGAGTAGCGTTGTCTGTATAGATATAATACCTTTGTAAGAGAATTCCAAATGATCACCATTTGATGTAGGGGTACATAAACATGGAAGTCTGATTCAATCATAGAGTTATACAAAAATACCATTCCTGATGAACTGTTGCTTTTTGAAAAAGCGGTCTACAAATCAGAGATGATGGTACCTTTTTCACAAGAACGCTCAGTGTTCAACAGCTGGTCTTCTGCTGCTGCTGTCCTGGTGCCAACAAACTGTCAGAAGCGTAGTGAATGGTGGCCAAGGTCCCCGGATCAGGGAGAGGGAGAGCAGCATGGGCTGCTGGCAGCTGGCCAGCCTCAATACTCACTGGCTCACCAAAGGAGGAGCCCTGCTTGATTTATGAAGGTGTTGCTGTAACCTGAGGACCTGAAGACACCAGCAAGCTTCTCCTCCACGTCAACTCCACAGTTACTGTGGAAAAGAACGCCCTAGGAGAATGGTCAACCTTTTCTATGACATCACAGAGATGTAATGTCTGGGTCCTCCATGAGTAGTAATGCATTCTTAACTTTATTGGAAAGCAAGAATGAATGAGCTGACTACAACACTGCAGGCAGGTTTAGGAAAAGCACTGGCTGAGGGAGGAAGCATATCTCCATGTAGATACAGAAAAAGAGAATAATGGTATAAAACTTTAGAAGAAGTCAAAGAGATGACTGTAGCACCACTAAAAATAAAATATTGTACTCATTAATTTTCATAATTCAATATATATGTTTTTCTTAAACTCCACTTCAGAGATACTATGAATTAAATCACAAATGCTCATAATAGGAAAAAATAACATTTTAAAGAAACTGTTCTCCCATGGTTTTCTTAATAGACATACCAGTGTGGAAGAATTCAGACTCCTGAATTTTGGCTGGAAAGACCCATGCTTCCATTGTCGTTGTCCCACTGTCCATTGAAAACAAGAAAATGAAAGTTCTCCTGAGGCGTGAACCGGGACCCTAACCACAATCTTCCTTTTGTCAGTTTATTTACATATTTTTATCTTTTTGCACAAAGAGGAAAAGTTTAAAGAGATAAATGGAGAAGAAATGAGAGAACTGTAAGATGAGAAAGCTGGTTCATTCCCTTCAGTTAGAGGCCAGGGCTGAGCTTCTCTCTGGGCACTATTGTGAGAGTGGCAGGGCCAAGGATCACGAGTGTCTGAACCCAGCCCTCCCCTCACCAGTTCTCTCTGAGCGACACATAAGAAATGAGAATACCCCTTCCCAGTGTTGGATGACAGTGCTTGGCTCAGAGCTAGAGTTGCAAATGAGAACTTGGTCGTCTCTAACCATGAGTCTAAGGAAGCCATGGACATAGAAGACCTTAGTCCATCTTAGCAACCTATTTGCAGTAAAAATCTGACAGAATAGTTCTCACCCAACTCGGTCTTCAGGCAAAATATTCAATTTTCTAGCATGTGTGCATTGAACTGGAACAGAAAGGGGGTCGTGAGGTCGGAGCTGAGTGAATAAGGCAGGAGAGCCTTTTGGAGATGATGTCAAAAAGGTCAGGGTAGGAGGTGGTGAGATCATGCAGAATTTTGTAGCTTTTGTCATGACGGTGAGTCAGAAGCCACTGGAGGAAGAGGAATGATGTAATCTGAGTCAGATTTTGAACGGACCCCTCCAGCTTCCATGTTGAGGCTTGACATAAAGCAGATAAGGACAGAAGTGTGGAGGCATTTAGGAGGCTGTTCCAATGACCCAGGTGAGAAAAAGTGACGGCATGGAGCACTAGTTCTATTTCCATTCTTTTTCACCTTGTCTACAGTGAGTTCTGTGGCTTCCTATGTTTTGCCTTTTCATAGTTTATGCCCTTCTCTCCTTTATTTTTCTAACAACCACTCTTTTTATCTATCCCTTTGGCTACCCTAGCCAGTCTTGATCCAAGAAGAACTTTTCCTCTTGTACTTCCTATCTATATATTCTCTGTTAATTATACAGCATATTTGCTTACAAAAACCAGCCTCCATTCATTTCCAGTAAGTATCAACATTTGGCAGACCACATATGCACATCATTACTTGCTAGAGATGAGACTGCCTCTAAAAGGTGAAATATATAAATAAACGGAAATTCTAATTTGATATAGGAATTTATACATAAATGTAGAGAGATCAGCCTTAAAGATTCATCTTTTTAATATCAAAAGCACAGTTAAAGTTCTTGTAAGTATGAAAATTGTATTTCTTGTGCTTACATACATTTCCTCCTCCAAGCCACTCAACTTATTCTGGGTCTTTCTTTATTCATTTATTCATTCACTTATTTAATATGCATATTTAGCATGGATTATGTCCCAGACACTATACTAAATTTAAAAGATCAAAGATGAATAGATTCATCCCATGCCCTCAAGGAGTTTTCAGATAAATGAGGGAGAAGAACACATTTTAAAATTGCAAAACTTTGGAGAAGTGCAGAAAAGGAGAAATGCGTATGGTGTGTTTGAACAGGTGTATTCAGGAAATTCCTCAGATAAAACAGAAATGGCCAAGAGACAAAGAGGAAGGATTATGTATTATGTGTTGTGTGTAGCCCAAACTAGGCTGTTTATTGAATGCCTTTAAACTTCTGAAAATTGACTTTAAAGTTACCAAATTGTGTCTATCACAGTCTTGACGAAATACAGCCAAAATTGTTCGCTGAGGCCTTTAGATGAATTTCTTTCTAAACATAGAATTTCTGAACCTCCTGAAGCTGAACATATCCTGGCTAACATTACCAAATAAGCAACATAGGTGGAAACAATGTTTTCCATTTAATCATAAAATATTTACTACCTTTACCTCTTCTCAATATTACTTCTAAACCTTCTCTGTTCCTGCCAAAAGGAAAAAGAACACAAATCTGTTTGCATTCCAAACGAGCTCATGACTAACTCTCAAATTGTAAACCTGGTTTCTCTCAAGACCCGCCACTTCCATCAGGTAAAGAAACAAAAATCCTTCGTATTATAACGGATTGTAAAGTAAAACATGAGAAGGGCATACAGTTAGTCCAGGTTGCATATGTAACTTGATACTCTGTTCTAATAACCAATAATTCACTGGAGTCCCAAACTAATGAAATTACAGCTCTATCACTCGAAGTCAGCCACTCACTTAACATTCGAGCCAACAAGAACATTCTTGGCAAAGACAGAGTAAAGACCTTAGCTCCAGTTTCAGAGTTAACAGGACTGCCAATTCGGGAGTATCTCATGTAGTCCACTCTCTCTTTAAGAAGAAGATCCTACACAGAAGCATTGGCCTTATTTTCAAAAGACCCCACCTTTTGAGTCTTTTGAAAACAGAAAACCAAACACCACATGTTCTCACTCGTAAGTGGGAGTTGAACAATGAGAACTCGTGAACACAAGGAGGGGAACATCACACATCAGGGCCTGTTTGGGGTTTGGGAGGCAGGAGAGAGATAGTAGGTGATGGGTTGATGGGTGCAGCAAACCACTATGGCACGTGTATACCTATGTAACAAAACTGCACATTCTGCACATGGACCCCAGAACTTAAAGTATAATTAAAAAAGAAAATATGCTTCTATTCTAGCTGCTGACCTCTTGTTTACAAGGTAGCCCAACTGTCCCCAAACTCCTGAGTTTATGGATCCTGAATAATGAAAATTTACCTGTTTATACCTGACATCCCTGAAAAGAGAACATTCACCCACCCAATGGTGATATTTCAGTCCTTCTTCTGTCCCCTGGTTTCCAGCCCTAGAACTGAAGGTGGCTGCAGGGTCTCACATGCAGTGTGACTTGATTCCAACTTCTCTGCCATCCCCTAGTTCCAGTCGTTGATACTAATCTGTCTTATCTTTTGCGTGGCATGTTGCACATTTCACCCTAATTAGGCTGCCTGACTTAACATCCTGTCTATGGCATCCTGGGGGTCATCTCAACCTTCAGCCTTGGCCACCAATCACCAATGCATTCACCCTCCCGATACCCCCTTTCACTGTATTTAGGATCACCGGTATTGCAGAGCCTACATTTGGATTACGTATAAGATGTCACCAAAGCTGCTTTGGTGGGTGAGGAGCTCCATAATCACCTGCTGTAGAAGCACCTGTGCTAGGGTCAAAGGTGGAGGTGGAGGAAGGAGTCTCACCGTCATGTTGTTTGCAACCCCATGAAACGGTTTTTCCAGCCAGCCATCTTAAGGTAGTTTCCTGGTTGCAGAGCCTGAGATAGAGATTCTTGTATAAATGACTTATTCAAGAAGCACTCGCAGGAGAAGAGAGCAGCATTACGTACATAGACCCCAAACTAGGCTGTTTATAAGATGCATTTAAATTTCTGAAAATTGACTTTGAAATTAACAAATTATCTTTATCACAGTCTTGATAAAAATCAAGCTAAAATTGTTCATGAGGTCTTTAGATGAATTTCTTTCTGTACATAGAATTTCTGAGCCTCCTGTAGCAGCAAAGGAGCCTAACAAAGATGTAGTCTCTGATGAGTTTAGATTCATTTGGACCCCAGGGAGCTCTGGAGCATGAAGGAAACAGGGTTTTTCCATCTTTAGGCAAGAGAGCCTGGATTTGTGCTCAGGTTTCAATCAGTGACGGTCTCTGGGCTTGTCATTCTGTAACTTCCCAGGCCTCTGTAGGCTAGGCTATCAGTAGTCTCACCTGCTGAGATGAGGGCACATTTGGTAGAAGAGATCTGGGTAGAGCACCAGCAGTTCCTATTACACCTGCTTTCTGCTGCCCAGAATCTCTGTGGGTTTGGATGGGGGTAAATTTATGCACAATTGTCACTCCAATATGCATAAATACATTTACTTTCTACTTTAATTGGGCAACTAAGTTAGAATCATTTTCATTTTTTCTTGGAAGCTTCATTTTATATTTGTGAAATAAATATATTTATGCTTCCCACAGTATATTAGACCTGTCCACTTTTGATTAACAGCCATTTTCAGACTGGTTTCAATCTCTGTCCTGTGGAAGAGCCACAGTCCAGAATCCTTCCATACGCATCAAGGGCTCTGTGAACCCTCCTGACTTGGCATGAGAAGAGCATGAAATCCAGGAGAAGCCACAGGTGTTTAGAGGCCTCATCCTCCTCACAGATGTAGAAAAGCCTCACTTCCAATATGACTTCTATTCCTGCACTAAGTGGCTAATTATATGATGAGAACTAGGTGCAGTGGCTGGACACTCAGGATCTGTGGTCTGACATCCTGGGGCCATCCTTCTAAACTGACTTAGATCCCTACTATACTTGATTCACTAATAGAAACCAGTCAGAAGTAGCCAATTGCTTCCAACTTAATAGTCAGTGCCAGTGGAGTTAGTCACCAAAATCTACCTCCTCGTCTTCCTGAGCACACAGTTAGATCCCATTTCCAAGCTCCTTTCTCAGTCTGGTGAGGCCGGGTGGCTGAGTCCTAGGCAATAGAATGGAAGTGCTCAGTGTGGCCTTCCAGTCCCAGCTAACAGAAGACATCTGCACGCATTGCTTCATGCTCTATTTCCCCTTCCAGCTGACTAAGATCGCAACACCCTGGATTCCAGAAAGGCAGGAGCACCCACCTTGAATTCTTTCGTGAATGACAAATAAACTTCAATAGTGGTTTATTCAGCATCCACCCATCGGTCAGCAAACCAATAGAAGTCACCGAGCACACTCAAATGAGGCCATTTTCAGGAGAGTTTGGTTGCAAAGGGACTTACTACGTAGGAGTGGGCAGGATGGAGGGGACCCAGGAAGGATGGAGCAGGAACCTAGCACTACCAGGGGTTGGAAGGACAGGGGCGGGAGAGCCTACTGGAAACCAAAGAGAGTTGTATGGAGCAGCCTCCTCCAGAGGGGAAGGGATCCGCTGTCAAGATCACAGCCAGCCCACAATGACCTCTCAGGGAGAAGTCAGGGAATCACACCTTGTCCACGTTCTTCTCTCTGAGCTCCTGCAGGGACTCCTGTGGCAGCAAAGGAAGCCACAGAGCATGAGGCTGACAGAACCCATGCAGGCAGCCTCCTGAGTCCAAGTGCAGAGCTGGACAGGGGATCTAGCAGGCAAATGGACTAGATCAACAGGACACACTTTGGGATCTATTTGTTATATCAATTTGATCTCTCCTAACTAATACAGTCCCTAAGTAATGGGGTGAGGGAGCCATGTAGCAGATTCTGGATGCTGAACGGTACCAGCTCCCATGAATATTCAATGAGAGGAAGTGAATCATCTCATGGACATTTTTTATTGTTAGAAATTCTGTCTAATACTGTGTCAAATCTAATTTCTTACATCTTCCATCCACTGGGCATCTATCTTCTCTGCAAGCTTACACAGAATAAATTTAAACCCTCTGGCACATTAGAGTCCTGCAAATACTTGAAAGCACTTATCATATTCCTGCCTAGTAGTCTTTTTTCCCTCTCTCTGTACAAGAATTCCAGATCCCTCAGTAACATGTCCCCCATGGTCTTTGAACCCTTCAGAATTTTGCTTACCTTTCCTCTGTGTGCTCACTACCTGGAGGGTGCCTCTCATCTGCTGAAGAGCTAGGAGGCAAACAAAGAACTCCAGAGTGACCCACCTATTCTACACATATGGGATCTTTACAACTATGTTTTAGTTAAAAAAAGGAAAACCTACTGGAGTTTTTAAAGTTATCATATCATAGAGTGGATTGTATGACTTTCATAACTACCATATTCTCCAGGTCAGAGGTCAGCAATCTTTTTCTGTTTCCAGACAGTGATTATGTCAGGCTTTGTGGCCAGATGGTCTCCGAGGCAACTACTCAATGCTGAGTTCTACGAGGGAAGCAGCCAGGACAACATGCAAAGAAATGGGCATGGCTGACGCCCAGTAATAACTTATTTGCAAAAACAGGCCCCTGAACAGATTCGACCCAGGGCCCAAAGTTTTCTGACTCCTGTTCTAGGTCCCTGGTTCTCAATCTTTGCTTCGCACTGGAACCCCTGGGGAAGATTTACAAATCTTGATCCCAGGTCCCACCTCACAACAATTCAATCATAGTGTCTGGGTAAGGGGATGACCCCTCCCTGCAGGTTCCTGGGGCAGCTTTTGAAAATCTTTGTCATTTGGCACTTCCAGGTTGCTGACTTTTTTCCTCTCTAAGCCTGGGATATATGAGACAAAAAGAAAACCCAGGAGCTGGGCATGGTGGCTAAGGCCTATCATCCCAGCACTTTGGGAGACTGAGGCAGGAAGATTACTTGAGACTAGGGGTTCAAGACCAGCCTGGGCAACATAGTAAGACCTGATCTCTACTAAAAATCAAAACAATTAGCCAGGTGTGGTGGCCTGCAACTATAGTTCCGGCTACTCAGCAGGCTGAGGTGAGAAGATCACTGGAGCCCAGGAGCTAGAGGCTACAGTGAGGGGTGATGACGCCACTGATCTCCAGTCTGGGCAATAGAACGAGGCTCTTTCTCAAAAAGAAAAAGAAAAAAGGAAGAAAACACAGATAAGTCACCATTATATCGTTTCCTAGCTGGTCCGCCTTCTTCTCCCCACCTTTCAGAGTCTCTTTGTGTTTGTTTTCTATATAATGTCCAGGGTTTTCATTTTCCTTAGTTGGAGAAATAGGAGAAATACTCCATCTTTCCGCTAGTGACGTCCCACTAAGTCTTTTTCAACTTTAAGTGTCGTTAGGTTGATTTATTTCCATCTTCCACCTGAGCCCTGCAATGTTTAGGTAAGTGTAAGGCAGCATGCCCCTTAGCTGGGCAAATTACCCTTGGAAGCAGTTCAAGAAACACATTGGATGTGGTTCTTTCCACGGGAGACTAGGGAAAGAATTGAGTAAATTTGCTCAGCTCTTGCCTGGACATTCAGCTTTTCTGCGGAGCATCAGTATTAAAATTCTAAATTCATCCTACCTATGAGGCTTTCAAGCTTGTCACATGTATGCAGTGGCATAGAGATTGTTTTGCAATGTCTGTTGTTCGGTATCATGTTGTCTAATCTAGGTGGTCTCCAAACATGGTCTCCAGACCAGCAGCGTCACCGGAAGCTTGTTAGAAATGCAATGCGTAGGCATCACCCAGACCTGCCGAACCAGAAACCCTGGGACAGGGCCCAGTCAGGTGTGTCTGTCAGCAGCCCCCATCAGGGGATTATAATACAAGACCGAGCTTGAGAATCACTGCTCTATTCTAACACTCTAACATGTTAATATACTTTTGATTCATTTTTCTCTCTGGTCCTCAAATTTTTCTGTCAATTACAATCATGTGAGAAATCTCACACCAAGCATGGATGCCCATGTCTCACCTTCTGGGACGCTGTGAGTTAATTGGTCTGGGGTGTGGCCTGGGTATCAGAGAGATTAAAAGTTCTAGAATGTAGTAAACAGTTACATTCCATTCAGAGGGTGTTTAATAAATTGGAGGGTATGCCCTAACCTCTTTATATTCCTCACTTGAGAAAGAGTATATATTAGCATTCTCCGGATAAAGGAAACCAAAACCAAAATGAAGATATATATATATCTATATATATATATATTCCCATCATATATATGTATGTGTAATATAGGTATGTGTGTATATGTGTGTGTATAAATATATACATATATAAACACATATGTACCTGCATATATACATACATAAACGTGTGTATATATCCATATATCCATATATACACATATATCCATATATCCATCCATATATATATATATATACATATATATGGTGGGAATTGGCTCACACAATTATGGACACTAAGAAGTCCAATGATCTGCTGTCTATACGCTGAAGAACCAGGCAAGCCAGTGGTGTATCCTGATTTGAATCCCAAGGCCTGAGAATAGGAGGACAACGTGTGAGAGCAGGAGAAGAAGGATGTCTCAGCTCAAGGAGAAAGCCAATTTGCCCTTCCTCCACATTTTTCTTCTATTCCTGCCCTCAGTGGATTGGATGACGCAGATCCACCCCGGTGAGGGCTGTTCTGCTTCACTGGCCTACTGATGTAAATGCTAATCTCTTCCAGAAATATCCTCAGAGACACAGTCAGAAATAAAGTTTTTGCCAACTTTCTGGGCATCCCTTAGCCCAATCAAGTTGATGTGTAAACTTAACCATAGCAGAGCACACCCTGCATTATAATCAGTTAATAAGTGAGTGACTCTGATGTGATTTTGATTGACCACATCTAGGAGGTCCAGGACTCTGCATTTTTACAATAATTCTAAGTCATCTGTTGCAGAGACCTGTTTGAACAACACTGACTTGAAATATTTGCCTTAATTCCAGAAGTATTTAAAACAGAAATACCTCTGTAGAGAGAAAATCATTCACTTTATGCTTTTCACAGGAGAAGTTTCTAAAGAATCTAGAGAGGCTGGGACATGGGCTCCTTTGCCACACCCTCTTGGGACCTCCCTTGCAACTTGCTGCTGAAACTGCTGGCCTTGTTTTCAGGGCCTGTTTACCATGACACTCCTGGATGCAAGAGATTTTCTGAAAACAAACCTTTAAGTCAACATGGATACTTTCTGACTGTTCTCTTGGTAATGTCTGGTGATCCCCTGGGAGTTAGTAATTACACCCGGGCCTATGTTGGGGTGGTGGGAGTGGGGCGGGACAGCACTAGGAGATGTACCTAATGTAAATGGCAGCACACCAGCATGGCACATGTATACATATGTAACAAACCTGCACGTTGTACACATGTACCCTAGAACTTAAAGTATAATATAAATAAAAAATAAATAAATAAATAATAAAAAAAGAATTAATTTGAACTTGCTTCACGTCAAAACCCACTATCCTCTACCAACACTGTATGTCATTTGCCTTACCCCCACTTTCCCCACAGCCTGTCTCATGGGCTATGCCTATAGCAAGATAACACTTTAAAAATATATCTGTATACCTAAATAAATCCCAGATGAATTAAGGAGGAGAACGTTAAAAAACAAGAAACCAAAACATATAAGCCTTGGAAATAAGTCTTTAATCTTGAGGTCAGATGATCTGGCAAAGCTCCAGTACCAATATCTGTATAATCTGCATGTTTTTCTTTGAGCTGGTCAGCTCCTCGAGAAGACTCTGCCTGCGCCTGCCAGGAGCCAGTGGAGCAGAGAGGCCGGGCTGCAGGCGTCCAGGGAAGGTCCCCTGTCGTCGGGGCTGGCACCAGGCTGGGAGGCAGCGCCTTGGAGCCCACCTGAGAGTGGAGCTCAGGCTTCTGCCTGTGGGGAGGACCAGTGGTCCACATGCCCAGAGAAGGGGGACACCTACAGATCTCACTGCATCCTAAACACACTGTTGCCCAGTCTGCTTTATTTCTGGCTACGTTCACTTCCAATTCAAGAGTCCTTGGTGCTGCCAGCTCCCAGGGCTGCTGCAGGGATCCCACGGGGTAAGGAGATGCTCACAGGGAGTCTTCACTGCGGACTCGGGACTCCATGTTCCAGGCCAAGCGTCTTCCCGCATCTGTGTACTTGCAGCTACTGAGGACTGTCACTGCTTGTGTCCCTCCTTGTGTCAACATTGTTGATGGGCCTTGGACATTAACAAGCCCATTTCCAGGCAGTGTCCATGGGGCTTGAAGAGGGAGCCAAAGGAGGTGCATGCATTCCAGCCATCACTTGTACCTGGGGAAGATGATGATCTATTTTCTTTAAATGCATTAAAATAGCATATAATACAGCTGCTCTGTGAAACTCATCAAGAGAAAGCATTTAAAAGGGAAAAGAAAAGAAAGACAAGAGAAGAAAAGAAAAAAGAAAATACAAACTTCTAAGTAACCTTCAAGGAGTATGGGCACCAAAGAGAAGCCACACTCGATAAGCATCCAGCTCCATGCACGGACTTGGCCAGCACTGCCAGCGGGCTCACAGGGACACAGGGAAAGTCAGGGCGCATCTGCTGGCCAGGTGCCTGCATCCCACAGAAAGACTCACCAGAACCAGAGAATAAGTGGGTCCCCTCTTTCCCCTGTCCCCAGCACCCCGCAAAAAAAAAAAGCAAAAATAAAATCCTCTTGGGAAGAAAACTTCAGATTCCCTCAGTCACAACCTAGTAATTTAACATCTATCTTGGGAGAAAAGCATCCCTCTCGGCTTAAATAAAAGTCTCCATGCATACACACAAGTCCAGTTTTGCCCATTTTTTCTTCCTCAGTGGATCCAGTTTCCTCTCTCACTGCCTGTTGGTTAAAGTCTATTATCAGATCTCTCTACATCTTTTCTCTGATAAGTAAAAAGGATGTAATCCTTAGCACTTAGTTCTTATTTTCAAGTTTTGCTTCATCGCAATTTTTCCTTTCTGATCTTCCCCCAAGTTCTCCTGGAGCACTTTTGAAGTTGATAATGTTAACTATGCTAAGATCCTTGGAATCATCTGACCAACACTGGCTACTGATTATTCACCTCACATGAACACTTGTAGTTATTTTTGCTTCTTACATATTGTTCCTCTACTATATTGCTAGTGTTTCTCTTCTAGCTCACTATGACCTTTAGACCTTCTGTACCACTTCCACTAACCATTCACCTTATGGCTGGCTTATGCCCTTTGTTTTTCTACTCTAGTTGCATTATAGCAATATCAGATGGCCTCAGCTTTCTTTTCAAAGTGGCATTGATCATGGCAACACTTGCATTGGTGGAATCAAAAGTAAGTAAATATACTATGATGCAAAGTATTTTTACTGAAAATTTATTTGTATACTTATTTTCTAGTTATTTTAGAATATATTTTGTTTTATTTAAAATATTTTGTTTAATTAGTTTATAATAAGACTGAAATTGCATTTGTTTAGTGTCACCAAATCAGCATTTGGTGTGGATATGTATTAGTGAGGGGATGATTCCTCTCATTCTCCCTCTCTCTCTCTCTCTCTCTCATTGTCTTTCTTATTAAACTCCGGTTGGCATTTTACAGTAAACTACTTGCTGAATACTAGGCCCTTAACACATTACGATGTGCCACCTTAATGATAATCTGGTATTGCTTTATTATAAGAAAAATTACTGTTGTTCTATAAAGAAATCAGTGTACACTCTGCTTAACAAACATGCTGCTGCCTTCAAATTCTGCAGCTGTGGCATCCTGTTTGTTCTCTCTTCTTGTGAACCATAGCTTAGAGCATTTCTGTTCTGGGTCTTAGATGATAGAGAAAAAAAAAAAGAACACACCCAGCACCATGACTTCAGGGAGTACCAAGGGGAGTGCGAAGCAGGCCAGGTTGGAGAACAGCTGAGCATGGTGACATCAGAATTTTATGTCACTGCTGCTTAGACATCAACCTTGAAACATGTGACTTAACAGCATGAGCCACCCAGCAGCATGGTCATTGCTGAAGTGTCTTAAAAGATTGAGGGTTGTTTCTACTTCATTGAAGAAGTGTTGAAAGGCAGAGGCTGTTTTTGTGTAACCCTAATAAAAAATGTTAGAACTAACTTAGGCACTGATAGGTAATAATTTAAATTCAGATAATGAAGCTCTTATATATACTTATTAATATAGTTACTTCAACGTTGTTTTAGCTTGAATCTTGACTTATAGTAGTAATATTAATTACAATATGTAATAATGTTAATGAAAAGGTTGACCATAATATTGATTATTCAACTTTGCACCTTTGGGAGTGAATGAAAATGTTCTTAATAGTTACGTGAGGTCAACAGGAAAAAACCAGGACCATCGCAGGAAAACAACAACATCTGGCCACCTTTTTTGTGAAGAATTGTATCATTAAAGAAAGCACAATTGACTGACTTGTGTTCTAAATGCCCTGGACTGACTTGGCCACAGCTAAGGGAAACCAAATAAGCTTTCCTTTACTGTATCAGTCCATTTTCATACTGCTGTGAAGAAATCCCCGAGACTGGGTAATTTACAAAGAAAAACAGGTTTAATAGACTCATAGTTCCATGGCTAGGGAGAGCTCACAATCGTGGTGGAAGGCATAGGAGAAAAGTCACGTCTTACATGGTGGCAGGCAGGAGAGCATGTGCAGGGGAACTGGCTTTTATAAAACCATCAGATCTCATGAGACTTATCCATGATCAAGAGAACAGCACAGAAACAACTCACCCCCATTATTCAATTACCTCCCACTGGGTCCCTCCCATGACACATGGGGCTTTGGTAGCTACTATTCAAGATGAGATTTGGGTGGGGACACACAGCCAAACTATATCACTTACTTCATACCTAGTATCTGTTCCTCCACTCCTATGGTGTCATGGAGTGAGAGGGACGCTGAGCCAAGGGGCTGCTCTGCAGTCGCGAGGGCACAGACTTGGAGGGTGGGAGGTCACTTTACGGATGATTCAGGCTCCTGCATCCATCAGGGTCTAGTGAGGAGATGTGACTCACAAAGTCTGAGCAAAGTCCCTGACATTAGCCGGGTCTCCTCTGCTGTTGCGGGACAGTGTTCTCAGCAAATCCAATTCTACCAATCAAAGAGCAAGTTCACGTCAGAGATGAAAATTAAACAAGAATTTTTCGATTTGATGATAAATTAGTTTTGAACCTGAATGAACGACTTTTCTTCATAAAAATGTACACACACATATATACGCATAGACATCAATTTCCTGTTATAACTTACTCTACAGTTTATATTTTGTCTATTTTACGTTTTTAATTAAGCTGATTGATACTGACTAAATAAAATTTATACATAAACTAATGAAGATATACTTGTGGTTCAATCTCACTTTGGCACAAAATAGTGACTTGAGACTCTTTCCAATGTATTTTTATTGGGGTATGTATTTCAATTGGGGTGTGGGGGTCTAAGTGGGAAGTCTATGAACATACTGATGGGTGCATTTCCTAAATACGTTATCATTTATTTTGTTCCCAACATTTCCTAGAGATTGTCTGTGATTATTCAGAGTATAACTCCACACCCTTTTTTTCTAAGCAGATTTTCAGGAAATCAGGCAACATCACGTGGATAGTTCACCATTGTCTTACATTCGGTGTTCTTTAGTGTTGCATTTCTTTAGCTCAAGAAGTCTTTCACACAGGGGGGATGATTTCATCATGTTACAGGTAAGGTGACAGAAATGCGAAGAGGGTTTTTCAAGATTTCATAGAATTTGGTGGTGTTGCACTCATTTTCCCACTTTCTTCTAGACCAGTGGTTTTTCACATTCTGTTTCTGAACAGAAGGGATTCTTCATACCCTGCCAGGAACTATGGGGATTCTGTGAGAGGAAGGACTGACCGGGGGAAGAGCAGGCCACAATGACACTTCATCCCACATTTCCTTAAATCTGTACTATAGACCAGAGTTCTTAGAAAATTGCTCTGCAGCCTAAAATTTATTTAAAAACAAGTGCCTTAAACCATGTTGTTCCCACATTTTATGCACAAACACACAGACACAGGCACATATGCATACACACAGGCTACGCAGGAAGGAGGGCGGGAGGATGTCGCGGGAAGAACCCAGGAGCAACGCTTCTCTCATGCTTTGCATCTTCCTGGGGAACCTCACCTATTCATCGCATCCTGATGCTTCTGCCTCTCTGGCCTCCATCTGGCTCTTCCAGGGTACAACTGTACCCTGTGGCTGATGAAATACATTCTTACGAATAAGGAAGCAGGAGGTATAGGGCAAGTTTCCCCTCTTCTGGACTGTAGTTCACACCTCACAACCTAAGTATAGGCCCCTGCTCTCAGGTGGGTCAGGTGGAGGTATTTCCAGAACACATGTTAAATTTCCCCTTGGCAACTGCAAAAGCTTGAGAACAGGTTAGGTCAGGAGAGAATACAGGGTCAGAATAGGCTGTGGTAAAGCAGAAAACGAGAGAAGGAATGATTGAAGGCCTGGTTGACCTGACTTTGACCAAGTGAAGCTGTGGGCCATCTCAGCTCTCAGCCCTATCATCTGCCCCTCTCAGTCCCGGCCTGGCTTCCTAAGCTGTAGGAGTCTGCATCTGGGTGAGGGTGTTGACTTCTCCTTGAAGAGGCCGCATTGCTTCAGGAGCAGGTTCATTCATTCTTCAAGCTGACACTCATACCTGAGTGATTCTGAAGGAGGTCGTAGCCTGTTTGTATTTGGATGCTTAGGTTGACCTTCCTTTTCAGGAAGGGAGCCACAGCCTCAGCAGGCTAAAGGCAGCCAAGACATAGGTCAACGGTGTTCGCTGTTTTTTCACAGCAAAGTAGTACACTGCTCTCCTAGAACGCATGCTTCTGAAACTATGCTGCTTCATTTATGACAGAGAGAAGATCCAACCACCCTGGTACATGGGCACCAATAAACAATAAGGGCCACACAGAGGGCTGGAGGTGAAGGACAGGGTGCTGGCGCAGCTTAAGCTCTGAGATTGCAGCCTTATGTTTCTTCCACGGCCAACAGGTGGGCAGTAAGAGCCATGATGCACCAGGGCATTCAGTGAAGCCGAGCTGGAAATCGCTGGCTGCTGTTTGCCTTTCCCAGTGGAAATCTCTCCGGAGTGGAAGCCTGGGGAGTGGGGCACAGACACTGGCAGCTCTGAGCGCATTTTTGTTTCCCAGTTTCACCACCATAGAGCAAGAAACCAGCACATCGCGGGAAGGCCAGTTTTCACATTTCTCAATATCCAGTCTAAATTCCAAGACCCCTAAGGACAGGAAAACACATTTTCATATATTCTCCTTTAAGAATTCTTTATCTTCTCACCGTGCCATTCCCAACCTGTGTGGAATTTTAATACATGTCTAATAAATATAAATACATAAAATGAAAATTTAGTATTACACATCCTCAAGTTCTAGCAACTTATTTAACAAGAGGGATGGTAATAGTGGTTCCATGTCTGAGAGACAGTGAAATCACACACAAAAAATAGAAATTATACAAGTATGTTAAAAAAGCATTTTTTTATCTGTAGATCTGTTTTCATGAGCATTTTCAAATGATAACCCACTCAGAAAATTTTAGATAAACTAAAAGAATGCTGTGAGATAGTTCTTATCTTGCTAGGATTGGTTGAGGATATAACCAAATAAGGTAAGAGTTCAGTGAAGAGGCTCCTTTTGCCCTAAGGGATGGTCCAACTTCCATGATTCAGCCTCTGCAATTGACAATATGCTTTCGATTTTAAACACTGGAGTAATACTTAAGTTCCAGGCAATAAATTTTGGCTTTTGAAATGTATCTCTTGGATTTGTTTCTATATTTATTACATGTTTAATTAATTAATATCTAGATATTTAATGTATGTTGAAAACTTGCAAAGAAAGTTTAAAATAAGACATTTTCATAAAATGTGAGTAATTTTCTTGTTTAGAAAAAAATTTTCTGTTGGCTAAGATAACATCTATATAATTACTTTTAAAGAAAATAAGCAAAATGACTTAATTGTGAACATTTTAAATATATCTGCCTAGAGCATATTTATATATGAGAAGTATTGAAGAATTAATGGAAAAACACATTATCTCTTATTTGATTTTTGTTCAAAAATTTAAAATATGTAATTAGAGCTGAAAGTACCATGTGGGTATAGGCTTTCAGTATGGCCAGTTATAACACTTTTATTGGAAGAATAAAACCATCCATTAAGTGTTGTTACACAGGAAAAATGAGAAGTGGAGTAAAATAGTTTTGGTGATTCTATATTTAAGCTGTTGCTTATGCATGGACACAAATCCGAAGAATTCAAATTAAATGTTGTCTTTTTATATTTGACATAAACTACTTCCTCCACCCAAACATAAGACATATTCATATAAGACAGATGCTTAGAAATATATTTAGGTGGTTGCAGATTTTATCCCTACATTTTTCATTTAGTTATTTAATTTTATGGCAAATATTACAGTTTATTTTTAATATAATATTATCATTTTAATGACAGTTTTACATGCTTAAATAAAATCTAGATTGTCTTTATGTCCAGGTAGAGATAGCTCAGAATAGCACTCAGAAATAACAAAAACTTTTCCATCCTTAAAATTTTCAATGCATACAATTCCCTAGGTGTCAAGAATACATCCCAAGAAGCTTTTAAATGTGTAATGTTGACCTGATTTCAAGATATATAAAAAGCCACCTTCTTACTGGTCAGAGGTATGGATAGCATGGACTACAGAGCTTTTTCTGTCTCCTAGACCTTATCAGAATACCCCCATAGGTTGTTAGGCATTTACCTAAGAGAGTGTGATGGCTTTTTCAGAGCAGTTATAATCTATTGGGTCAAAGCATCTTTCGTTGATACAACATTTTCACTTATTCTGCAGTCAGAAAGGTCTAGCAGATCGGGCCAGAGGCACGAAGGCTCATGAAATATTTAAGAAAGGCCTTCCTCCATGCACACACAAATAAGTCTCCCAAATCACGTGGCCGAGGCAGTTTTAAATTTTGACGTTGGGAAGGAAAAAAGACAATAATTTTAAAAAATAACAAAATTAAGCAAACAGAAAATTTCACATGAAAGCAATCAGCAGTAGAATGCCACCGGTGGCATTTTGAAGGTCCTGGAAAGCGTGGGGTTTATGGAGTGATTAATGACCACAACGTTATCAACGACCCTGGGATGCGGTGGGAAGAGAGGAAGGGGGCAGGTGTACTGCAAGCTTAATTATACATCTTCATTCCTTGGTTAAGAAACATTCTTGTGGAACCTGAGAGCTCCGTGAGGAGCTTGATGTTCTGTTCACAAGCAGCTGCCTTTCTAAAGCATTGCATTAATTCAATAATTTCTGACAGACAGAAAGATTGTTTAAAAAGTCTATCTGTGTGAAAATTATTTCCAATCGGGAAGTACCCATGACTGTTTCTCCACTGGTTTATCCTCAGCATATTCAGGAAAGAGGGTAACCACATGAAGTCAGAGTTCTCATCTCTGTTGAGATGCTGACCTGACATCCAACCTGTTCCTTTTGCCCTTAAGTTGCTGCTATTTTGTCTCTGTAACAGGCGAAGAGATAACAAAGATATCTATTACCTATGGGGAAAGAGGAAGCTTCAACTATATCCAAGGATAGGCTCTGCCTGTGGTTTCTGGCCTTCGAACAAGCAGCAAACTAGATTTCTCCACCGCAAAGATTACCATCCTAACATTGTCTGTCTTTCTTCATGTACAATGGCAGTGGGAGATATTCCAAAGCCAGGCTCTGGGCGTTCCAAAGCTTGCACTCCTGTCCGCCCTCCCCCACCCATCTCGTCTACCCTCACTCTGCCTTCCTTCTAGCCCAGCGTCTTAAGATAAAAGGAGGATGCCACGCAGTGCAAAGGCAGTCAGTTGTCAATGTATCCACGCACATTCTCAGTCTCTGTTCAATGTTCCATGACAACAAGGTGAGACGGCAGAGGTTACCCGAACAGCTGCTGCCTAAGCTGGAAATTCCAGGCATTGAGCACCATCTGTCTATACATTCACAAATGTATATAAGGGCCATCTATCAGGCTGGAGCACTGCAGCTGCCTCCCCGGCAGGCCTGCTTCCTTTCTCGGCACTGAACAATAAGAGCTAGTTCTTCACTTTGTGTCACACAGAATGGCTGATTTGATTAAGTCCCCAACCCTCATTATGCTAGGTAGGAGTGTAGAATTTCAATGATAATCCATAATGCATGACCAGTTTGTCACCATGGCAACATAAATTCAAGGTTACTAGCTCAGACGCATAATTGGGTGTGCATTGAGTGCTGAGGAAGGCTGTTAAAATTCTTGTCATAGAAAAGTAGCATCCATCATACTGTCTGAAATTGCAAAGTACTCATAATCAGACAGAAAATCCTTGGAGAAAATGTTAATAAAATAACTATTACAGTCTAATAAAATTATTAAGTTTAACCACTTTAGTTTTTAAAGTATTTCAGTTAATAAGAATGAAATAGACACCTCATTAAACATTGGAGACTTGGATTTAACCTTCCCCATCGATATGTGCATTGAAATATGGACCTAAAGAATTTTTGGTCTGTTTGATTGATTGATCAAAACAAGCCCATATAATAAAATACATCTTTGTGCGT
The DNA here is from genome assembly GCF_001698545.2 of Rhinopithecus bieti. Lineage (NCBI taxonomy): Eukaryota > Metazoa > Chordata > Mammalia > Primates > Cercopithecidae > Rhinopithecus > Rhinopithecus bieti. Next base: position 1,231,604 of record NW_016812757.1, read on the forward strand.
TTTTGTCCCATTTTGTATTTCAGATTGGATTTTCTTAGCTGTAAGAATATTTCCTTAATAAAATGCTCTGGGGAAAACTAAATCTACTTCTTTGCTTTAAAAAGCTCAAAATTAAATTATGCATGTTATTTGCTGTACCTCCCAAAGTAGAGAGAGATGGAAACTAAGGTGGTGATGAACACATGCAAGAATGAAGAGTCAAAAGTAGATAAGAATATTTTAAATTATCAGCCCATCCAACTACGACTGGGGACAAATATTTTGGTATTCATAAATAGGTGTAATAGAAATTGTATTCAGATGTATATGACTATTAAAAATCCAATACAAAAACAAATGTGTACCCTCCAAAAGGATTTAATTTTGGACCAAAATAATTATGGTAATTACTTGTTTTGGTGTCTGCCTTTGCCAATGAAGTAGAACCAGGCAGAGAGTTATAAATGAGCTCTTGGCAAATGGCTTAGAATTCAGCTCCGAGTGTTATTGGAGGAGCATATCATGGCTCATGGTGGATTTTCCCCCAATTCCTTTGATTGAGTAAAACCAATGTTTCTCTGGATTTTAAGTATAAAATGCTTTACTCCGGAATATTATTTATTACAATTTTTCACCAATCGTGAAAACATTTAGCTGTATTTCCTTTAGCTACAGGACACAGGAGTGCATATGTTTTTAAGAGACAAGTCTGCCTTTGTTACTGATATTCAGCTTTTATTTAATTCTGTTGGAGAAAATTAAAACTCATTGACTTAAAAGATAAGAGAATTCCTGCCAAATAAAGGCAGACTTGGCCACATGACCATGGAAATAATTTTGTGCTTTTGCATAGACCTTGTAGGAAGTGAGATTTAATTGCTTCTTCATTCTTTTCACACTTAGCCCTCTCATCCTGTCTCAACCCTGCTTTCCTCTCCAGCTACGATGCAGGATATACACAAAAGCGGTTATTTGTCTTGTATCACATCTACTGTCATCACAAAACAACGAAAACAGCGGGTAAAGGTACAAATAAATTTAATTTTAGGCAGCTGACATCACTTCGTATATATTTTTACCTTATAGAGTGTTTAATACTGTCCTCAGTTTTCTACAAAGCCAAACAGGATTAGATGATTTTTTACAGTGAATAACACAGATTTAGTCTTTCAGTTAAGATCACATCCCCAGGATCTGTGCAGTTTTTAAAGTGGAACAGAAGAGAAAATCAAGAATCAAAATCAGATGACCTAATTCAGAATGTAGATGTAATTTAATATTTTTTAATGTTGTGTTTAATCATACTAATGGCTGTGTCCTTTAGATTTTTTTAAAAAATTGAAGATATCTTGTGTGGTACAATTTTATTTGAAATATGAAAGGGCTCAGTCTGAAAGAACTTGCTTACAAAATTCACATCTGGAAGTATATTCAGTTCCAAGTGCACACATGTAACTCCAATTAACATTACACATGCTAAGGAAAATATACCCGGGCGGGTGGCAGAGGGGGAGGGGTAAAGGAACCAAAGAAAGGGGTTTGTGTCTGATTTAAATACAAGTGACTTTGTGGAGAACACCAGCGTGTGCTCAGATGAACTCCTGTTGTGGAAATGCAGTGGCTCTGCAGACAGAATAACATTCCTGATTTGAGTTTAGTGAAGTACAGCCATGATCAGACACAAATGCGGAGCTGGTATATATACCTAGACTAAAATGAAACTGCTACAAGCTGTTTAGGGGATGAGTATGATTCCATTTGGGGAACCTTAAAGGTAATTTAAAATTTTGTTATTTGAGGAGTTTGGCTTTAGTAGACTGAAATATACATATTTGTACTGATCACTACTGTTATGTACCAAATCAAAACATACTGTTGGATATTTCTAATCATTCTTTATGCTATGTAACATATAAGAACCAAAAAAATGCAATTAAGCCAAAAGCATATAGATCAATACCATGAGTCTCAGAGTAACCAATATTGCAATGTTTTCCAGTATTCTTGAAAACAATGAAGGACAATCTGTAATATTTTCCCTTTATCAAATCTAAAATAATGAAGATATTACAATATGAGTAATATGTAAAATTGTAGACTTATGTCCACTGTGTCTCAAAATTTTCATTAATTTTTGCATGAAACCTACATTTGCCTTTTGAAAATATACTGTAAATAATTTTCATTTTTAACAAGCTATGATTTGCTATTAGTCAATTATTTTAAGATTGAAATAATTATGAAATAAGCACCTGATAAATATCTATGAAAAATGATGTATCATACCTCCAAATAAATTGTGCAACAGTGAGATAGAACTCATGTGTTGAAATGGGAAGGGATTCTAATTATCTCAGTATTGGTTATGTAAAAGATATATATCAGCTGAAAAGAGTAAACACAGGAATTATTGTTTCTGCAATCAGCTTTATTTACACTTGAGTCGGCCCTTTATTTTCCTCATTATTTTCCCTCTGCATGATACTTTTTGTTTCTTAAGCACTTCATATTCTGATGCCTTTCTCTGCATTGGCTGTGCTGGGGATCACAACACCATACCCCACAATATGGCACTTCATCATTCTGAGTATTTTAAGCTGAATGACATTGAGAAAACCTCAGAAGCAGGAAGGTCACTCTCTGATCTTCTCCCTCACTCCTTCCCTGAAGAAGCTCATGTGACAGGTGTCCTGCCCTGTACCCTCTATACCTGGAGAGGAGCTGTCACAGAGAGGCCAAGGAGAATCCGACCAACCAGGATTTGCCAAGTTCGCTCCAGGTGGTCACCATTGGGCCACGCCTTATTGTCCTAGATCTTACCTTTGCATGACTGTCCACAGAAATGGACAGTTTTCCCGGAAGCTTTTTGAGTCAAAATATTTTTTTGGAGACAGAGTCTGAAATTCCTGCCTGCAAGCAATCCTCTTTCCTCAGCCTCACAAGTCAAGTAATCACAAGAGATGATAGGGGTGAGCCACCATGCCCAGCTCTTTCCCTGGGTCTTTGTTACGCTTTTCTATTATTATTTTTAAGACAGCATTTTGCTCTGTTGCCCAGGCTGGAGTGCAGTGATGCGATCACAGCTCACTGCAACCTCAACCTCCTAGGCTCAACTGATTCTCCCTCCTCTCGGGAGGATTCTCAGCCTCCTGAGTAGCTGAGACCACAGTTGTGTACCACTATGCCCAGCTAACATTTTTGTATTTTTGTAGATATGGGGTCTCACCATGTTGCCCCATGCTGGCCTTGAACACCTGGGCTTATGCATTCCTCCCACCTTGGCCTCTTAAAAATGCTGGGATTATAGGTGTGAGCCACCACAGCCAGAGCCAGCCTCCTTTATTTTGCTGTGCAATCTCTGCAGCATGGTCATCCATCTTGATGCATTAGGACAATGCATGGGGCAATCATGCCACGCCACCCTCCACAGAGGAGCTGCTGTGATAAACCCTAAGCTAATGTTTCCCCAGGTAGCTCATAAAATACACTTATCCATCATCTTAGAACGTTGTAATGGACACTTGTGAAGATGAGCACCAAGCGAAAATATGATATTCAAGTCACTTTTTAAAACTCACCTATATAACTCCAAATATAGGTGAACCTCCTACTAGACCACATCATGGAAATGTATTGAAATTTCTAATCAGTATATATCCAACAAGAGCCAATTCGATCTATGAAAGCATAGTAAACTTGTGACCAAAAGGAAATGGGCAATTGAGTGAAGTGCCTATTTCAGACTTTCAAACAGTTAACATACAATAAAATTAACATTTTAAGTCACACTGAACATAGTTTAATCTTCATTGTTAAAAGGCATTAAGTGTTTTGGAGAGCACTTGACTTACAGAACTCATAGTCTAGAAGGGACCCTAAAAGGTCATCTGTACCTATCTCCCATATAATGCTTCAACCTACTCTTTAAAACCCTCCAAAATTGATTCTCTGATCAGTAAACAAATCTTTCTAGTGATGAACAACTTACCATTAGTATTAATCAGAGCTCTCCAAAGAGACAGAAGCAATGGGATATATATGTAGAGAGACAGAGATGAGAGGGGATTAAGGGAATTTGCTCATGCAATTATGGAGGCTGACAAGCCCCATGACAGGTGTTATGCAAGGTGGAGATCCCGGGATGCTGGTAGAAAGGTCTCAGAAACAGAAAATGATGGTGTAACTCAGCAGAGACTGAGGCATGAGAAGTCTGGAGGCCTCTGGTACAAGCCTGAGATTTCAAAGCCTGGATAAGCTGGAGTTCTATCCAAAGGTAGGAAAAGAAGGTCTCCCAGCTCCAGCAGATAGAGCAGCAATTTACCTTTTTTAGCCTTTTCATTCTACTTGGGCCCCCAGTTGATTGGATGGTACCTACCCACATTTAGGACAGATCTTTCCACACAGTCTACTGACTCACAGCAGTCTCTCCCGGAAACACCCTCACAGACACATCCAGAAATAGTGCTCTATTATTTCTCCAGGTATACCTTAATCCAGACAACCTGACACCTAAAATTAACCATTTGAAGTCCACCCTTCGGCTGGGCACAGTGGCTCATGCCTGCAATCCCAGCACTTTGGGAGGCTGATATGGGAGGACCACTTGAGCCCAGGAGTTCAAGACCAGCATGGGCAACACTGTCACTACGATGCAAAAGTATTAGCTGGGCGTGGTGGAATGCCTCTATAGTCCTAGCTACTCAAGAGACTGACGTGGGAAGATTGTTTGAGTCCAGAAAGCCTAGGTTGCAGTGAGCTGTGATCATACCACTGCACTCTAGCCTGGGTGACAGAATAAGACCCCATCTCAAAGAAAAAAAAAAAAAAGGCTCACCTTTTGTTGACTTGACACCCATACACTACTCTTTAAGCTGTACTTAATCTCCAAATAATGACAATAACAAACTAATATTTCTGCCTAACGTAATAAAACTGTAGTTTTAGTTTGGGTGTACAATCAAAATGCATGAATCCCTTCCACCGAAGAGGGAGTAAAGTCTTTGGGTGATGTTCAGTCTTCTCCTGATATCCCATGACCTAACACTGTAATGTAAAATTAACAGTACTTAAATATTAACGTAAAGCCAATAATTCTTATATTATATGATAAAGATATAATACACTAATAAAAAAGACATTTGCTTGATACGCGCACACACACACACATATAGATATACTTACAATATATTCACAACAGAGTAGAGAGGAATACTACTGACAATTTCCGTCCTTGTTTCTGTAATTGGTCCTGTGGTCATAGCTGGTATTTATAACTACCTTCTACTCCATTCCGTATTTTCTTTGCCTTCAGAAAGCATCTCAGCTGACCATGTCTCTTTACATGGCAGGGTGACCCAGACCTTCATTTCTAAAGGGTCTGGGCCGTTTGAAGTCCTGTCTGGATTGGTTTGTTGTAATTTCCATTGACCTTAATCACAGAGCATGGTCATTCTAAGAGATGCCCAAAGATATCTTCTGTATTCCAGGCATACTCTTCTTACCTCCATTGTGGAAAAAATGGTCCAATTTTCCCTTGGTAATCTGAGTTAATCACTCCAGCCAATACCATAACTCCTTCCTTAGTCTTTTGACTCAGAGACATGAGGAGTCCAAAATAACAAAGTGGTAATCTTAACTTCAATTCAATGGAATCATTGTTATATCTTCTGGTAAAAACATCTCTCTCTCTAGAACTGAGAACTCTAGTCCAGCAGAGCCTAAAGCCGTGGAACCAGGAAGTCAATTGTCCCCATGGATCACTAGGGGTAATGATGAGGGTGCGAATCCCATTTCCACCCCTTGATACCTGGGTCCGTCAATCTTGGCTATCAGAGAGAAAAAAAAAAACCTTATATTGGCTGCTGATTCAGAACATACACAGCCTTCTAGAAAACCTACACAGCCTCAGCCCTACAAAAGACTGCGAACCCTGGGAACTTGCTACCTAGTTGACACTAGAACTACATCTTCAGAAGTCCATCCCACCACGCTACAAAGAAATCTGTTCCAGATTGATGAGGAACATGATAAGACCAGTGGATTCCATGAGCATGAACACATTGTCACACCTCTTTGCCTGTGAATTAATTTCCTTGGTCAGAAGAAATGCTGTATGGAATGTCATGACAGTGAATATGATGAGCCATTCTGTGGATACCAGTCAGCCTATTTCCCCAGCCTTGCCTGTCATCGCCCAGTGGGCTCATGAATAAAGTGACTATGGTGGCAGCGATGGAGGTTATACATGGACTCAGCAATATGGACCTCCACTCATCAAGGCCAACCTAGCTACAGCCACCACGGAGAGTCCAATCTATCAGTAGCAAAGACCAAAACTGAACCCCTGATATTGTGCCATTTTCCAGGGTGATCAGTCAGTTATGTGATGGCAGGCTGATTCCGTTGGACAGCATCCATAGTGGAAGAGGCAACACTTTGTCCTTACTGGAATGGACATTTACTCTGCATATGGATTGGCCTTTTTTGCATGCAACAGTTTTGCCAAAACTACCACCAGTTCAGTTATAGAATTCACAATAACACCTCAACATCTTAATGCATTCTTAATGCATCAGCTCAACCTCCAAAACCCAGAGTCTCATCTAAATTAGACCTGGGGCAGGGATTGAGCCCCCAAGGCCTCAGGCAGCCCCACTCCCATGGTTTTGCTGGGCTCAAGCCATGCCATGGCTCTCCCAGGATAGAGTTACACACTGGTAGCTCTATAGTTCTGGGGTCTCTACAGTGGCCTTTACCCCAGTTCTGCTGGGCATTGCCCTAATAGGGGCTCTCTGCAGCAGCTCCACCCCACCAAAAGTCTCTTGCTGGGCCCCAAGGCTGTCCAAGACATCTTTTGAAATCCAGGTGGAGGAGGCCATGCCCCCACAGCTTATTCACTCTGGGCATCTCCGAGTTAACACCATATGGACACACCACTTACCGCCTGCATCTTCTGAAGCGTCAGCCTGAGTTGTGCTAGGATGGCTCGAGCCGGCTTGAGATTTATGTCTTACAGTTCTGGAGGCTGGAAAGTCCAAGATCAAGGGGCCCACATCTGGTTAGGCCCTTTGTGCTATGGCATTCCATGGTAAAAGGCAGAAGGGCAAGAGACGGTGTGTGTGCATGCAAAACAGAGAGAGAGGCCATACTTATCCTTTTACCAGAAACTCATTCTCACAATCGGTCACCTACTCCCTTGATGATCTCATTAATCCATGCAAGTGGGCAGAACCCTCATGGCCTAACCACCCCAAAGGCCCCATCCCTCCACACTGTGGCACTGGGGATTAAGTTTCCAACACATGCTTTGGGAGCATACCTTCAAACCATAGCACCGTTTCCCAAGAGAAGACAAGACTCAATACTAAGTTGCACTCTGTCACCTGAACCTTTTATTAAGTGGCCCAACCTCCACCTGTTGGCACTATGTATGATAAAATTCATCTCCCTCATACTTAACTTCATCATTCTTGTACTTGAGGAAAATACAATCTTCTCTTCTTGAAATAAAAATTCACCTCCTTCGAATATTCTTCATCCGACTTGATAGTCACAAAAACGTGTTTTTAGGGGCCAGCACAGTCAAAACAGCAATCAGTGTCCAGAACTGCATATGGAGTTGCTTAGAATGTCAGATCCAATCTGTTTTAACCCTATCACACATCAAAATTGGTTCTACTACAAAATAAATACCTGATATTAGCTGTTTACTTTTTAGTCACATAAAAGCAGAAATTGTAGACCAACTAAACAAGGTGCATTTTGATTAATGTAACATTAACTGTATCACATAATATATTTTTATCCTTCTGTCTGTCCTCGCTGCTCACCCTACCTGTCACCTGTCAACCAGACACATCATCCCTTCTTCAACTCTCCGATGACCTTAGACGTAACTGTGGCCACTCTTCTTGATTACTGTCTCTTGAAAAAAAAGAGAGGAATTTCTACAAATGGATTTATCTGGACATTTCTTCATGAGTTTATCCATCACCTCTCCTTTATAGAATTACCTGACAGCAGCTATGATTTTTTTGAACAATGATTGAAGCAAAGATTACAAGCAGTATTCGTAATAGTGTGGACTATAAATAAGATGTGATCTTTATAATCAGAGAAAACAGTTAACATGTTTTATTAGGTATATGACATTTTCCAGAAAGATTTAATATGTTATCACGAATTAAAACATGATATAGATCATACACAGATCCCGTGAAAACAAGCTGCACCTAATTTCTATCTACAAGTAGAGTTTCTGCAATTCCTGAAAAGCAAAACCAAGGCCTACACTTACATTTACAGGCACTTGAACCCCTTATGACACTTGAGGCATCAAATCATTCACTTCTTTCTCCTGTCAAGGTGTTTCACACTCTACTGGAATTCTGTTCCATTTTTCTGCGTTGCCGACTCATTGAGTGTGAGGATGATGTCTGCTTTACTATGGGTTACTTAGCACCCATTGCAGAGCCTGACATATACTAGCATGCAGTAAATGTTAATAAATGAATGTAAAACGATTGAAAGTTATGAGTTTTTATAGCACCACAAATCCATAATCAAAAGTGTTTCCAAAATATGTCTTTACTATTTCACCCTGTGTGTGTGTGTGTCTTTTTTTTTTTTTTTTTTTCCTTTATAGGGTATCCTTGCAGCCTTGCTGTGAGTAAGCTGACCCCAGGGGATTCCTGCAATAGCACTTTCTGCAATGCTTTCTGCCTTCCACTAGCACTCTGATACCACGTGATGCTAGAATCTGCCAAGGCTGAAATGGAACAATAGAACCTTTAGCCTTTTCGGGGATCAGGTAGAGAACAGGACAGCAAGGTCACAGCAAGGCAGGATGGCTTGCCTGCAAGGGCGTTCTGGAGTTCCTGCCAGTTTCCTGTCAGTGAAAGAGCAATAGCAATTCCTCTTTAGATCAAAAAGAATCGTCTAATACACCAGTGCTCATGTGCTTTACCTGAACGACTCCTTTCTGCTGGGTAGCAGAGATGGAAAGTATGAAGCAATGAAAATCCAGGATATCTTCCAAGTCTTCCCCTGAACCAGGTCACACCCGGTGTCAACCACGGTTCAGATCCTATGCTAAGTGATGGATGAACACAGAGGTCCTGGCACTCTAGGAAGCCATGGTGGAAACAGTAATTACAAGATAAAGTGTCTAAATTCTACACTGGAAGTAGCAGAGAGGTAGAATCAAAGAACCAAGCAATTAGACTGGGCAGGGAGGAAGGCACACTAGCAATGATGGGGACCATGTGGAGAGGGAAAGTGTGCAAGAACAAGTACAAAAATATGGAAGTGCAGAGGTCGCCTTCTTTTTGGGGTTCTTAGCAATGAGTTCATTGAGACTGGAAAGCAGGGCGGTAGGCAGGGTGGTGGAGAGCATGTGACTGGACTGGAAAGATTGGTCGGAGCTGAGACTGGGAGAAGTATCAGGACAGCAGGCTCTACAGTGGGGAGCTGGGAGTCCTGATGGAGGGCGGTGGGTGCTGGGACTGAACAGTTATCCATTATACTTCCAGCAGGGCTCCAGAGCCATGCGCATGGATCAACCGTCACATGTCTACATTAACCCATACATGCAGGATCATCTGTCCTCTTAAGAGATGTAGCGGCAAGCTATATTTTTTTCAAAAACCCTTATGCAAACATTTTTTTCACCAAGTAAATTCTGATGTGTTTAAAAAAATGGTATTGACTAAGGTGGCCTCTACATTTCCTTCAGATTTCAACAATCCCAAAGTTTTGGTGCCCTGCCAATAAATTGAAGAGTAATGATTTCCCTGGCATGTTTCACAACAGTTTTGTCTGTCTCTCTGGTCCTTGATCTTACATTTGTTTTATTATGTTGCATATTTGAATCTAAGAGCATTATTCTCACAACTGCATATGTTGGCATTATTCTCTGTGGTCAAGAAAATGTATTTAAATAAAATATTTTCCTCTTCTTTTCTGCTGAAATACGTGCAGCTAACCTTTAGTTGTAATACAAAGTATGTTTACTACTACAGTCTGTTAATTAAAGGATTTGGGGCTACCAGATATATTGTGTTAATAGTTTTCTAAAGCATAAAACCCCCAAAGCATGTAGTGCCTTGCAAATAATTTTACTACAAAGGGATTATGAAAAATAAATATATATATGTACCCTCTATATTCTGATACCCAGGTGCTAGTTCTCAGTTCATGGTACAGTTAGTACATGTAGAGTGACATTCAGATTTTTTTATAGGTTATTAATAATAGCCTACAAAATCAATTACCATACCTTGTACTAATCTAACACCTTTTAAAACATATCACATCCATTTTATTATCTCATTTATTCTCACAACATCTCAGTGAGATGAGGAGAAGTGGATATTACTGATTAGAAACCTGAAGAGCGAGAAAGAGAGTCACATTACCAAGCTGGTCAGCATCAAAGCTGAGACTGGGGCCCGATACAGTGCCTCAAGCCTGTAATCCCAGCACTTTGGGAGGCCGAGGCGGGTGGATCACAAGGTCAAGAGATTGAGACCATCCTGGCCAACATGGTGAAACCCCGTCCCTACTAAAAATACAAGAAAATAATTAGCAGGGTGTGGTGGCGCACACCTGTAGTCCCAGCTACTCAGGAGGCTGAGGCAGGAGAATCACTTGAACCCAGGAGGCAGAGGTTACAGTGAGCCAAGATCACGACACTGTACTCCAGCCTGGTGACAGAGTGAGACTCTGTCTCAAAAAAAAAAAAAAAAAAAAAAAAAAC